>NW_005054304.1:7815301-7861734 GCF_000277835.1 Geospiza fortis
ACCCCGGAGTTCTCCAAGCTCTTGGTTAGTGTTGAGATACTGTATCTGGTTTGGATTTCCTGAATACATATTGGATTAGCACATCACTATTACTCAGGCAAGTAAACTTTGGCTGGTGCACAAGCACTCAAGAAATAATAATGAGGATATTTAAATATTCTGACACTTTTTCCTACTATTGGCTGTCATTTTCAAGTGCTTTGTCTTTAAAAGCCGTTATCTGACTACAGAGTCAACATCTGTGGGTAAGTTTCAGCTGTAGCTGACAACTGGAGGACCTACATGATGGACTGCACTTTCATAATAATCTTTACTACAGATGTTTTTGTGTCTAAATCAGCTTTGCTTTGGTCCTTGCACTACAGGGAAAAAGCTCTGCCAGTTAGGCCTGTTTTCATAACTGCGGAGTTGTCATAGAATTGCAGTGACCCTTGGGAGTGCAGGCTGTATCTGGTTTGGATTTCCTGAATACATATTGGATTAGCACATCACTGTTACTCAGGCAAGTAAACTTTGGCTGGTGCACAAGCACTCCAGAAATAATAATGAGGATATTTAAATATTCTGACACTTTTTCCTACTATTGGCTGTCATTTTCACCTGCTTTGTCTTTAAAAGCCATTTTCTGACTACAGAGTCAACATCTGTGGGCAAGTTTCAGCTGTAGCTGACAAGTGGAGGACCTACATGATGGACTGCAATTTCATAATAATCTTTACTACAGATGTTTTTATGTCTAAATCAGCTTTGCTTTGGTCCTTGCACTACAGGGAAAAAGCTCTGCCAGTTAGGCCTGTTTTCATAACTGCGGAGTTGTCATAGAATTGCAGTGACCCTTGGGAGTGCAGGAGCTTTCACTGCTTCCTTGCCTACTAATTTCTATTATTTTGCTTAACTTTAGTCAGAATTAAAATAACCAAGAAAACCCTCATGTAGGGTTTCTTTTAAAAGTTCCTTTAAAATTATTTTGCTGAGCTCTGTGGGGAAAAGGCAAGTTTTGGGAGAGAGAGTATTTAATCCACAGGGCAGTTTAGGTTCTCATGCTTTAGATTCCAACTGTTTCCTGGATTGGTAAGAAAAAGGCCACAAGGGAACCAGAATGTGTCTCTAGCTTGCTTTACTTAATCACCAATTGGATAAATGCTATTTTTCCATGTACAAAATGGCACACAGGCACTAGACATAACAATACACAAAAGCTGCCTCCTCGTTGTTACTGCTTTGAATTCAATGCAACCTTTCCACATTAGCTGATCACATGATACATGATTATAAGAAGCAGCGTGCTGGTGTTGACACCCTCTTAATTTCAATTTACCAAGCTAGGAATTGGCCAGTACAACTCTGGATTTTACAAGTTGATGAATAGCCATGCTTGAAAACTGTTCTTTTTTTGTTGTCTAAATTATTTATGAGGCCTGAGGTTAGGCAAAGTTGGCAAGCCAATTTATGATTGTACATGATTATGTTACCTACACAAGGACTACCAATTTCATCTCTAGCCCTAAGTGGAAACAAAATCCAAATCGCATCATTAAGTGTCAAAGCATCTCTTTATCTATATGAAGTAAGGTATCCAAAGGGCTTTTTTCTTGGGTCTCTTTTAGTAACATATTTTAAGAAGGGTAAAGTTGCTTGCTGCAATAAATATTAACTTTGATAACTCAACATCTTCCTGTAGTTTTCTTGTTTCAGAAGAGCAATTCATTTTAGCAGTGTAATACACCACTAGGCTCTAAGATAGCTTTAAATTAGTTTTAAGATCCAGGTCTTCCTTTAGCAAAATATAAACTTCCATCTTTAACAATATCTTTGTCAGTAAGCTAGGTCAGATCAGCACACAGATCCTTCCCTAGAACTTAAAAGGAGGTGTTTTGATATACTGAATTTTGTTGCACATTGGCCCAAGTACAAAACTGTTTAAAGTACCAGCTGTAGTAGGCATCCTCCAAAAACCTTAATGTTGATTGTGGATTTGTATCAAATAGCTGTTGAAATTTTAAATATCTTTGTAATTTAAGGGACCCAGGCACAACTTTTTATAAAAATATGAGGAGCTGGTAGGTTTGCAGAAGAAATCATTATTTGTAAGTCTGGAGGATGGGATTTTGTGTTGCCTTTTATTTTTTTTTTCCTTAATAGAGCACTTTTTCACTAGTGCAACTCTTTTTGTCCATCATTGTATTCTCAATGGGGGTTTTCCAGTGTGAACCTTTTGTACATGAAAGGTGCTAAAATCTTCATCTTGTACTGATGAATATTAATTGTTGTGTCACTTTGTATGAATGCATGAAACTGTCATGTTCTAGGCATAGGGATTCTTCACTGTATTTGCCTGAAAAGAGGGTTCGCCATTGCTAGAATAGAAATCCGCTTTGCCGCTTTGCCTTTAAAAGGCTGCTGTGAAGGGGGTCAGAGATGGGAACCATCCTTTTTTTTGTTTTTTTTTCTTGTAATGGGATCTAAAATTGAATATAATGTTCATTTATTTGTGTAAACGTAAATAGACTAGTATGGATTTTTTTTGTACCATTCCTGTGAATGCATATGCCAAGATGGAAATAAAAGCTATTTGCAGATTTTAAGAAATGGGGAACATAAATTGCTTGTTGCTTCCTTTGTTTAGCTCTCCAAATTCAAAAATTATTTAAAATTTATGCCTTGCTCTGGCTTTGTATGGTTTCTGTGCCTTATTATTGAAGGTTCTGCTCAGATCTCATTTTGTGATGAAACCATGCCTTACATGGAGAGACACAGTGTGGGTATTCAGCTCTGTCACTTCTGAGGCAGACAGAAGGGAATATTCTATCACTTTTTCCCAGCTGTCACACTGAACCCTGGGATCCTGCTCTGTGCAAAATGAGAGCACTCCACCAGGGAATTCTGGTCCATCATAAGCCACGTGCGTTGCACTGCCTTTCGTGGGAGATGGTCACATGCCTTTTGTATATTTTTGCTATGAAAGTTTCTGAACTGATACTGAAGTATGTAGTTCTCCTTGTTGAAATTTTTTTTTTTTTTTTTTTTTAGAGAACTGGTGCTGACTTGGCTTAGTCTGTTACTTGAGCAAGTGTGATTCATGGTTAATCTTCACTTGCATATGCTTATTGCAAATACTAATTAATCCTTTTTGCAAAGACAAATTATGATTAATGCATATCCTTATAATTTACACCTAATTAGTCAGAATATAATCTTTACATTTGTATAAATAGAAGTTAGCATTTTGAATGTTGTAGATAATAAGCAATTTTCTGAACTTACATTTGCATGTGCTAATTAATGGCTGCTTCATTGTATTTACATTTGCAAACAGTTTTTTTCTAATTACTCAACTTACTGCTCTGTGAACAGAGGAAAATAACATAAACATTTCACATCTGATTTTAAATTCAGCTTCATCTTTTATAAAATTAAAATAGTGGCTATATTGCTATAGATTTAATTGAATTTGCCTATACTTAAAAAGGAGGGAAATTCTGAACTTTTATCCTTTTACTATATTGATGAATTTTATTCTTGGAAAGGTAAACCCTTACATAGTAATATGCTTGATGACAGCATTCTAAAAATGCCTGGGTCTGTATGCAATATAACAATTTTCTTGTGATAATAAATATCTCAGTAATAATAAATATTCTAGAATTTTTCTTTATGTATACATTTTTTGTCCATTCTTAAATACATGATTTTGAGATCTGGACAGTCTAAAATTCTGAAGGAAAAGAAAATTTCTCAGAGGCTTTAATTTTTGGTTCTGTTTCCAGAGGCAGATTAAACAGTTAATATGCACATTGTGATGAAATGGGTAATTTGTAAAATGTGGTAGTTAAAGCAAAGTACTAATTTTCAACTATGATATGCTAAAAATAAATGCTAGCAGATCTTATTTTTGCAGCTGGTCTTTTACACACTACTAAAGTAAAACCCATAGCTGAAACCCAATCATTATCTTGTATTTGAATCCATTCACTGCTTTCAAAGAATTTAAACTTTTTTTGGTTCCCTACCATGAGTCAAAAAAATGTTTTTTATAAACATTTACTATCAGTAAGTAAAAATACACTTCAACCATCTTAAAAAATCATAGCTATTAACAGTAATTGGTGATTGTATGCTGCTTAGTGAAATATTTGTTGTTTTGGTTATTGGATATGCCAGCTACAGTATAAATAAAGAAACCAGAAATTATTGGTAAAGACTTTAAATACATTTGATCTCAGACATTTTATTATTTTTGTAATTACATTTTCTACACTACTAGCGTGAGTTTCTAATTTAAATAAATGATTCCAGGGCAGGTCTTGACATTGCTGCCAGTTTTAACACTGGGTTTCATAATGTGAGATGTAATGCAGGTCAGAGATGTAGCCTGTTTTTCAGCTCTGGTCACATAATTCAGTGGTGTGGTAGTGGGTAAATTATCTGCCTTCAATATGTGGAAAGCTGCAGTACAGACTGATGACAAGTTACATTTATAAAAACTTCCTGAAATAACTTAGCCTAACTTGGAGGTTATTCAAATAAGCTAGAGATAGCTTTGGTTAGATTATCCAGTGTCATTTCTCCTTCTGTCTGTCAATCAGTCCCTGAATTTCAGCTTTTGGGTTTGTAATTACACCTGGTAATATTTTAAAAACTACCAACTTTATTATCTTTTTTTCTTCAGGTTATAGTGTGTCTTACTCATTCTTCTGAGTCAAAAATGGACGTCAGTTTTAAGGAACAGTTTTGTGGGTTTTTTCATGTGTGTTGGAACTCTTGACACGCATATGCTTTTGGTTTGTTTATTAATTGCTCAAAACAAGACTCCAGGGAAGGCTTCTGATATTCTTCCATTGGAGGGGGATTCATGACATGTCAAACAGATAGGGCAGAAAATAAATTGAGCTGAGGACAACAAAGCTCTTTTACTACCTGAGGCTTACTGGTATTGAAGGTCTGATTTCTTAGTAGTTCTTGATCCATCTGTGACTACTGAGATACAACCACACTTCTTAATGCAATTTTTTTTTTTTTTGTGATTTATTGCTTGGGGGTTTTTTGGGCCAGAAGAAGACAAAGATTATGTATTCAACAATGAAGCATTATTAGGATCAAAGTAGGAAGACAAGGTCCTCTAAAATGTTTTAATCACGTTTTCATTTACTTCAGAAAACTTGAACCCAATCTTCTTTATGCAAGTTTTCATTGCTAGTTGCATCTATTTACCCTTCCACGGCCTGTTGCTTCCCTTCTGTTAACTTCTGAAATCAAACTCTTTGCTCTTAACCTCCTATGAATTCTCCAGGTCTACAAAAAGCAGTTTTATTCATATTCACATGTTGTGACACTGCTGTGTCACTGAAATTTCAGCAGTTTTCTGTACATTTGCCTACCTCACATTATGTGTGTAATTTCCTCAGAATTTTACCTTTAAAGGAGACAGATCTTATTCACAGGTACAAATCTGATCTTTAAGTTCTGACAGTTGTTACTCTAATATTTGTCTACATTTGTCTGTTTAAAGATTTTTTGGACAAAAGTATTCAAAATCAAAACACCCTGTAATATAAATAGAACAACTTTCCCTTCACTGAGATTCAGTTTAGATAATTTACAGTTATTCAATAGGTCCCTGTTTCACAGTTATTTTTAAACCTTAAACTGCATCATTTAGGTGTTGTTGTTCTTCAAATAATGTCGCTATTGAACTTCAAGAGCTGTCCGCAAGTTGTGATGCAATGGTAATTTATGTAATAATGTTTGCCAGGGACTTGCAAGAGCTGCAAGTAATCACTGCTAAGGCAATTTGAATCTCCACATGTGTCCTCATTTAGGTATTCACTTATGCTGTCATAATTACTTAAATGTCACATTTAAACATTTCATCTTTTTCAATGCCTTAAGAGAGCTGAGTGATTACAGTGGCAACACCAGTTACCTGCAGGGAGGGAGTGCTACATTTTGTATAAATGTATATACACACAAGTGGATCAGAAATTTAGCCCCAAGACACCCAAAATAATCCTTTTTGTCAGCTGGGGGCTGCTAAAGTTTCCTGAGATTGCTGCTGTGCTTTGGGACTGCATTTCAAGACTGGAAATTAATAATTTTTGAAAGTCCAAAGGAACTAGAAGGAGATGAGCAAAAGTCATCTCCTGTTCAGAGAATTTGCTGGAATCTGAATAGCTTAAGGGAAACCATCCTAGAGACACTGACATGGATCTCTAAGCTTAGAGTTTCTGCAAAATGTTGGTGTACCAGTTCTTTTGCCGCTTAAGTGTTGTATATAAACAATGGTGAAGTTGAGACAGTTAAAACTAAGTGGGAAAGAGGAAAATGTTGATAATTCTTTATTAATAGGAACCTGGGAAGCAGAAAACATTTATTAGCAAAAGCAGCCTTCAGTGATACAGATCTGAGGTTCCCTGAGAGCATCACCCTGGGGTTCAGATCCATCACAGAGTGGACATCTGACTTCCTGCTGCCCTTTTCAGTCATGCTGAGCTGCTCACTCATCTTATGAATTTACATCTTCACTTCAAAAAGTGAACAGTTTTCTACTGGCTGCCTCAGTTTGAGAACTGTTTAAAGCTAGGTCTGGCAGTTTAAAGAGCAGTATCATGAAATTGGGAAGAATAGGTGGTTATGGGGAAGACCAGAACCTCCTTGAAGACGTGATTCACTCCAGCTAAACCTGTCATTGACAGTTTGCCACTGATTTTCACTATCTCTCCCCAGAAAACCTGGAGAGCCAATCCAGGATGTCATTCACTTCTCTGTCTGGTTTTGGTGCCACTGCCTGAGGTCCTGCCCAGGCTCTCTGGGGTGTGAGAACAGCCAGTGCTTTTAAGAAAGGAGACCAAACAATACTTTTGCTGTAGCCAGCTGGTGTAGCACTAAAGGTTTTCATAAAGCAGAGGGCCTGGCATGGCTTTTCCCTTTCTCCTCCTAGTGGACAGTGATTTTCAGGTGTTTGGGTGGTCCCTTTTCTCGCAGAGCTCACCATGACAATAACCTGTGATGCAATTGCTGCTGCTTGCATTGGACTGGGCAGGGCTGCAGGACAAGACTGTGAGACCAAACCTTGAATTCTTGTGCTCTGGAGGAGTGATATGCCACTGGTGTAAAGAATTGAACTAAAAATTAACCTTAACCTGATACTTTGTTGATTTGACCGGTTTTTCAATGTGGGGTTAAAGTCATGACTCCGGCTTGAGAATTCACAGGGATAGGTGTAAATCAGTGTAAAGTTTAAATGGGGTAGAAATAGCTAGTTGAAGCCATAGCATGGGTATAGGCATGCTCAGGCTTCTGCCTGGGATATAGATTCTTGCCAGTCTTCATAAGTGTTTTAAATCATGAGTAATCAATCTCAAACTGCCACATAATGCAGTAAGTTGATGGAGTTGCTTTTTTGAATAAATGGAAGTGAAAATACTGATTTTGTTAACTGCGTTCTCAGTTGGGTCATTAAAAGTAGTTCAGTTACCATATGCACCACAGTGCTGAGACCCTGAGGGTAATGAAAGGAAAGCCTGAAAAATGTAGTTTTATGTTTCCTAGGAAAACTCAATGCTATTAATATAAGGCTGGCGAGGGATAAATATCTGTTCATCAATATTTCATCTAGACAAATTTATCATAATGTTTTCAGAAGCACCCATCCTTAAATATATTCCCCAAACCCAGCTGAAGTGTCTTTGTGCTCTATCCTTAATCTAGCATCCTGCAACCCCTGGAGTATAGGAGTGAGAAGATGTTTACATAGTATATTAGCTCCAAATGTTGATTTCTTTATTTTTTTGACAGCTGTTCAGTCAACTGTGGCTAGATCTTCTGGGACAAGAGGAATCTTTTTCTTCTAGGCTGGAGAAAGGAAGAGAAACAATCACTGATCATGTAGTTCTGCACTACTTATGGCACTCCAACAGCAAGGTGCTAACTGGAGTGGCTTCAGCTTTCTGTGTAGTGTTGGATTTGGTCATCATGGAGCCGCTGTGCAAGTCAGTGGGCATGGTCACAGGGCTCCATCTGCACCAGCTTGTCCTGCTGGTGCAGATGGATCTCTAAAGATTGGCATCCTGATCTTTAGAGTTGATAAATGAGTGGAGGCATGTCAGAACCCACTGACTTCCCTTTCAGTGCAGCTTGCCCCTGCAGCAGCAGGTTGGTTGTGGCAAAATGCACCACCTTGTAGTTGTGAGAGGGAGAACCAAGCTGCCTCTTGGCTTCCCCCACTGTCTGTGGGCTGTGGGTGTCAGTGGAAGCACACAAAGGTGCTTCTTGGTGGTGTCATCTTGTATGGGCAGCTGCTGAAGGAAGGGGATGGTGACATGGTGATTCCTTCTGAGAAATAGAAACATTTACATATGGCACTGAAAAGTGGTGCTTAAAAAGCTCAACGTTTACACACCACCAGGAAAAGAAAAAAATACAAACAAACATACACAGTATTATTTTAAAAAGATAAAGTATCAAAATGAGGGATTCTGATATTCTTAGGATGCTACCATTGAAGTTGAGAACATTTATCTTCATCTTAAAATGATACACAAGTGTAAATTAGTCTGTCCAAACAGAAATAGTTCATGCCTGGGTTGTAGGTGCTGTGACTAAAGCATGCTGTACATGAAAATTTTACTTTCTACACATTCACCACTCGAAACAGTTCACAGCATTAGAAAAAAATACAGTAGTTTTAGGCAATCAGGTATTTGTTGAAGATCAAATGCCTTAATATCTTTTAGACCTCTGAAAGGTCTAAGGAGTGATGAGTTTATCATATATTATTGTAATTTTTGCTTTATCTTCATTGCTATTTTACATTATATATATAACTGTAATGTTGCTCAGTGTTTTAAGGATTGTTCTGGAATTTCTGTTTTACCTTTCTGTACCTGCATCTTTTTCTTTTTTCTTGTTTTTTTTTTTTTCCTACAGCATGATTTAGCAGTGAGGGTCTCAGATTTAATTGTTAGAAAACCTGTTTCCTGACCTCATTCTTCCACTGAAGTCATGTGTGATATCACCTTGGTAATTTTTCTTTTCTCTACCTTGGTTTCCTTATTAGCCATTTATTGAAGTGCTTTGAATTCTCTGAATGTTCACAATTACCCTTTATTATGAAAAGGTACCCTTTTTTTGGTTGTTATTTGCATAAAATATTTCTTTTTGCCTCACTGCAATCCTACCAGTTTAGTAGAGGTAACAACTATGATGGCTTTGTGTCAGCATTTCAAAGTAAAAATGATTGTTCATGATGCAAAATTTATTCAGCTTGTTATTAGCAGTTAAAATGAGCAATTTTAAAACCCTTTCCTGTCTTTACCTAACTTTAAAAGTAGTGCAGTGAGATTTATAGTGAATCATAAATGTCCAGCAATCCAGGAATGGAAGGATCAAGATTATTCTATTTTTTTCCTTGTTTGAACTGGAATACTTACCAGAGACTCACATGCTTTAACCCTAGAAGTTTGGATGGGTAATTTTTCTGCTGTTTGTTTTTCAGGGCTACAATTTAGATACTTTGCAATCTAGTTTGTTATTTACTGGCTCAGAGGTAAAATACTTTTTAATATATCTGGAGGACTTTAATCTGAAAATGCATTCTATGGTGCTGAGATTAATACTGATTTTTAAGACATAGTTCATCTTTTATTATAGAAAAAAAGAAGATTTCTGAAAATAGAACTTAGTCTGCTGAAGATTATTGCCTATGTGGGTTTGGATGGTTAACTTTGAAATTTTTGATTACTAAGGTAACTAAACAAAACAAACAAAAAATCCCTGCAATTTGTCTCCTGTAAGTGCAGATGCAGAACTAACTTTTGCAAACTTCCCCCAAAAGCTCTCTTGGTATCTGGGACACCTGTTCCTTGAATTAGCACAAATCACAGTTAAGGCACATGTGAAGGATTCTCCAGTGGTGTGTGTGGTATTATCTTATTGAAGGTGTATGGGAGCATGACATGGACCCTTGTTCTGCTTTACTGTGCCATGATGGGATTAATTTCTACTGTAGTCAATGCTCTTTTGATTAATGAGTCACAAAATATGGGCCAGCTGGACAGCAACCTATCCCATGAGCCTTGTGATGTTCCCAAATCCATCATTCTTGACGTGTCTCATTTTCCCTGTGGGCTTCCATAACCTTCTATTCTGCAGCGAGATTGAGCTTCTAAATTATCACACTTCAGATCAAAAAGTGAAATACAATTCAAAAATTCAGAATTTTCTTGTAACCAGTGAATCCTACTGTCTTTTGTTATGGATGATCAGTCAATTGACTTGCAATTTTATATTCTGCTCTTCTGATGGATTGGATGTAAGGATGTGCTATTTTCTTGTGGTAACATACCAGCAAAATAAACTGGCATGGTGATTAAATACTTTCTGATTGCAGATAGACATGTCTGTAGGTTACTTCATAAGGAGCTCAGACCAAGTTCAAATTTGCAGGCAATTCTGTGGTGTTATTTTGGGTTTCTTTTATTCCTCTTCGAGCTTAGAAGAAATTGTTTGGTGTCTCCAAACACAGCCAACTCAGACTGCACCTTCTTTGACTACTCTGTGAATAGCATTACTTCAGTGAAAATGTAAACCCTAATTTACATTTACCCATTGTAAACCCTAATGCCTGCACTTATGTCTTACTGCCCACATGCTTTCAAGTAGACATTATATAGAGAACTATAGAGGATTTGGTCCCAAGGAAAATATGCTCTATTATGACAAAGAAAGTTATTTATACTTGTGTATTTAAAAGATATTTTGTAGTTGTATGTGTCTTAGTGTTTAGTGAGAAGTGTACTGTTTGCTTGAAATATTATCCATCAAAGAGTTTCATTCAAGCAAGTGGTGATTTCAAAATTGACCCCTGCAACAGGATTGTTAGGGATAAAGAAAATGTAAAATGCTGCGGGAGGCAGCAGTCTCCTATTTATCTTTCTTCACTTGTCCTTATAGTTTTCTGTTGCTTTTTCAAGGATCTCTGCTTTTCCAGTGGGATACAGATCCCATAGGGGAGAACATGAGCTGCTTTGTGACAGCCAGCCTGCAAGCTGCAAGCAAACCATTTGCTGAGGCAGCAATTTGTTTAAATTGTGGGGAGGTGTGCTGAATAATATAAATTGACATGGGTATATCCAAAACCAGCTTGGGCTGTTTTACATGGCTTCTGTCTCTTTCCTTGGTAGTGGAAGATTGAGAAATACTAACGTTTGTTTGTGGAGTGCCTGATCAAGTTGGAGCTTTCGTTTTTAAATGGATTATTAAAAAAAGTGTTTTCCTATGAAAAAAACAGTTTTTTTAAAAAAAAAGCATTGCAAGCATGTATCTTCTAAAAATTTCATTCTGTTTTGAAAGGATATGAGAAAATATGCCAACAGGAGAATAAGCTTGAACTTCTGTACAACTGTAAATGGTACATAAGTAATTTTTGTATCATCTTTACAGAAGTATTAATTCTATAAAGTTACTTTTCTTATCTGATTTACAGTGTAACTAGAACTGGCTGAAAATATAGACATAAATGTGGTTTCTTGGTTAATTACTTGAAAGCGACAAGGTAAAATAGTAGCAGTAAAATGACAGTATAAAATTTATTTTGCAGAAAAACGGATATATTTCATGGGTATCTTCAAGTTTGTACATCTGAAAATGCACTTTGAATTTATGCCAGGATACTGCATCATTAATGTTTAATAGAGAAATAAATCAAGGTATCATCAGCATAACAATGCTATAATCTTTGGATCTGAGTAATGTGTCTCCTGTGGGTGGGCATCAATGGCAAGGAAGATTAGATAAAATATGCAACTTTATGTAAGGCACTGTGGGGGATTGCTGAAGATCTGGATGCTATTCCTGAGTCACAGCATAGTAATGTTTATGTATAAAAACACTATAAAATCAGAGTTAGGCCATAAAAGAGACAGCAATATTAATATAAAATAAAAGGAAAGAAATCTTGACTTTTCTGTAAGACACACACAAAAAAAGGTACAATGAAAACCCCACTATAAACAGAAAACTTAAACTTAGAATTATTTTCTGTGCTACGATAATTTTGTTACTTAGATCCAGTAGCTTGTATTCCATAAAGGACAAAGCCAAACCCTTAACTGATTTCCCATGTGAAAAGACAGCAATTTTGATTCATGGTTGTTTATATTAGATCTGTAGATTGTATGGAGATTTATAGAGAGCCTGTCCATATATCAGAATGGTTCACTTTATCCTCAGAAAAAATGCCACTGCAGTTGTATCAGTAGCACAGCATAAGCAGCAGCAGGGCTTTCATAAAGCTTCATTAGCTGCTGATAACAGGACAAGATTTTGGTGAAGACAGAAATTTCAGGGCTAAACTACTGCTCTCCACTGTTTGTGTTTGACTATACCTTAGTATAGTCTCTCAGCTTCTATGATAGTATCCTATGTGCCTTAAGATCCCCCCAGGGACTGATAATCAGAAGTCACTCTGTCTGAATTTGTTAGAGGAGGGCAGCCAATGTTTTTCTAAACTTTTGTCCTTCAGGCAGCCTGTAAAATACAACCAAATTTTGTAGGGAAGCTTGTCAACATATTCCAAGCTATAAGCAGAGGAGCACTCTGCTAGAGAGCTTCAATCTACTTTTAAGTTTTTGGAATTGCTGTTGCAGATTTTGCAGTTTTTAACATTTAGGAGAGGAGTGGGTTAGCTGTTGGTAGTGTTTTCAATCTTAGTTATTTCAGTGCATTGTTAGTGCTATTGTGCGTTTATATAGAAACATAAAGCTAATGCCTTTTATATAAATAAAGTTTAGCTTATCTCCCTTAGAGGTGCTACATAGCATTTTTTTATTCTCAATTTGGTAATTCTTATTAACATAGGCCCACTTTTTCCTTTCATCTGTCTAGCATTTTACAATCTTCCCACATATTGCATCATTTGCAGGTTTAATTAATGGCTTCTTCATTTAATGACTATTAGTAGAAGTCTGGTGAAGCTTTAACATTCACCTAGCCGCTAGGGGAGTAGGCTGTGTTCCATCCACACTTGGTGAAATTCTGTTACCAGCAGTTTGACGTATTAGTTGGCACTGGTTGTGATTCATCTAGTGATAACATTAAAGCCAAATTAGTTCAATTTTGTTGTTAAACTTCCAGACATGATTTACCAGTCACATTGCATTGCTTTATTAAATGTAATAAAATGTCTCAGATGAAGAACATGAGTAGTTCCAGAGATTTTTGCGTTGGTTTAAGTGACTTGTGAAAATTAAACATTTTGCAAACATCAAGTTAGACAGAAAACAAATACTAAAATCTGGTTTTGTAGACCAAAGTCTTCAAAGTATAAGGTCCAGTGATCCTGATCATTGCCTTAGGAGTATTTGAAGTGCAAAATTTTCCAGGCTGTTGTTGTCTTAATACTGATAAACCGAGTATGTACCTAAGAAAATACAAGAAAATTGAGAATCTCACTGAAATGCTTATTTTCTTTCATAAGTATTGTGCAGTAGTGCAGCCTAAGCAGGTTTCCAGAATTTGTTGGACCTTTTTGCTCCTGTGAGTAAAAGAAATCTGATTCAAACAAATAAGGACAGTTGATCCCACGTTTATATTTTTTCTTCTCTTTTTTTTTAATAGCTGTAGCTTTCTAAATTTAAGACTTCAGTTTTTCTCTGTCTTGCAGATATGTCAAATGCTTGCTTTTCTTCTAAGAAAATGATTATTCAGTTATGTGTATGTGAGCTCTTAGATAGGTTGAGGGGGTTAATCCTCACTCAAAATGCCCTTAAAATGGCCAAAGTAGGAGAAGTGTCTGAGAAACAGAGTCTGTAATTCAGTAACATATTTAATGTATTTATAACCTGTTTTCATTTTGTAGAAACCTAATCTAGGCAGAAGTGCACCCGCTCTGGAGTTCTGTTGAGTTGGAATGGAAGCACTAAACTACTCATCCTCAGGCAGGAATGGAAATTTATAGCAGAGCTAGAAATGGAGCCATAATACTTTAGAATGTTATCTTGGCTCTTAAGAGATAACCATCATCCCTTCCATTTACTTTATTTATGGTTAACCAAGATGTACTATCCAAAGAAGAGAAAATATGTACTTTTTTTTTTTGGTCGCTGTGTTTTTATCTTCTACTTGTATACTGTTTCTCTCCCCAAAACATAGTTTTTGAACTATCTAGCTTTGACTGTATCATGCTTATATATCTGTAACAGTAGTAGATTATTTGGGATTTGCCAGTGAGGAAATTTCCTGAAGTATATATACTTTTCATACTGCACATATTCTCTTCAACATATTGAAATGGTAGTAGTTGCTTAAACAATCACAGTACAACCGCTGTGTCCTTCTGACCTCACAGTCCATAACCCTAAAGCATTGCTAGCATGATAGCCTGGGATTACAGGGCTTCAGATTCTATAGCTGGCCTTTAAAAATTTTAAGCAGTTGTAAAAAGAGGACCAAGAAAAACCATACAACAAATACAATCTGGTCATTTTTTTTCATTTTGCTTTGGTTCTACCGGACTTTGTAAGAATTTAAAACTTCATAACTACTTCCTGAGTTAATACCTATCATAAAGTTCTGAAGGCTATTAAACAGATTTAAACTCTCCTATTTGAAGTGAGAAGCCATGTTTTCGCACACCATTAGCTGGAAGGTATGTGTAATAAAAAGAATAGTTTATTGGGCAATAATGATGAAAGTCAGGGATATTTATTTTAGTTTCCTGGAGGAAGTATTCAAGCATGTGTTTGGCTTGTATCTGGAGCTCAGCTCATGTGAACCTGATCTCAGATTCCATTCCATCTGTTCTTGATGTTCCTACAATTTCCTTGTCACACCTATTCCATGGGGGGGTTTGTCACCACAATATATTCTACAACCCCCCGCCTATCTCTAGAACTTAGTACAATTCTTGACATCACCTTTAGTGAACTGGTAAGTATCCAGTGGTACAGGGTTGCACTGCAGTCTTCTGGTGCAGTGCATCCAAACAGTGCTCCCTTTTGTAATAAAAATCCCTATAATTGCATTTTCATGCATGTGTCCCTTTTAACCTACTGTGAAATGTGCTGGCAGTGATGCATCAAGCATAAGAACTGATGAAAGTAACATTCCTTCAGCATGGTTTTGGAGAAGGGTCTCTATTTCATTGTGTTTTGTCCCATTTCATGAATACATTTCGAAGAAAAAGGCAGAATAAAATACAAGCCAACCTCTAGAGAAGGATTTGAAATGAACAGAAAGGGTTTTTGTTTTGTTGCAGGAAAAAAAGTAGTGTTTCTTTTTCTATTTGCATTTGAGCTACAAATTTTTTAGCAACTACTAATAGTTTGTAAAAAATTTACTACACAGAGGCAAGGCTTATAAATATTATTTATTTATCTATCTATTTATTTATATTATTTGCATTGCAGAAACCACATATTGGTATACAATAGAAGAAAATCCTTTTTCTTTTTTTAATATTCCTCATGCATGTAATAGCTCTCTGATTATTTATATTGGCAAATGGACACAGAAAGCACAAGTTCTGGTGAATGTAATAGGGATTGTCTCCCAAAAGATCTGATATTTAAATTATCAACTTCGGAAAGATAAGAGTTTGGTCTAGAAGGAATGAATTTAGAGTAGCACTGCCAATCATTTAATCATCTTTAATACACATTTTAATGTGCTAGAAACTATTAGCTTAAGCAATAGGAAGACCAAGATGCAGGTAATGGTAAATCGGGGCAAGGTTTTCTTTACAGTTACTCTGGAACAGAAAAAATTGAAATGCAGTATTTTTAAAAGCAGGGAGACTTAATTACCTGAATAGTAGACCTTGGAATGAAAGGAATGATCAGATGATTAATATGTTTTGCAGTAGGAAAAACAGTAAAAAAACCCATTTTTATTGCATGACTCAATTTAATTTGAAATTTATTGATGAGTGAGATTAACAGAGTTATTTATTCTTTCTATTTGGTTTCTGCAGGATTTTTTGCCCCCCAGGTTAGATAATGCTAGCAGATCAACACTCCATCTAGTGCTCCTTTTTACCTCACTATACATACTGCAGTGTTGTTATAATTTAATGTGGTTGTTGGGTGGCAGGATGTTTATAAAATTTATGTTTGAGCCATAAACATGGAGAAATAATGTACAAGCAGTGACGATGGAGAAGGACTGAATTTTCCAATCCTGAGCAGAGGAGTGATAATTAAAACCCTGAACAGGGGGAGAACTGAAGAGCAGGAGGTCACAAATAAATCTCTGGGACTCTGTTGTAGGCAGCAATGTGGTGCCAGCCTCTGACAGCCTCTGTTCCTATCTGCAGGGCAAGGACAAGGACAGAAGAGTATGAGGAACCATAAAACTGTCCTTCACTTGAAGGGATGTGAAGGAGGTTTCTAATTTTTTGAAATTACATTAGACTTTCCAAGTTGAGATGTTTTTACCCTGTCATTCTTATTCAGATTTGGTCTGTCTGTCCCCTAGTGCCATCTTGTTTCTTTCAAGGGTGTGTGTGGGTGTATATGTGCACATGTGTGCATCTAAAAATTCCCTGTATCACAAATTCTGTGTGTTTGTAAAGGACTGTATCCCCCAAAGCTGAAAATTATGGTTTAGAAGATAAATTAGGCAGTAATTTCATAATTTCATAATTTCATTTCGGACCTGTTTCAAAATAAATTGGCACAGAATACTCATGAGCTTAGCAAACATTATTTTTATTCTCCAAGATGTATTACAACATAGAAATAAAAATAAACCTCAGTCTCTAAAAGGGAGCATTTCACAGGCTGGTACTTGTCAGCCTTGTTCTGCTTGAAGATGGCAGCATAAACAGTTACATAAACATCATTTTGCAGAACACACTGCACTTCTGCATCTTATTTATCCCTGTCTGAGGGCTGGAGCCTAAAGTCTGTACACAATTGGTGTGATCCCATTAACTTAATGTTTTTATTAAATAATGCTTTCTGGAAGTGATAGATTCCATGGCCTGTCATTGGATTGAGTTGACTGTTTACACATCTAAGTAAAGGAAGGTTTGTAGCCCAGGTTCTACAGTTTAGGAAAGCACTGAAGTATTTGTTTTAGTGACTTGGTGAATCCTTTCCTTGTCCTATTCTTAAACAAGGCAAGGTTGAAGAAGTATTTAACGTGGAAAAATTCATGCATTTATTTGAATTTTTACGTGTTCCATTCAAGTACAAGTTGATTTTTTTCCTAGTATTTTAAAGATATTTTGTCACTTCTTATAGTTCATAGGCCTGGGGAAAGAAATCAGTTGTTAGAAGTATCTCCAAATTATGTCAAGGAAAACATAGAAGGGATTTCCAAAACTAAGGGTTAGATGAAAGGAAATTTGTGAATACATACAGACAAACGTTATTACAGATGTTTAAATAGTGGTAGAGATAACATAAATTACTTATCCTAGATCAATGACAGATGAAGAGAGCCCTTAATTTCTAATAAATTCTTATCTTTAGCCTATGGATCTTGTGACATTCTCCAATTCTCATCTTGTAATCAGAATAGTCATTCATAAGCATGTAATGAAAGCTTAATCAAAGTTATAAACATTTCATTTAATCTGATCGAGAAATCAGGATTCTTTAGAAAAAGTAGATCTGTAATAAATTACTAATGAGGTTGGCAGTGACTCAGATTACTACTTTGAGAACAAAATCCATACTGAGAGCTCTACAAAAAGAGCATGGAAAAGAAATATTTAGCTATGTTACTATAATTCAAGTAACTTCAACCTTTACTTTGATTTTTTTTTGATAACATAGATTTAAGCTTTTCATGAATGATTGTATGTAGTATGACTAAATATTTTCTAACTTTTTTTTACTCATTACAAATGCAGTTTATATCATGCCAAGCTTAATAATCAATTGTGGTATAAGACAGAAAGAATTTGAAATAAGAAGGAAAAGATTTTTTTATCCTTTTTTCCAGAGCCTAACTGTGCAGAAGAGGGTAAACCCAGCAGTGTTACTCAGTCTTCATAAGTGCAGATAAATCTCTTGTCAGATCATGTATCTATTCATGAACCATAGATATTTTTAGTGTAGAATTCTGCCCTCTTTATATATTTTCTACCCTCTCTCTTCTTTGTTTGAAATTAAAATGCTGCTATAACATAACAAAATGCCATCTCTCAAACCAATGTCCCATAAGAAATTCCGCCACTCTAAAATAACAGTGGCACGAAGCAAATTAAACACTAGCTTAGCTTTTAAATATTAGTGTAAAAACTTTTAAATGTTACTTAGTTAGTCAGAGCCACCTGCTAAAGAAAGACTGATACATGTGTTAGTGAGAGAATTTCATTAAACTTCATTTTTGATGCAGTCATCAATTTTAGGAAATCTCCCTTTTTCTGTCAGCTAAATGAGGTCTCACTTGTTGGGAATATACAGTGCTTTACATACATGTCTTTGACCATGTCTTCAGCTCCTGGGGAAAACAAATCTATATTGAATGGATCTCATAATAATTCTTGAGGTATTTTGTGAATCAGTGGATATCAGCAAAGGAGTGCATAGCCAAGGCACTATCATGGGACCTCATATCAATCAATTGCTTTTTGTGTTTACAGCTGCAAGATGTTCTCTTATGAAGCTGATGATGGTGTTGGATTTTACAGTCGGTTTTTGTTGGGAAATTTGCTCCAGTAAGGTCATGAGCCTAAAGCACACATGTGTTACAAATGCATGTGCACATGGTGAATCAGGAATAAACAAGTATTCCTGAAAGCTTGATCTCCAGAGTGGAAGGTATTTCATTTAAGGGTTTATAAAGTAAAATAAAGTAGGGTAGTTCTCTTATGGATTCATTGAGGATTTTTTTAGTCAGTTCTGGCAAAATCATGGCATAATAAGGTAGGTTAAATTGTCTGGGTTTTTTTGTCAGAGAATCAGTCAAATGAATGCTGCCTGACAGAGGTGTTCTTGAGAGAGAGCATTATTCCAGGTGCTTCATCAAGGAACTCAGCAGTGGCTTAGAAGCAGTATTTCCTCTGTTTTATCTTTTGCATTTTGGTAGTACATGCCAAAGGCAGGGGAGAGGAGTTTGAAATCCAGCAATGGGTGAAAAATTTATTGTGTTAGATGCTAACTGCATTACCATCAGAGCAAGAAAAGTATTGGAGGGAACATTAGTGTGGTGCCATGCTGAAGTGAACGTAACTTGTGTTGCAGATGCCTCTAAATGTAAGAATGAATTGAGATGACAATTCTGATTTTTGACGTCTGATTCTTTATTTCTGTTCTGTGTTTTGTTCTTTGCCCTGTGCAAACACATTAAGATATTATCTCTTTGCACGTGAGGGAAATATCAGTGAGAGAATGTATAAAACAACAAGAGCTAGGAATTCAAATTCTTGCTGAAGGATCCATTCATGTGGCTCAGGATTTCATTGCACACTTTAAATTAATGACAGACTGTATTGTCCTAGTACTGAACAAAGGAATATCAGGTGGTTACTTTTAAATTGCATTTGTCTTTCAAAAGATCATAGGAGGATACATTTCGGATGTGTTTGCAGTTATCCCTAAAAGCCTGGTGAAGGAGTTGGTCTTTCAGCATTCTAGAGTCATCTAAGTAGTTTTCAATGTTAAGGTTCATGTTATTAATTTTCTCTTGATATTCTTGTGGCTTCTCAGTGGACAATTTCCGAAGGGTCCTTTGGGTGGATGTTGAGATGGTTTGCACATTATCCCAGAGGTAGTTTGGGACATGGATGCCCAGAGGGGCCAGTAAGAGGCACCATGAAAGGGTCTCGGAGCGCATGCCCAGAGAGGGCAGTATGGTGTTGGTTTGGGAAAGGATTGGTTGAAAGGGAGTATGGAGAAATGTGGTTAAGGCAAATAGCAGCAGGAGGTTATGTGATAAGGAAAGAACAGTGAGGAACTGGATAGTTCTCTAACTTATCTTCAAAATCTGCAGACTAATACAGGCTCAGCTGCAAGTCCTATGTATTCCTGGCTTCCAGGAGAGGGCAAACAGGGAGATACTGTTCCTACACCCCCACCCCTCCCTGGGCCATTATGGAGCCAGGGTGGAGAATTTGGATTTGCTCACTTGATAGTCAGGATTGAAGGGGGTTTCTCTCAGGTGAGGAGTGCCAAGGCCAGGTACAAGAATACAGGACCAGGGGCACGGGCTGGGACCGAGCTGAGGAGGCCGGAGGGGAGCGGCTTTGATGTGCAGTGTAAGGTACAGCAACCAGCTTTGGTATACAGTGTAAGACACAACATGTCACCAAAGCCTGGCCAGATAGAAAAAGGGACTCTGTTTGAGTCACAGTTGCTCTAAATTTAGCGTCCTGATATCTTATGTGGAGCTTTTTTGCACCCCCAAGTGGTGGGTTGGGTTTTTCTGGATCCAAGAAAAGTTGTATGTAGGTATATGTTTTAAGCAGTTTTTATGAACTTTGTAGACACGAAAATTGAGGGGTATAGAAGACAAAATTTTTTTGAGAGTTGCAAGCATCTGACTCAATGGAACAGTTTTTCTCTTGTGTTTGTCAATGGATTAAAATCCAGAATGGCTTAATAGTAGGGCAATCATGTATAAAATTATGAGCAATGGACTGTTGCAGTCCTCTTACAGAAAGAGGAGAAGGCTAGAACTGAAGAGTTCCCATGTCATTATGCAAGAAATCCCTAGGCATGGAGGTTGCCATGCACTGCAATGCATTGTTTTGACAATGACATGCTGCCAGGTGTTCCATTTTCATTGTTTTCATAGGAGAAAAATAAAACCTGTGGGTGTATCACAAATGAAGCAGAACTGATGGTGCCAGCATAAAATTTCTGTTTGGAAAAGTAAATCCCAGGTGCTGTGTAACTATGGGTTAGGTAATTTACTTCACTACAGAGGAAATATACCACAGGTTGAAATTGTTAGGCTCTTTTCTATTAAAAGTATGTTGCATATGCTCACTTAAAACAGAGAAATTCATGTAAGTTTGTGAATGTGAACCAATTAGTTAATTTAAAAATAAGAAACTTAGAGTGAACTTAAGTTAAATATCTGTATCTTAAAATAGATACTTAATGCATTATTTTAACTATGTAAGGTGTGTATTTTTTTCTGAGTCAACTGTTGTTCCTTAGAACAAGTAATTGAGTATTTGTTTTGTTCCCTAGTTTTGCTGTGAATCTACAATCTTACTTTTAAGTAAGCTTTATACAGGAGAGGCCATGCCATTTGTTTTTTCAAATGCTTACCACAGCATTGATACTAAAACATAAGCAGTTATTGCATGCATCATTATAGTACAATGGCAATCATGCATGTATATTCCTAGTAATATTGTATTTTATTTTTCATAGATTTTCTTGAATTACTGTATTTTAAAAGGGAGCTTCACTTGCTCTAGCTTACGCCAGTTCCATGCTGCTGTGATTTCTTCAACTTTGTTGAAGACCTTTGAACCCATCCATAGCTGCTACTGCTGTGAGGTTTTTCAGTACACAGTGTGATATTCTAATAGGTTATGATGCAGAAATCCTGGAAATTTCAGTTAATTGCTGGGTTATGAGACCAGGGTGCATGATAAAAATTGCATGTGCAAATTGTCCCTGTGTGCACTTACTACTGATCTCTGGGAAAACATGGCACACACCTGCTGAGCTCTGCTCCTGTCCATTTGAATATCTCTTTCATCTTTAGCTCCCTCCTATGTGTTGCGGAATCCACCCAAACCAAACTCTGCTGAGTACTTGCATCTAAGCAAGGGCCATCAACCTGGCAAAATCTGACCCTGTCCCATCAGAGTCTTTAGCAGAGAAAGAGTGGTCTTTGCAAAGAGCTTCATTTTAGGACCATGGGAATGGCTGCATAAATAAGATTTTGTGTGGAGCTGTGGCACAATCTCATGAAGATTAAAAGCCCAGTAGTTTTTCTGCCATCTCTAAAGCAAGATCAAATCACAGCTCAGTGGCCAGATCTGTTGTTTATTTTGCCCGAAAGCAGCAAAATCTCATGGAGATGAAAGGCTTGCTATCAAAATAAGTGTTGCTTCAAGGCCTAATTTTTGATTCTTGCAGGTTTTTTGCTGACATGGGCATGAAGTGTTACTTACCTAGACCTTCTAGGACCTGTTTTGTGCTTTAGCACTGATGATCTAAAGGGGGACAAAGCAAATAAAGCTGTTGTGGAGTTCTGCTGAGGGGTGTTGGTATTGTGGGTCTGGCAAGATACCAATGGCAACATGAGATTGTTAGGAGTCTCATCCCTGCTCAGATGAGCTCCCTGTCTTTGTTGAGGAGCAGGAGCCAGACACTTGACGGCCACTGTCCCCACCTATAGCTGCCTCCCCCTCAGAAACTTCTGAAGAGAGCCGGGCAATGCTCCCAACTCATTCTTGTATTGTGATTTTTGTGGAATCGGACGATGCTTCCACCATGAGCAATAGGCAGAGTATCTCCTCTTGATTGTTGATAATTGTCTGACTGACTTTAACAAGGATTTTAATAAAGGATTGTGATTGGAGTTGTGGTCCCCTAATACCACTTTTATTTAAATTTATTATAATAATTGCCATGTGATTAATAAAATGTTAGTGCATTCATTGAAATCCCTGCTCTGCTATCACACAGTGTGGTACTTAAACACAGTAAATGCTTCTAATTAGTTAGTAATTGAATAACGTGCATTAATTTTTATTATCTCACCCATAGGATGTTTAATTGTATAGTTGGCTATTAGCTGCTGTGAAATATATGGGAAGGGTTAAGTCATGTAATTTTCATGGTTCAGGCCTTTCACTACTTCCCAGCTCCAAACATCAGAACAAAATACTTCTATTTCTTAAAATTACCTAAACATGAATTAAAATTCAAATTTTTAATTCCTGGAATACCTTTTCTGCACTTCTAAAAGACACATAATTGGAAGCATAAGGACATATAAGAAATGTACTTAAGTAGGATCAGTTTGTCATAGGTAGAATGCCATCTGTTGATAATGCAACAGTCAACACTTTATAGTAAAGAATTTTCTATCACTGCATCATTATTTTTGTGTTGCACTCTTTTCCTCCCTCCCCTGAGCCAATTTTCTTTTAATTGCATGTATAATTTAAAAGAAGTTCAAATTATCAAATTTCGTTAAGCTTCTGAGTCCAGAAGGAGCACATAAAAGGAGGGAGTGCTGGAGTTTTCTTTTAGAGGGGCATTGTTTTATATTCAAAGACCTAAAATTTGTTGTATTAAGTATAAGAGAAAGATTGTAATGTAATCATATCAATATCATAATAACAGCAGGAAAAGATTTTTTTTTTACTATTTGTGGTTTTGCCTTTTTCATTATCTTCCACATAAAAGAAAAAAAAATAGGACATCTGGTCTCTCTGAGAATCCCCAGTTAGTGTTTTCCAGCTTGGTGATACATCAAAACAGCTCTATTTCACCATCACTGGTTTTTCATAAGCAAATATTCTAAGAATATTTTAAGAAGACAAATATTAACACGTAAATATATAAAAATAAGAACTGAGTAGCTTGATAGATATTATGGTATTTTCTTGCTTTGAATAGAGGAGTAGAAGTTGAGAATAGAGGAAAGCAATTTTGAATTAATTTTTTTAAAAAAGACTGGAGACATTCAGGGTGGAAGGAACCTGTTCACATGCTGAGTGTCTGTTGTATGGGAGAAGAATATCTTGCAAGAGTTTTTTCAAATCACCAGGATGCTGGGTCCAGCTTTACATCTGAAATAAATGCTGGAAGGCAAACTAGCAAAGAGTCAGTTCCAAAGAACATCCTCCAGCTTCTGGCACCATTTGTAGTCAAATATGTGATTTTTAAAGACCCTTTTTCCCATCTGCAGTCTCTGATAGATTCTAGCCACCGTTCCCAGGTCCCACTGGTTATTTCTAAGATGTAAAGATCAGCTGGTGGATTGTTTCTTCTTGTTATCACCAGTCCTCCAACTTTTGTGTTTATCATTGAAATATACTCAATTCAGGGCTGGTGTCATGAAAGACACTTCCTTCAGAACTCAGTCTGAGATACAGGGATGAGATCTCACTTCCAGCTGAGCTATGGTTTCCAAAAAGCTGTGTTTCTTCTCGCCTATAAAGGACTACTGATAATATTGATCAAAAACCACAGACAAGTGAACAAACACACCATAGATCTGATGATGGGAGCATCTTACCACTCTTCTATTTTTTTAGGCAAGTAAAAGTTTTTAAAGATGCTTTTAAAATATGTCTCTTTATGTTAACATTTCTTCAAAGTGACCTTTGAAAATAATATTGTGGACCTCTACAGAATATTTAATGAGAAAATCACACACACACCCCCGATTCTTTTTTGTTTGCAGCCGATTTTAATTGCTGAGATTAATTGGTTTTTCCTTTGTTCTCACCCCAAATCAGTTCTGAAGGGTTTTTCTTTCACTTGCAGTGGTTTTAATTGGAATATAAGCGTATATAAAGGTAAAAACTTAGCTGAAAAACTTTTCTTCAAGTGATTCCAAGTCAGGCACATTGCAGAGATGTGGGTTGTTGAGTTTTGGGGGTTTGTTTTGGGTTTTTTTTGTTATAGTCTTGCATATCATATTCCTTCTGCAGTCTCCACCTACCTTTGCAAGAACTAATTATTTGAAGGTTTAAAGACTGCTGCTGCCAAATGGTCTCACAGTTAGTGACTGGGTATAGAAATGAAACAGAGCACTGAACCTTGGGGATTCACCTGGCCTCCTTTGCAAGCCAGGTTGGTTCCGACAGTGTTGAATAACAATTAAAGGAGTTCAGGTTTGAAAGTGACTCTTCAGATGTCAAGCTACAAAGCAAGTTTCACTTTCTTGGCATAGAAAAATAACACAAAACAGGAAAAGCAGAGAAAAAAAATAAGTACATGGGGTGATGTTTGAAAGTTTTATCACTATATTCATGATGTTTCCTCATTATTCAGGAGATGTTAGTAGCTAATACTTGTTTGTTATAGTTCCCCTAGGACCATGACCATACAGTCATGTGTGTGTCTGCATAATCCATACGTGTCAGAAGGGCTCCAAGATGAGAACCTTGTTTTTGCCTTTGTAAACATGTAGTATGCAGGTTGCCTTATGAAACACAAAGGGTCATTGGCATTTATGCATCAATGTAGCGAACGCAAGTGTCTCCTTTTATTTTCAATCAAAAGACGTCAAACCATTATTATATCCTTGGCTATGCAGTCCCTAACTGAAAAGTTCAGGCATTCATATTCTAAGATATCAAAGATTTCAGGAAACCAAGTATCTGTGCACTTTTCTGCTTAAGGAGCTGAGACTGCCCATCTCTTCCCTTCCAGAAGGTGACCCACCCGCCAGCCTATGGACTGTCCCTAACACTCCCACCCAGGCCCATTGTTGAAGTAGTTGTAGAGAATTTGTGGATTTTCAGACTGGATAGAAGGAAAATATTTTTTTATAATAAGGGTTTTGAAACCCTGGAACAGGTTGCCCAGAGAGGTGGTAAGTGC
The DNA here is from genome assembly GCF_000277835.1 of Geospiza fortis. Taxonomy (NCBI): domain Eukaryota; kingdom Metazoa; phylum Chordata; class Aves; order Passeriformes; family Thraupidae; genus Geospiza; species Geospiza fortis. Next base: position 7,840,774 of record NW_005054304.1, read on the forward strand.
CTAATCCCTGGAAACATTCAAGGTTTTTGTTTGTTGGGGCTCTGAGCAACTTGATCTACTTGAAGATTTTTGTGCTTGCTGCAGAGATGACTGTGAAAGGTCCCTTTCCACCCAGACTTTTCTGTGATTCTGTTGCTACAGCCACTGAGGCACATGCCTGGGAGAGGAAATCAGAGATGTAGTTTATGCTTTAATGCATTTCAGGTGCATTGGGCAGCCATTGGGGCAGGGTCAGGGACTCTTGTGTCTCTGCACAGTGCAGCTGTGGTGTTCCTGTTCTCTGAAAAGTCACATCGTTTCAGTGGGAAGGATTAAAGCTTCCCACTCCACAGCAGGGGACAGCTTGCTAATTAGAGCACCCTGCTGGGAGAATCGAATCTCCTGAGTCTGAATAGGGAAATCAAACTCTTTTCTCACACTCTGGGTGCATGTTCTAGCAACATAAACTTTGGTTATGAGTTCTTACAACTCAGGCTAATGCCTCCCAGTTTCCATTGGAAGAGCCATTTTATTCAGCACCCTGCCTTTTGTGCATTCCATACTGATATTTGTCCTATTTCACATCCTCAGCAAAAAGCCTATAGGCTTACCCTGTTAGATTGCTGGCAGCCACACACATCCTCAAAGGCCTTTTGAGCACTACTGTGATCTCTGATTTTACTGGGAGCAAAGTACTTAAACATTTTCAGAAGCGAGGCCTTGTTACATGAAAGGTGAGATTAATTTCAAAGAGCTGAGCTTGTCTGTCCTCTGCAGCTTAAATGCAGCTTGCAGTCTGTCCAAACAGTGTGTTGACATTGTCCGTGTTCTCCTTGGCATAGAATGTGACCTTCTTCTTTTCTTTACACTTGCCTTGATCTACTTAAGACTCCAGATCTCACATTGTTCGCCAGCCTATGGAAGGGTGAAATAATCTGTTGTGAGTATAATGAAATTTAAGTCCAGATTGCATTCAAAGCGCATGATGTTTGAGAAGTTGTTTAGTCTAATATATTTTCTTGCTTATGTCGTGTTATGTTCTGGAAACACTGATTGGATGAGGTGTTCATTCCAGGATTGGAGACATTTAGGATTGGGGCAGCACTAAGTGGAAGGTGAATAAGGTTGTTGCACAAACTACTGAGACTAAAATTTTTCTTAAGCACTGCATTCGTCCACTTGGTTCTTCTGCTCTGATTAAATATTTAGAACTTCTCCTAAAGCATGTAGACATAAAAGTTCAACATACAGGGAGGAGAGATAGCTAGCCTTGAGAACTACCATAAGAACCTGTAAAGGTTTTCATGATCAAACCTGGCTCTTAAGTAGTCCAAAGTGAGAAATCTACTTTTAAGGTTTTGGTGGAGAGGGGTGTGAAGCTGGGCTAATTCTTAAGCAGTTTTCCATATTCAAGGGAAAATCTTATGAGCTATTCTACACTAATGTTTCCAGAATGCTGTGATTATCTACTATTAAATAAGTAAACCTTATTTTAAAGTGAACAAGTATTTTCCAGTTCCACCAGTAAGAGGTTTTAGCTTTATAACTTTGAGAGATGTTGTCTACCTGACCAAAGTCATCTTGGCTGGTATTTGTCTGTGCACCTGAATTGCTTCATTCCTGCATCTCCAGTTCAAGAGAGAAATGTTACTTTCAAGCAGGCTGTTGCTATCCATGATGCGCACACTGTTTGCTGCCTTTGAAAGAAAGAGATTTGAAGTCTGATGCATCATGCATGGTTCATTAGGCAATATTAGCCGCTCACAATTCCAGAAATCTTCTCACTTCTGTAAAGCACATTGTATTGTATTGACTGCAGGCCAGACACTGTCAGCTCTAACTCAAACCCTCAGTACAGAAGGGGCCAAAACATGCAAGCAAATAAGTTTGAATGATAAATTCCTGTCTAGGATCTTGGTCAGTGAAAAGTTCTCATCCTCCTGATTATCTGCTAGCTCTAGACCAGCAACAGAAATTGACCCAGATGTCTTTAAATGAAGTCAGAGCTAAACAAAAGTATTCCTTAATCTGTTTAATCCCAAATGATGAATTAAGAGGTATATTATTTTTTTTTTTATTTCTTGCTGCTGTTTTCAAAGTAAATGCTATTTAGAAGGCACATAGGGATCCTGGTTCAGCCAGCAGATGCCAGGGGACAAGCACACACATCAAGTGCATTATGCGTTTCTCACAGCATGAAATCTTTAGTATGATACAATAAGTAACAATTTAAAACCTCAACACACATCTGCTTTCTAGGGAGATCTGCTGAAGAGGATCACAGCCTTCTTCAGCATGCTATGATAAGATATGCAGAAAAGCATTGAAAACACTTTAAGATTTCATACTGTGATGGCCCTTAAGTGCTTCTGGGGAATGGGGCTGGGGTGTTGTCTGGTGCTCCAGAAATGCAGCTCTGTGTTTGAAGTATATCATAATGCAATTTATACGTAACTAGGAAATAAAGTAGAGGGATAAACATGGACATCAAAGCTGAATTTGATTTGGGAAAGATGCTTCTAAGTATTTTGTGTCACACTTTTTCTGATTTGGGGGGGGGAGGATTGATTTGTTTTGTTTTATTATTATTTTTTTACTTATTCTCCAAAGGGTTTGCATTTTAAATGAAAAATGTTCAGGCTGGAGTACAGACTGAATTTAAAAGGAAGTGTATAAGCTGTGAGTGCTGATTTAATAAGCCATTAGCCTATTCGTCTTGTAAACATCTTTGGAGAAAAACTAATGAACTCATTCTGGACAATATTACTTGGTGATAGAACATCACTGCTGAATACCAGCAGATAATTTGGTGCTCTGAGGACATGTCTACCCTGCAGGACAGATGCCTGCTGCTCTGCCACCCTTGTCCCCATTTGCCTAGTGGAGAACCTCTTACAATGATTTGTAGCTCTCTTCCAACCTGTGTGCCCTGCTTGCCTCCCATGGGAATGAGCTGTCAGACAGATGGTGTGTTCCTAATCCTGTCCTCCAAGGCCAGGAGCTTATATATGCTTCAGGGCCAAAAAAAACCCTCCCTGCTTTTCATATTAGCTAGAGAGAAAGGGTGCAAGAGCTTATGTGGCTGAGGAAAAGAAGCATGTTTGAATCCCTCCTGGTTTTGTACAGTAGCTGTAATGTTGTTTTATAGTCTTTATTTTTAACAGTGGTTGGATTGTTCACTTTTATGCCAAGAACAATATGGTTATTTTAACAATTTATATCACACAATGTCAATGACTTTGGAAATTTGTTGCTCTTAGAAAACTGTTAGGCTCTGAAAGATAAGAAGCAAGCTAACAATATATTTACAAACAGCAAGATATTTATTTTCTTCTGTGTATTTTTGGAGGAATTTCTTCTGAATTATATGTTATATAGAGAATTAGCAGAATTCTATATGAATTACTGAATTTATGAACAGAGGAGGGAGTGAGATGAAGAGAACTCCTCCTGATGTGAGTAGTGATGACATGGTGAATTTTGGATTGAAGGGAGTAGAGCAGACCAAAGAATAGTTTTTAGCACTGAAGTTACTCATTATGCCATACATGTTTTAATAGTTCCCAGTTGTTCCACAGATATAATTAATGGGAATTAGTGGTTGAATTTTGTCTTTAAATTACTGTAGACAAATATCCTACTTGCAGACAAATTTAAGGATCCCGTACAAAATAAATTCTTTATGCTAGTTTGAAAGAATTGGGCATAAATAAGGATAAAGGTCACTGTGCTCAACAGACAGCAGCTGAAGGGCGAGTGAGATTACCTTTGGGAGAATTCAGAGGCTGCTGTATCAGAGATCTGTGTATCCTCAGCATCTCTTGAGGGGAAAAAAAAACCCTCTAACTGAACATGTTATCTAACCTTTTGTTACCTACACGTAGAGGTTTTGGTCAGTGGCTGAAATAGACTCTAAAGAGTTTCAGCTCTTTGCTCACTGGTGCAATGGAATTTATTTAGGCAACAAGGAGTAAAAAACAACTGCATATCCTATGTTCAGACTTTTACTCAGACTAAATATTTCATTTAGCCTTCAGCTATGATAACCACAGACATACCCTATGAAATGTTATTTGTGCTCATACAGTACCATTAATTTTCTTTTAATCTTTCTCTGCCTCAGGAAAGATTTCAATTTAATTTTGCTCTTCATGCAAGGAATCAAGAGTACCGAGAGCCCAACTAATTTCCTTTCATTTTCCCTTTATTTCCATATTTTTAATAGATTCATGACCCATGATGTTAATACTCTAGCTATTGTAAAAACTTGTTAAAATAAAAGTATGTATTTGTTGTGTCCATCTGCTCAATTCCCAACATCTTTCTAGAGTTTATTGAATTTCCTCGGAAATTCATCAGGTCTCAGTTTGACTCTTTGGTCTAGTGGCATTTTCCTGACTGGTAATTTTGTCTTCTCTGCCCTTCCCATGGCTGCTCTCATTCTTGCTCAGTATTACTCATCTTCTCAGGCTTCCATGGATTCCTTATGCTGCACTCCCTGTCCTTATTGTCCAAGGACTATCTCCTGTTCCCCTTTTAAATTTATCAAATTGTCCTAACCTTCTCTCCAGCTTTATTCTAGTTTTATTTCATTACTTTTGCCTTCACCCCAGGTAGGGGAAAGCTGTTGTGTTGGCAAGAATGTGCAGAAATGCCACTGTCATTTGTGTGAGAGCTTGAGAGAGAGGGTATTTTACTCAACAGCAAATACTGAACAACTCTGCATTTAATACCCTATTTCACTCAGCATTCTGGTGGCATATTTCTCTTAGATGCATTGAAGCAGCTGTTTGACACAGAATAATGCCACAGCAGAGCTTGACAACTTTTTTTTTTAAGCAGGCTTTGGATGGGTAATGATTATAAAATCAGGATCTCTGCTGAAAGATAACACCTCTAGCAATCTCAACCCTGAGATACTGGTTCAGAATTAACTCAGAGGGAAGTGTACCATCTGTTGCTAAAACCTCACACTAAGAGCTCAGGCAATTTCTAGCTTAAAGGGAAACGTGGACATGAACCTATCTAATTAAGGGAAGCAAAGAGAGAGATGGAAGCAAAAACTTTAAAATAGCTTCTAGTCCTCTGCTTGTGCCTGGTGCTGTCTGATTGGAGAGACAGCAGAGAGAATTGACACTGCAGAGAAAAAAATCTGCAGAAAACGTTCTGTCAAATGCCCAAAGTAAACAAATGGGAAGCAAATGTTGTTTCATTGCTATTTGATTTATAATAACTGTACTGTATTATGTAAACTGTACTGTATTATGTGAGCTTCTCCAGGCTCACTTAGGATGTTTACACTGTTACTGTTCCTTCAGTGCTTGATAATCAGGACTAATTTCTGTGCCAAAAATGTATCTCCAGATAACTTGTTTACTTCAAGACTGCCTATCAGCCAAACCTAGCAAAAGAGTGAAAATTTCTTGTTGGTGCTTCTTTACATGAATAGCTTATTCTATCTCCTAATTATTTAATTGAGTGGTTTAGGTGACCTGGAAGACAAGCCAAAATGTTCTGTTGAGCTTTGGTTTTAGTTCTGTTAAGAGGGGAAAAAAAGAACATCAAAAAAGACCAAATAAGAGCTGGAGGCCTTGTCTACTTGAAATGAAATACAGTGCTCCAGCTTGCTTGCCCATGCCATATCTTCAGATAATGCAGTGATAAATCTCCCATAACTGTGGAACCTGGGTAAATGCAGATCTGACCTTTTGTTTACAGGGTATCATGGGAAATCTTTATGAGACCACAGAAGTGATTCAAAAGGTTTAGAAACATTATGAGATGGCAGAATGTGTCCCCTGTGTATAATTCTGACAGCAAAGATCTGACACTGTTTCTCAATGAGCAGTGCCCTTTCTGTAGAGCTTTGAACAAGCCATTTGGTAGTGATGTTTGAAAAACATTTTTGGTAATACAATTCAGGGAAAAACTGATCTTTGCTGCTATAATTAGGCAAGGTTTTAATGTTGTTAAAATATTGATGTGAAAATATTTCCTGGGTGTACAGATGTTGAGGCTGGTACAATGCAAGATTAAATAGAAAAAGATAGCATTTTTGGTTTAGGAAGAAAATTAGTCAGATTAAGCTTTTATGCTTCCTCTAATTTTCACTGGTTATGATGGTTTATCTGCTTATAATTTAAATGGGGGACTTAAATCAGCTTGATTAAAAATCCAGATTGTGTTTTATTACGTAAAATGAATCTATTGATTAAATAAATACAGAACAAAAATGTGAGCAAGAAGGGAGCCATGCTGCTGAATTCCAGATTAAAGTCTGTTCTGCTGTTCTCTGCCTGAAAGGAACTACCTTAAAGAACAGAATAGCAGTAGAATGTTGGGACTCATTTTTTGGGTTAAAACACCACTTCTGGTTTTGGTTTGGTTTCGTTTTAAGTTTTAGGCATCTTCGCAGCCTGTGATTTGGTTTCTGATTTGTACAAATGTACATATTATGAATACATCCACTAATTATCCCTGTGTGATGTTGGCTCTCCTGGAAGTGAAGAATGGTTGGACTCATTGATCCAAGAGGTCATTTCTAACCTTAGAAATTCATGAACCTTTGTGTATTATGTGCTCCTACACCTGTGGTCACTTTGGCATTCCAGGTGCTCCAACAGGTTGCTGCAGCAACAAGCTTCTGCAGGGAGACAATTATCTGCTAAATATGTTTACTGAGGAGCTGTGGAAACAACAAACTTTCAACACTGCAAGTAAGCAAGCATCTGGGTTTGCCATCTCTGGCACCCTGCAGCATCAGAGTGCTATCACATTTATAAAATGGCTATAAAATATTACCTGACACCAAAATGCTTCTGAAAGGATTACCGAGCTTTTGCAATGCAGGTTGCGTATTTTTATTTGTGGGTGTTATGTTTGCTTACACTCTTATCTGTTGTTGGCCTCAGGCCATGAAATAAATACATAAAAATGTTCTAAATAGAAACATAACAGATCAATAATATGTGTAACCCCCATACCATAGTAATACAAAAAGGCAAATTAAGAAAAAAAAAAAAGGCAATTTAAGAAAAAAAATTCTGTGCTTTTGTATCACCTGTCAGCCTATTTGCCCTAACTTATGATCTCAGAAATTAGGTCATCTGAAAATGAAACAGATGGAGACTGGGTAGGTGTGGGAATGGGAGGGAGAGGGACATAGCTGAAGGCACCTTCCAGGGTGAGCACGCTACTTTAGCACCCAAATTTTTGGCTGGTGACATCAGCCTCACAGATACATTCACTGTGATTCACTGGATTTACTGTGGTCTGACTCCATGAGAGGGGAGAGGAGAATGACAGATAGGAAAGTAAATATCAGCTCAGTATATTGGTCTGACCCTTCTGCCAATATTGATTCATTCCCAAGCAAAACAGCCGGCATAATGCAGTTCCCATCTTCTGTCATGCAAGCAATGTGCAGAAAGGATTCCTGCCTGCCATCCCCTTTTTCCCAAGAAAGTGAGCTGAAGCCTGGTACTCTTCAGGCTATTAGAAAACATACAAGGTTTCTGTTACGTATGCCTGCATTTTGTTTTTCATTATGAACCGCTTTTGTAATAGGTGAAACTAAAATACTAAAACTACAGAAACTCTCAGCTGCACAACAGTGTTTTTCTCTGGGAGCTGTATTCTCTATATTACCTAGAAAATAAATTTTTTCACATAGAAATTCTTCATGTACCAGTCAGAAATAAACCCAAATGAACAAAATCCACTGTTGTGCTATTATGTTTCTCTAGAACCAAAACTTGTTATAACCATGTCACATGTTAGATTCAGTGTTTAATTAGCATTTTTGAGTGCATTTCTTAGTTCTTTCATTGGTTTCAGTTTCCAGTTTTCTTTTTGGCTCTGTAGGTGTTTTTGGAACAAAATATGTGCTTTTTTTAGATCATGCATGATCCACTCTAGTGTTTACCTTTTTAATGTTCACAGCAAATCTGCCAGCTAAAAAACAGATTTATTTTGTATATATACATAAGGTTTTAAACACTGTCATTGTCAAAGTGGCTGGATCTCTTCATATGACTGACATACTACATCTTTGATACTGATTACAGAAGAAAATGCAGAGTAAATAGTAGACAAACTTTTTTTTTGTGACAGTAGAAAAAGATAAAAAGTACTTTATTTTCAAGACTAAATGGAAGAAGAGACAAGAAACATCTCAGTATCGGTCATTTCATCTAGGTAAATTTTCTGTCTCAGAATTATCAGAACTGGTGTTGTGCATAGACAAGACCTATAAGTCATTTAAACATAAGCAAACACCAGTTTGCAGCTTTCATCATGAAGATTTAACTGTCACGCATACTGGATTACAAAAGTCAGTCTGTTGTATTTTCATTTTTCCTCTGTGACATATTTTTATAGTGAAGAAAAAGCATTTTAAGGAACAGAAGAAAAATCTAACCCACTTTAAAATTCACTGTTCAGAAGCATGTACTTCTGAGCTGATGTAAATTCATAGCGCTTAAAAAGATCTGGCACAAGTTAGCATTCTTCTCTTTTTCCCACTGAATAACAAGTATGAGAAGTTCTTTCTGTCTGCCTATTTAAATAAGGAGCTAGCAGTATCAGTTCAGGCAGGCTGAGTAATGTATGATTTATTTTTTTTTTCCATGCTTAGATTTATTTAATAATACCCCTTCCTGGTCTTATTGGCTACAGTGGAAATAGACTTTCCTTGAAACAAGTGTTTGAAAGAAAAATGAAAGGACTATTCAAGCAAAGCAGGGTAAGCTGTACATAATACTCTGTCCAGGCTGAACAGCTTAGTATATGGTTTTGCATTTCCTCTTAATTTAAACTACTTTTCTCAAGCTCTGCACAGGTATAAACTAATAGATAGGGAAGTTACACATGGTAGAGTACCAAACTGGGATTTGGTGTGTCTGTGTTAACAGCTCAGGTTTGCTAAAGGCTTCCCATGGGGCCTCCTAATTTAGGAGTTTGGGACCTCACTAAATAATTATGTCTATAAAAATGCAACATTAATGATTTTTTTCTTCTGTTCTTTGCGTGTCTCGTTTGCTGTCACTACTCTCTCTACTTGCTGAGATGTGCTTTTTTCTGTGGGCTGAATGCAGTTTGTGAAATTGTATGGAAGTACCACAGTCTACATGGAACAGTGAAACAGCTATTTAATTGTTGGACATTAAGTTTTTTTCTTTTATTAAGAAAATACTCTTCTTTTCAAATTACATGAGCACTACCACATACATGGTATCAAGATGCTATATTTTAATATGCAGTGTCACACAAACTTTTCTTAGGTTACCCTTAGCAGAATCTAACTGCTCCAAAAGGCCACACAAATCATTAATTTTTTTAACTTTGTGCTTTCCAAGCTTAGATTGTTTAAAATTGTTCACCTTAAAATATGCTGTGAAAAATTCTATGCTCCCTTTATCTTTTTATTTCTAGATGTTGTCACAAAAGCCTTAAAAAAATCTTAAGGTTTTCAAATATTTTTTCCTACATAGGCTTTAAAATATGACACTGGATAATATCACAGTCTGTGTCTTGCAAACAGAGACCAGTTGAGTTCTGTTCCATTTGATGTGATAGACCAGACATCTCTGATTGACAGACTGGGAGCAGGGAGAACAGAGGAACTGACATTATAGCATTCCTTATTGTTCAGCTGTGCACTTACTTCTTGTCTAATTTTTTTTTCTGGTAAGTTTACCCAAATGTCTTGAGGTGAGATGAGGTTGTTTTGATGAAATAACTTCAATATTTAGGTGAGGCCTAGTTTGTCAGGTGGCTTTCACAAAAGATGGTTCAAATGACATATGGAATCCATGTACAGGAGAATTACATGCTGTAATGTTGATGCTGTCATAAAGAGATGGATTCAAATGTATTCAGGCTTTTGACATTTTCTGGATTCATTTTTTACAGCTAAATGTGATTGAAATATGGACTGTCATTGTTCTGCTGAAAGGGGCTTACTTACAGGAGATAGATTTTTGCAAGTTACACTTTTGCTCAAAGTGTCTCAGTATCACAGGTCAGGTTAGTTAAAAACCTGTGTAGGAACAGCAGGGTCCTGCAGGTGCTTCTCCCTAGACTAAGCATCCTTTTTGTGCCACTGATAAAGTGTACAAATGTCAGTGATAAATATCTTGGTAATAAATTATGTGTAGCTGTACAGGTAACTGCAACTTTATGGCAAAAAAGGCCAAAAATAGGTCAGGACAAAGGGTAAGAAGAAAAATAAATGCTTTCTTTGATTGATGTTTTGTAGTACATAAAAGTCTTTTGTAGTATGGATATGATTTTTGAGCATGAAACTGTGTTTCAAAAGATACCACAAATTAGTATTTCCATTCTAAAATTTCCTTTTATATTAACCATAACATCCTCATGATTGGTAGTTATTTCATAGACTGATTTTTGAGTTTGATTGGGAAAAGACATTAATGGAACAGCAACTCTGAAGAAGATACAGGACTCAATTAGGGGAAATTAGCAGTGATTACTCTGATATGTAACATGAAGAAATTGCATAGTGTCTGGGTGGATTTGCTGAAAGGGGTCAGAAAAGCAAATTACTCTGTTGCTCAGCTAGTAGGATCCTGAGAATTCCTGTCAATTCTGAACCTTGTCAAGGAATATCCATCAGTCAGGCATACCTTACTGATTCTATAAACCAGCTGTGATTTGTAACTGTGGTAGCTGACAGTGTGGCTCACAATGTGAGTGGCATTGTGATACCCAAAAGACTCACTGGCCAAAGTCTTTCCAGGAGGAGCCTTAGTTGCCCATGGCCTGCTCTGAGGGAGGTCTGTGTGAGGATTTCCTTTGAGGACCCTGACTGGCTCGTAGAGTAGGCTGGTTTATAGCTTCCACATGGATGTGCCCCAGGAGAAAGCCTGCTGGAGGCATCCTAAGCTGAACAGTGCATGACTCCAGCCTGACACTTGGGCCAGCTCCCACCCTGTACAACTGTGAGTTTCAAACTCAGAACTTTGTAGCAATAATTGTCACTGATGTACTCCAGTTTAACCTGCAGCTGTTTCCTGAGGTATGTTCCAAAGTGTGTTCCAAAGCATCCTTTACCAAGAGGTCTTGAGGTGAGTGCTGGCTGTGTGAGTTGAAGAGGTTCCATCTGCTTATTGGAGGGAATGACAACGGCTGAGGTGTGCTTGGAAAGTAAAAGTAGAGAATAGTTTACTGTCAGCTAAACAGGTAATAAATACTCCTACAGAGCCAATTGCTAGACAGCAAATCAAATGCTGCATGGTGAGTAGAAACATATATGAAGAAGAAAAGATTAAAATGTCATTTCATTTACTTTAAAAGCAGATAACAGTACATTGATTCATTAGGGTATTGGTCTTAGTAACCTTAAATAGTGCTTTCCATGTCACTTGCATTAAGCTCCTAAGTATAAAGATGTAACCGCATATTACCAATCCTTTTACTAATAAGTATTGCCAATAATGTCGTAAGGATCTGAGAGGAATTCTGTTGTTAGTCCATTATTGTACCTTCAAATGTTGTTTGTTAAAATCCTGTCATTTATCTTGTGATCTAACTTACCTTTTCATCACCATAAAACTGAGTGATATTATACTGCTGAATGCTGTCATTTTCCTCATGTTTATGAGATATATTGTCCTTTTGCAGGGCTAATATATAGGCTACAGAAAATGTCTTAATATATCCTGTGCTTAAATTTGCAACCTATAAAAGGGAAAATGTAAATTTATGTTCAGACTTAAATGCAAGTAGCTTGCATGGAAAATATATGGATAAATCAGAAAGTAACTTACAGTCCATTTCCTTGCTCATCTCAGCACTGTTTCTCATCTGAGCTTCATTAAGTGGTGCAAACTGCATGTCTAGAATATGCTTTTCCAAAGGGTTTGCATGAATATTTTCCTTAGGATGCTGTGAGAATTAACGGTGATTTGAACATCCAAATTCATAGAAAGCTTTTAAAGTCTCAGCTACAAGTTAATTTTCTTCTACCACTACCAACATCAACCTTCTTTCTTCCTCCTTTCTTCACCCCAAAAACTTTCCATGGGCTCTGGACACTGAATGAATCTGTTACAAGTGAGTAAACCAAAGATACAGTACCAGTTATGAACTCCAGTCTTGCAGGGGAGAGCAGAGGCACTGACTTGAAATTTATAGCAATATTCTGACAAAACTTTTAAAAATTCCTTTCTAACTATTTCTATATAAAGGAACAGCTAAGGCTGTTGAAGGAGACATGATTTTCTTGGGCTGTTTATAGTAGTTGCTCATGATGTGGGAGATCAAGATTCAGTTACCTGTTCTCATGAATACTCATTTACATATTCAACAAGGTCCCAGGAGAAATGAGTACTCACCTTGTGATATCTGCAGCTGCCTCCCAAGGGGCTCCTGTGCAGTGTGGGTGGCAGAAAAGCCAGGGTCCATGTCAAGAAAGTAAATCTGGAACTGTGCTGTATTTACTAAGGACGTAGTGGACCTTCACCTCTTGCCTTTCCAGATTAAGTATTTTGGGTCCTGCGAAGGACTCGGTGCTGGGGGATGAGAGGCTGGACATGATCTGGCAATGGGCACTCACAGCCCAGAAAGCCAAACGTGTCCTGGGCTCATCCAGAGCAGCGTGAGCAGCAGGGGAGGCAGGGGATTCTGCCCCTCTGCTCTGGTGAGACCCTGCCTGGAACCCTGCATCAGCTCTGGGGTGCCAGCACAGGAAGGACATGGACCTGATGGATTGGGTCCAGAGGAGAGTCACCAAGATGATCAGAGGGATGGAGTATGTTTCATATGATGGAAGGCTGAGAGAATGGGGGTTGTTCAGCCTGGAAAAGAGGAGGCTTTGGTTTGACTTGGTTGTAGCCTTCCAGTACCAGAGGGGAGCCTACAAGAAAGATGGAGAGGGACACTTTGGAAGACCGTGTAGTGACAGGACAAAGGGGAATGTTTTCAAACCAGAAGAGAACAGGTTTCAATTAGGTGTTAATAAAAAATTCTTTACTGTGAGGATGGTGATGCACTGAACAGGTTGCTCAGAGAGGTGGTGGATGACCCATCCCTGGAAGTGCTCAAGGCCAGGTTGGATGAAGCTCTGAGCACCCTGGTCTATTGGAAGGTATCCCTACCCATGGCAGAAAGGCTGGACCTAGATGGTCTTTAAGGTCCCTTCCAATCCAGACCATGCTGTGGTTCTTAAAGGTCTTTTTTTAGCCATCTGAGTCAGTGCAGTACAGCTGGGTGATATCAGAGCCAGGGTCCTTGTTACACAGGCAGCAAAGCCCCTGGGGTCTGTGCGTGTGTGTGGAAGGCACTTCCAGCACAGTTACAGAGAGATGGGATCACACAGGTTTGTGAAGTTAACCTCATTGCAACCTCATCTGCCACACATTCTCTCTTGAGGTTTAAAAAAATAACTAAGATGGGATTAAGTCATCTGTAGTCTTAACAGCTGGATGCTTTATTCATTATAGGACACATCAACTTTCTATTCCCTTGGGGAAAATACAGCTGTTCAGTTCTTAACATACAGAGTTTGTAGTTCCTAAGAGTATATGATTTCAGTTCTCTAAATAAAACATTAGTTATTATTTGAAAAAAATCACTATTTACAAGTATCCCAATGCCATTATGCAAACAGGAACTTCCCAGGGTGAGACTGTGCACCTGTTCCTGTGCTATCAGAAATTAATAGGAGTACTGTAAAACTACGTAGTTTTGGGTCCTAGGGCCAGCTGCTCTGCCTTTTGCCAAAGTCCCTCCAGAAAGGAAGGAAGAAGAATGTATCCGTGCAGGGGATTCTCTAAGAGTTGAGCAGGAATATTATTGTCCACAGTCATTCCCAGGTGGATGTAGGAAGAGGAGCCTGTGCTGCGTGTTTGTTGTGTGCAATGAGATGTGTTGCTTTTGTAGTGGCTTTGGATATGTTTTCTGTTTCTGCTCAGGCAATGCAGTTTTATTGTCTCCTTAGGCCACTTTGTGTTTCTGAGTATTTTACCTTTCGTATTTTGAATTTTAAATAAGTCAGGACTACGTGTTAGTAGTTTTGCTTTTAGGCAGTGCAAGAGGGGAAGAAAACACCAGGTAAAATTTAAGCTACAGTTATCAAAACAAAACAAAGTAATAATGGAAAATTCTATTCTAAGCCCTTTTTTGGTGATTAGTAAGGAGTGATTGACCATTTAGTAATTTGGGTTACAATATCCTTCACAAACTGCACAGTGTTCCATATTCCCATTGCCACAGCGGAGGTGAGAGCCGCAGTTTTCCTGAGGCGCAGGAATGGGTACAGCTCTGCCAGGTGAGCCAGAACAAAGCCTGCCTCTGGCAAAACCAGCGGGGATGCTGCTGAGCTTGTCTCAACTTGGAAGTCATTCTGCATAACTTACTGTAAACACACAGGCATAATTCAGAGATGAAAATTAATGCAGACATGAAAAATGATAAATGAGAATCCAAAGCTTTGGTCCTATTTGACCTTCAAGTTTGGGTTCCTACACACACAGAAACATCTGCATAGAGTTTATTAAGTCAGATTACACAGCCTTAATGGTGGTCTCCATGGCAAGCTCAGTGGCTTTTTTCTTTTTACTTGATTTATAGATGTTCATTCTCTGTGATTTGCAAGCATTCTACAGTTAATTAGAAATTTGAATTAATGAAAGGTGTTCTGTTAGAGTGTCTCATTCGTACATTACTTGCTAGTTTCGTTTTTTTTCTTTTCCCACCCTTTTTTTAGATCTAATTGGTGTTACTGAATTACCCTCAATGAAATTATCTCCAAATTATGAGATTGTAAGAGTGCCATTAAAGTTTTAAGTTCAAGTATCATCTCTTGTGATAAATCTCAGAAGATATTCAGAGCTCAAGTCATTTAGCAAAGCACATACAGTTTGACAAATACTTCACAAGAAGAGAAGGCAAGAGCATCAGGAGAAGAGGAACAACGTAGAGGGAAAACCAGTTAATTGTTTTCCTAGCACTGAGACTCGTATTAGAAGGAGCTGGGGAAGCAGGACATTAGAAAATTACCTAGGCTTTTAAGTAGATTTTAAACTCAGCAAGTAACACAAAGCAGAAAATAATTCATTTTAATAGAGGAAGTTTTTTAATCCAAAATGCAGTTTTTTGGGACACTGTTTTATATTTGTATTATATGACTCGTGGTCAAGTAAAAGTGCAATTTTTGGTAGAGCTTTTAGAAGTCATCAGAAAATTGAATATATAGAAATTTATATTTTTACTCCCTTGTGTTGACATTTGGAGATATCTGGGGTTCCCAGAAAAAGTGATAAATGGAGGCAAATTCTATATTCCCCTGCTCATTATAATAAAAACAAAAAGCTTTTAAGTGGGCATGCTTTCCATAAAACTCACACCTTGCCCTGACAATTGTTGGGCTGTAAGAGAAAGTGTTTGCTTGTACTGTTTCTAGGAGCTGCAGACAAATGATCTGCAGTGATTTAGCAGAATGTAGATTTTTTTTTTTGTTCCCTGGAAATTGTATTGTCACATTCAGATGGATTAAGCTGAAAGTTTCCTGAGCAGCCTGTAGATTCTGGCCTAATGACCTTTTTGAATATTTCCAGTGACTTGCACTGTAATTGCATGATGAATGAGCCCAGCCAGAGGAATGACTACAGCCTTTGGATGAAGAGTTCAAAGCTGGCCCCGGCAGCCATCCCCATCAGCAAAGGCAGTAGGCAATATCAGTGTGCTTCCTGGTGTGGTCCTGGGAGCTGATACAAAAGAAAAGAATTTTTTTTGTATTCTTTCTCACTAGTAAAAGATCAGGACTGTTGCTTTAAAGAGATCTCTCTCTGTACAAAAGACTTGCTTGGACTATTTGCAGAACATCTGGTGCCCTTCCACAAAGAGGAACCAAACTTAAGATGTATTTTGGGTTGGGACTGTCCATTGCTATAGTAATTACTTTTTTTCTATATCAACTCAAACTGAAAGCAATTTTAGAAATAAAGCTGATGCAAAATAACTTTCAGGTTTTCAATAGCTAACCTTCTACACTGTAAATGCACAATGCTATCATTTGGGCATAGAAATTCAACAGCTTTGAACAGTGTAATATTTCAAACTGAAGGAAAGGTGCAGTGTTAATATTTTATATTAAATAAGAGGACAGCAGTAGTGAAAGTGCAAGGTATCTGCATGTATCCTTCTTTACC
The DNA here is from genome assembly GCF_000277835.1 of Geospiza fortis. Lineage (NCBI taxonomy): Eukaryota > Metazoa > Chordata > Aves > Passeriformes > Thraupidae > Geospiza > Geospiza fortis. The sequence goes on from NW_005054304.1 coordinate 7,856,925, forward strand.
TAATGTCATGTCTGCCGTGTTTAAAGTACTGTGGTGATTTCAGAAGTTTGGCAGATTCCTGTGAGATTAAAATATTGAATAGGCAATAAATTTTTGTGGCACAACTGGTACTTTTCGTGGCCATCTGTCTTTGCCCATCTTTAGTTATCATGTCATTATGCAGTTCAGGATATCAATACCTAATTATACTATATTGGCATTCTAAGTGATCTGCCATCTCAAAGACACTTTGAAAGGTAATAACATCATATCCATAGTTAGTGGAAGTGTCAGCAATTTTTGGTAGCAACTGTATGGGATTATTAATTGTGAATTTAGGAAAGGGATTATGCAAACAGTTTTCATAAAGCCACAGACTTCCATGATCTATAGTACTTACCATAAACACCAAAATTGTGATTATAGTGGTCACATTGGTAATTTTTTTAAATTTTAGAGTTTTTTAATTTTCTGAGTCTAATGACAAATATTAGCTCATCCAAAAGTCTCTTTGTATTTTAATTAGTATGTTGAATCTTTTTCAGTTAAAAAAGCATAAATGAAAATCTTTCCTGGAGTTCTTGTCAGAAGTACAAAATATCTTCATGTACCAGGCAGGAATGTTCCAGGTCTTAGGCTGTACTGAACAGCTCTGTCTAGCAACAGTAGTGTGGGAAATAATTTGCTTTTCTGTAATTGAGGAAGCTCCTTAGCTGCCAGTCCTTGGGGAATTGTGTGAGGAAGATTTCAGACTTCATCTGTCTCTTCCACTCATGAAATACATTCTCTTAGAGGCAACACAAACTTTAATGAGCTGTGGTCAGCTAAAGCAAATGTCTGTCCACAGCCTTTAAAGATGCTGCTGTTCATGCAAAGTTTGCTTGCTCTTCAAGGCAGGTGGTTCCAGAGAAGGGGATTACTGCCTCAGTTCAAACTTGAAAACAGTCTGATCTTTTAGTGGCCTGAGGTTGTAACATTAATTTTATAACTGGATAATAATTAACTTTATAGCTATGTTGAATGATTTTGTCACCACACTGGTCTGAATATTAATGTTCTATGTGTGATTGCAGTTTGCTTTCTCATCACCTTAGGTAGGGTATACCTGATGCTCCAGCTGAATTTGCAGATTAATTTTAAGAATTGTGTTTAAAATGTCCATTTTAAAGTGATTTGATTTCTCTGATTTTAACTTAGTTTGATGTGCTTCTAAGAAGAAAAAAACCCCACAAGTTTATCTTGATTGATCACAATGTTCTGAATTGGCAGTTTTCAGACTGGTTTCTCTGTTGCTTTATTAATTGTTGTTTCTTGTCTTTTTTTACCTCTCTTGCCCATCTGCAATAAAAACAGTAAAGTTAAGTTTAATTTTCAAACATTGTATTTTTGGGCTTGAAACTGTATCCTCTGAAGGGGCTGTTATCTATCTGTAGTAGAGCAAACATATCTTAAATAAAAGAACCAAAAAATCCACCCCCTATAAATAATCTTAATGCAATCTCAGATGAATGACTAACCCTTATTTCTATATAGGGTTGAAGTCAAACTTAATCTAAAAAGCAAACAAAATGAAACTTTGAGGAAAAATAAATCCAGAGTCAAAATGTGTGTTCAGGACCACCATTGATAAAGCAAATATTTTTGCCATGGCCTTAATGCAGAGTGAGTTAGATGTTGAGCAAGCCGAGGAAGTTGGATGTTGAGGAAGTCCAAGTTTTACTTTAGTGTTTATTTCAAGTCTTGAATTTGGATTGTTTAGATCCCCATTCGTCTCGCATTTGAATGAAAATCATGCTCAACTTCTTATCTTCCTATTTTATCATTAACAAAAACCATAAGGTGACTTAAAAATGTGGCTAATTGTTTCCCCTGCCCCCTCCCCTCAGCCCTAGGATTTCTTTAATCATATTTTGGCACTGATTATTGCTCTAAAAAGACTAGTGATTTTCTGGAGCTCTTTCTCATTTTGTCCTTTTTCTGTTACTTGAAACAGTGCTCCCTGGCTAAGAGATTAGCAAAGGGCAGGTGTATTCCACCTTCATCTCCCTTCGTTAGTACAGCAAGAAAATTCATTAATTTCCTGCTCATACACAGGTGATACTCTGTAAAGGCAGGGCAGGAAATTTTTTCTTGCAACCTCTGACATTTTGTCATTTATGCAGTGCTAAGTTTGGAGCTCTTGGGTTATTTGTCCTTCCACACAGCTCTTGTGGAATGCAGGCAATGCTAGATGCTGCTGCTATGAAGGCAATTTGTATATTCAGTTTATGACAGTTAAAGGAGGTATTAATTGTATTGCCATTTTGTACTTTAGCAGAAGTTGTAGCTAGATAAATGATCACATTCCTTATCAGCTTTTGGAAAAGCACATGAAAAAAGTAATTTTTATTATTTTTCCTTTATAGGATTTAGTGGCAAGATGGATATTTTTGTCTTTTTTCTCAGTTAAGTAGAAATCATACACATTTGTGCATGCATAATCTCATTAAATTTCTAATCAGATTACATCAGCTTTTTTCTGCTCCTAAGCAGTCCTGAAAGCGTGTTAGTTTGTATAAAATTCATTTTGCCAAAAGATAATCACTTTGTTTCCATTCTGAGGCCTCAGAAGCAACCGTGCAGTGTTTAGAAAATGTTAGGCAGAGATATCCCATATAAATGTGGAAACCTGTTGCAAAAAGGAATGAAATTTTTTAGGTTTATGGTGGTAAAACCTTGTCAAGGGGCATGTTGTTTTTAGGTACTTTCTTAAATTCTTATCTGCAGACTCCAGGAATATATAATGATGGTCATTTGAGGGGACATTATTAGAACATGTGTGTATATCTAATGTGCCTGGATTCCAAAGGTTAACGACACATTGTTGTGTTCTGTATGCTGATGTACTGCATTTCAACAGCTATACTAAAAGGTTATTACAGCTTGGAATTTGATTAGAACTAGTGGAATGAAAATTCTTGCAGCCTCAACTGAGTCCCTGAGTGCTATTCTGTAATAAATGCACCCAAACAGAATGGCTTTGTCACAACAGTGTTGTATGTTTATTTCACGTGTGGAAAATGGAGACAAGGGGGTGCTAAGGTTTCAAATGGTCAAAAATGCACAATTGTTTGAATTTTTTTAATCTGTATTGTTTTTTTACTATGCTTTGGTTTTATTTTTGTAATTTTCAGAACGTGGATACAGATGAGTTAATTTGCAACCCTGGCCTTTCTGTACTTCATCAAATCAAAGCCTAAATGCTTCACATAACCCTGCAAATATAGAATAAACAGGTTTGTGGATAGCTGTGAAAATTTGAGGGTTGTTGGCTTTGCTGCATTTAGGAACTTAATGGTGGAAGCAAGGATCTGATTTCATAGGTACTATTCAGTAACTTCATTAATCTCTGTTATTTAACGTCTTCCGATTTCTACTCATCAAGGGTACATATAGCTAGCAGGATCAGTCACTGGGCAGTACTTACCTTGGGCACTGCATCAAAGAGGCACTCTAGGGGAAAATGTGTGATTATCAGGTTCTGATCTCTCTTGACAATGTTTGAATATGTTAGTTCAGTGAATTCTGATGATTTTTTTTTTCACCAAGGAACAAGATTGAGATTTGCTTGTGTTGAACAAATTCCACAGGTGGTTGCTGTGACTAAGGAAAGTTGGTTTTGTCCCAGAGCAGGGAGTCTAGTAGTTGCAGGCTTTTCTTTTCATGTTCTGTAGCTTTAGCCTGCATCTGATTTCTTAATGCCCTCATTTACTGTGTCAGCATGCATATTCCTCTGCTTTTTTTCTTGCCTTCTCTCTCTCTTTTTCTTTCTTTCACTCTGGGTCCTGTGGCCTTTCTTCTGACTTTCCCTTCAATTTCTTGTCTTTAAAACAATTGCTTTTTCATTTTCCACACAGCTTGAGCATCTGCCAAGTAAGTGGTTAATTGAGAGTTAAGGAAGGGTTTGAAAGCCCATTAGGAACTGCAGACAAAAACCTGGACATGTGGTGGGAGGAGTAAGTGCCAGTGAAGTTCTGCTCAGCTGCCTGCAGCACTGTAGGCATATTTGGGACTTGAGAAAGTAGGGGTTTTTTGCACACAGGAAAGAAAAAAAAAAAAAAGAAAATTAGATGCCAAATGCCAACATGTCTTCCATGAAGCCCTGTGAAGAAGGCTTTTCAATGGCTGGTTATTTTCCCAAGTTTTGATTCCTTTCCGTAAGAGAAAAAGGACGTATCCAAGAAACAGATAAAAAGATTCTCTGACCTCATAACTCTGAGGAATTAAAATTGTGAAGTGAATGGTGTCAATTTGGGAACTCTACCTTAGAGTGTTCTACTTTGGCACCATTCTCAAATTTAGCGAACTTATTTCAAGTTCAAATTTTTAAGACTCCATTTTTTAAAGAGTTGCATTTAAGTTACAGGAATTACCAGCCCAGACTCTTTTAAAAAAATTAACAAGTGATAAACACTTTAAAAAAGTTCTATCTACGGAAAAATTCAGCAACCAGAATAGTACATAAAACTGAACTATCAGCACAGCCTATAATCTTTTTATCCTGTGCATTACCAAAAAGATTAGAAAATAAAAACGAAAAGCCTGTACAAATAACTGTATAGTTGCAATAATTCCAGAAGGAAAATGCTAGAATTTTTTTTTCTAATGCTGTTGAGATCTTTAGGATATTCCTATGCAAGTTAAGTGGTTTTGACTAACAGTCTTGTTCACTGACTGGTATTTTGTTTGTGATTAAAGCTGGGCTCTGCTGTTTCTCAAACTCTTCTAAAGGTACATCATGGTCTCAGAGGTGTCATTCTTCCTCTGTTTCAGGGACAGGTGGAGAACAGAT
>NW_005054304.1:7861744-7874425 GCF_000277835.1 Geospiza fortis
GTGAAGCCTGTTGACATCTGAATCTACTCCTTTGTTTTGACTCACAGTCAGCATTATAAAACTCTAGTGAACTCAGTGGAAGTTAAGGATGCTCACAATGACCCCAAATCAGACCATAACTGAGACCAGTCTGTATGGAAGAATAATTCAATATTTCACACTTCCATAACGGTGTTACTGTGCATGGATATTCTCAGTCTGACAGATGTTTAAGAAAGATAAGAGTAACTAAGAAAAGCAGGGATTATTTAAAAAAAGAAAAATAATTTCTTTAAGCCTGAAGGCTGTTTGAGTTTGGTGCATGATATTGGGACTCTCTGTGGGCATGTTGATAATCAGTGACAATGTTTTTGGCAATTTAACCACTTTCTTTGACCCTTACATTGACACCTTTGTGTGTCAGCAATGCTCTCAAGAATTCAGTAAAAGAATATCAAGCATGAGAGAGAGAGAAGTTACCAAGTAAAAGCCAGCCAGTGAAGGTTGAGTGGGGCCACTTTTTATTTCACATATGCAACAAGAGTCTTGAACACCATCACCTCCAGAAAAACCAAAGTGAATATTTCTCTGGTAGAGCAGTAAGATCATCTTGGCCAAACAAGGTCAAGAACCTTTTCAATGCATGTCAAGAGGATCCATCATACTTTCACTTGGAGTTATCAGCCATGAAGTGAGTGTTCAAAGGAAAAAAATGTGCAACTGTTCAAGCTAATTTCAAATGTGTACATAATTTGTAGTTCCGAGGAGTACTTTCTGTCATGGTAGATTGGCTTCTTTATCTGCTAATTAGGGCGCTTCAGTTCCTCTGCATAGACACCTAGAGTTACAGCAGTAGTAAGGAAAACAGCTCATTATTCATCTAGTGATGAGGGTGTAAAAGCTGAATGAGGGTGTAAAAGCTGAATGAAAGCACTTGCAATCAAACCTGTTGCTTTTCATGTGTCTAAGCCTGCAGTTTAATCATTAAAATGCAACTTATTTTGATACAAAATCTTTGCACTTACAGACAAGGCTCTCTGACTTCACAGAGCATATTCATGGGAGGAAGGTGAGAAAAATGCTTTCTTAGAGTCCTAAATGGTTGATCAAACACATGCATTTATTTAGGCTTAATTCTCTGTATGTTGAATACTCACTGTAATCAGGGTATCATTTCTTATTTCAAAGAGAATTGACAAGCTGTGGTGGTGAAGTAGCAAATGTCGTCTGCAGATCCATGCCCCAGTCTGCCACTGAAGTTCTGCTGTTCCTTTTTGTCGCCACCTCTGAGTTTCTTTCCAAAAGTGTGCTGTGAACATTATATTCAGTGTCTCCACAGAGATAGTCAACTAACTCCCATATGCAGAGAATTTTGTTGCAGTTTGTGTTTGGGAATTTGTGTTCCCTCAAGGAAAAAAAAATAATGGTTTCAAACAAATGCATCTTTTGCTCTTGTCGGAATGTGACTAATTACTATGACTTCCAGCTCTTTTGCCACAGTATTCTTCTGGGACCAAGTGAGAGGTATGATCCAGCTGCAGTCTGTAATTAGGGCAGAGCAAGTTAGCAAACAGTTGATGTGTTGCTGTACGGTGTGCAAACCGGATTCCTGTAATACACCTGGAGAAATTGCAAGAAAGAAAAAAAGAAGCATAAATTAAAAGAAAAATGCTGTCAGAAAACCATATTCAACACTGTATATGCATAGTGTTGTGTGAAATCATATTCTGTGCTAGAAGGAAGGAGAAGGCTGTTGTTCGTACTCTCAGGGGTATTTGTGGCTTTAAATATATTTTACTGCATAACAACAGCATACAGAATTCACTGCTTAAATATATTCAAGTAGCAGCTTAACCTGAAAGGACTGTGTATCATATACTCAGTTCAAAGTTGTTTTTTGTTGGTCTTTGTAGTATTCATGTAGAACTCATGAACATACGCCATCAAAATTTGACCACCGGAGAAAACAAGGATTATTTTATTGGGTTGTTGTTATTTTTTTCCCCCTCTGTAGTGCTCTGTATAGAATAAATAACACTAAAAATACCTAGTGAGCTTGTGTTTGCTTGGGAGAGCTCTGCAAGTGTATAGATGAACGTGCTTTGCCTGTGCTTTTTAAATTACAAGCATTTAAGCTTAATCACTTGCTCTTTCAAGTCATTTGCAATCATGTGCTTTTGTTTTAATATTCATGCTTTCTTTATGCATGCTTTGGAAAGATTGCTTTCTCTCACATATATAATTATACTTAAATGATATATAATGGTTATTACACAAATCAGAAAAACAGCAATGTGTTTGAAGGAAGTATAAAAATGGGGGAGGTAGGTCAGACTGTCATCATGCCATCTTTGACAAGCAATACCTTTAATTAGTCATTAGCTGACTTTCCCAGACAGTTTTCCAGCAATGATTGTGTCACTAACATTATAGGAGAAGGCATTGCAATTGCATGGCAAAAAGGAAAGTCTAGCCAACAGTGTCACTCAGAGCTGTTTTTAAATGGATGATTTAAAAGTCTCATGTCTCTTGTGGGGCTCTTCAGCCAGTTTTTCTCCCTCTTGGCTGAGACTTTCCTCTTTGCAATGGATTAGGGGCTGTATTGTTACATGCCTGTTGCTTTTTGGTTGATTTGTTTCTCAGCAAGTATAAATGTTGTCTTAGCATTTGTTATGATACAGAAAAAGCAAATCTGAATACCAAAAGTGAACCGTTCAATTCTGGCCTTTTCACTGACTCAATTTTCATTCTAGTGTATTGTCTTGGTCTAGAAAATTATAGACATATATGTATGTCTCTGTATAGCTGCATTAAATGTCATCTTAAGAACTGTGCTGGATTGCAGTTGTAAGCAATGTGTTCTTCAGCTTTTTAAGAAAAATAATTTTAAAATTATACTTGTGGTTTGGGAGGGAGAAGTTTCTCTGAGTCTTCATATCATCTGGGTGTGCTGATGGACTAAACTGTGCCTCCTAGAAGTGTCAAGGCTTTCAACCTAAGCTCTAAACCAGCACCCTTTATCTCCTTCCTGTCTTCTTACCTAATACTGAATGTTTTGATTGTATTCTTCAAACCAGCAAGAAATTGGAGTTAACAGAGGAGTTGCTTTTCCACAGTTCTACTGTTGGATCCCGCAGACTCACAGATGACTGCAGGTTGGCACTGGCTTTCTGCCTGTTTCATAGGGTAAAGGGTAAACCCTTCTACTTGAAGAGCTCTAAATGTCTTAAGAATCCCTTCACAAATTCTGAAGTCTTGCTACCATGTTTTTTCATTTGCTTCTTCCACTATTTTTTTAGCAAGTCTTTGTTGTGTCTTTCCATGGGTAATGAATTGTTCACTCATGGGTTATGATGCTAATATCTTAAATTTCTTGGAGTCTCTTGTTCTTTGTAGCATCAGATCCCAGTAGCTCTGTGATGAAAGTGAGTATCATCTTTATGTTGAACATGGCACTGTGATACTGTTATAATCATCCTTGAACTCCTATGGTGTTACTCTGGCTCTCTTTCTCCATAACCAAACCAACATAGCCATTGCCAAGCTGCACTGGTTATACTCAGAAGCACCAATATAAGAGATAATATTACACATTTGTGGGTAGAGATTGAGTTCTTAACCCCTGTATCTGGTTCAGACTCCTGCTTGAAAGCACGAGGGAAGGACATACATGAGCAGCAGTTTGCCTCATTTGTTCCTGTCTCTGTTATGCTGTCAAAATTACTCCAATAACTGCTCCTACCAAAGCAAATGCCTATTTATTGTTAGAGAAACCAATGATTTCTCTGGAAGGAGTAGAATTTCTCACAAAAAAATGGTAACTTTTCTCTGTGCTGTGGCTGTTGTCATTTTTAAGAACATGGCCATCTAATTGATATGAACTTAATTCTGCACACAATAATTGTCTCACAGTAGGGAGCACCTCTAGCTGACTGTGGAAATTACCAGATGAAAGCCTCAGAAGATAATTTAATTAATTTCTTTTTCTTTGAAGCCTTGTAAAACAGTCAATACTTTGACTTTTAAAGCGAAGCTTGCACTCAAATCGGTGTCTTTTTAGTAGTGTATCCTTTATGTACAGTCTATAATTTAATGGTAAAAAATATCAACAACTGTACTTACATGCTTCTTCAATCTCATGCAGCAGTTTGGCTAGAAACTGGCAAAGACTGAAATTACTAAGTGAAAAATAAATATATTTGACTTGACTAATACTCATGTATTAGTCTCTGTAGGTGAATATAGAGGATTAAGTATCTGCATCAGTACATTTTTACTTTATCTGTTTACTAAGAGACTCATCTCAATCCAGAGTATTTCAGCTCAGTATAAAATTATTAGTTTGTAGTGTTTGTTACACTCTATATTGATAAGATAATTAATATTTATGAATTGTGGAGTTTGGTATGTTATTTATTTCAAAAATAGGCTATTATGCAGTTTAATTCAGTGATTTATATACCTCATGTTAAGAAAATGAGATTAAAAAGTAGCATAGAAATTTAAAATCTAGCTATTTTTTTCTTTTGCTGAGTTAACAGAATGTGATCATCTGATACAATGACTGTCTTCAGAGAAAACAATGGTTTTGAGTCATAAAAAAATTCCATTATTTTCCATAATGGAAAATTCCTAACTCTTATTTGGATATTGTTTCTGACATCGAAAAGAAGCAGGCAGATGCGGTGGTGGCTATTCCCACTCAGTCATCAGATTCTAAAACATTTTCAGAGGTTAATCCAGAAAAATGTTTTGCTTCATTTGAAGTCAAAATATTTTTATATTTATCGTCCACAAAAAAGTTACCAAGTTGATGTTAGACATGGCTAATAGTTTTAATTATGTTATTAAATACAACTTCTCTCCTCATTTATATGCATTATATGGAGTTAGTTTTTTACCTTTGTCTTCATCTACAAGGATAACAAATAGGTTTGTTGATTTCACAGTCTTCAATTTTCTGCTGAAATTTTGGACTTGTCTATAGGTAAAGATATATTTATTTCTAATATGTAGAACTGCTTCCTTCTGAATTTTATGAACACATCTCACCAGTACCTAAGAGGGGGCAATCTTCATGTCACTGATATTAAGCAATTAAAAAAAAATCAACTTTGAACATTTCATTGTGAAGTTGCAATGAGATTCTCTTGAGAAACTAGTTGTGGAATGGTCAAATCATTTTATAGTGTAAAAACAAACTCAAATTTAAATGTTCTGGAGCCTGAGAGTGTTATGAAGCTTGAATAATGCATGTATTGAAAATAATGGCAGATGATAGGTGATATATAGGAAAGAAGTATTGTAACTGCATTGTTGTTCCTTTTACTCACACTGCAGACATGGTCCCTATGGTTTTGGGCTCGTTTCATTAATTTGTTTATTCTCTGCATATATTTTGTACAGGAAGTCTCCCATAGCATTGCATTTTAGAGGCAAATGTTTGCAAAAGATGGAATTTTTCATCTTGCACAGTGTGAGATGACCAGTGGCTGAATGTTGCTCCCAATCCCACTGTCCCTGTGACCAACAGCGATGTTAAACAGGGCTGGTCCCAACACCCACCCCTGAGGCCACCACTCTCACTGAGCTCCACCTGGACACTGAGCCACTGACCACAGCTCTTTGGGTGTGACCACCCAGACAACTCCTTTTCCACCAAGTGGTCCATGCATCAGGTTCATGTCTCTCCAGTTTAGACACAAAGATACTATGTGGGACAGTGTCAAACACTTTACATAATTCCAGGCAGAGGATTTCAGCTGCTCTTCTCTCACCCACCGCCACTGTAGCTCCATTGGAGAAGGCCACGAAATTTGTCAGGTGTGATTTTCTTGTAGTGAAGCCCCAGCAGCTGTCAAAAATCATGTCCTTACTTTCCACGTGTCTTACCAAAGTTTCCAGGAGGATCTGCTCCCTGATCTTGGTGGGTACTGAAGTGAGACTGACCAGCCCATAGGTAACTGGGTCTTGCCTTTTTTTTTCCTTTTTGAAAATGGGAGTATTTTCCCTTTTCCAGTCAGTGGGAACTTAAAGAGACTGCCATGACTTCTCAAATACGATGAATAGTGGCTTAGATCTACGTTCTGCTGATATCTGTTGATATTCTGAAACTGTTTTGTTTTTATTGGCTTGTTTGTTTGTGGGGCTTTTGTTTGTTTTTCTGTTTGTTTGTTTTTTGGGTTTTCTGGGGGTTTCTTTGAGTTTTGCTTGTTTGGGTTTTTTTATTATATTCGTGTGTGTTAAGAAACTTTTCCTCTATTCTTATTCTGCCTGAAGGCTTAAAAAAGCTTTATCGTGGGTTGCTGAAGATGTAACTGATATGAATTCAGGATTAAGGAACTAATTCTCTTCAGTCTCTATGTGCAATGTGCTTTAGAGCCCTGAGTGTCTGTGTCAGGATTGTGTTTCTGCAGCTCCTCCAAGAGAGAAGCCAACTATTCAGGTATTTTGTTGGTGATTTCTGATGTGGGATTTGCTTGAGCTTTCCAAGTATGTCCCAGTTGTGGTCAGTGCTTCCTTCCAATGCCCTGGAAAGCAATCCATTCAGCCCAGTGAACAGCACACTCTAAAAAGTATAAGCCTAATTTTGGCCAGATTAGCCTTACTTCTAAATCAACAAGTTTGCAACAGATAGCATCCAAGACAGTACAATTTTCTCTTTTTTTTGGAGATTGTTTCACATTTCTGTGTCTTTCCAATCCCCTAAATTTGTCCCTCATCTGTGCCATAATTTCTGTCTCTGTTCCTGGAGAAACCCAAACTGTACTAGCCAGAATGAGCTACACTTGCAAATATTTCTCTTAAATATTTTCCTATTATTTCTTAGAGCACAGTTGGTACTCTCTGTAATACACCTTATCTATCCTTGCTGCTCCTGGTGGTTTTCTTTCACCAGAGATACCATCTCAAGAGAATTGGGAAAATAACAAGTATTTTCAGTATGATCTGTAAGAATTTACAACCTCACCCCCTTTTCTTCCTTTTACCCCAGAATCCAGTTGGCTTCAAAGACATTAATTAGTTCAGAGAGATGATTTCATGCTGTCAGGTAATCCTACCCCTCTGGGATACCTGGTGAGTTTTGCGGTGTGGCAGGTTTGTCACTGTACCATAGTGTGAGCTCAGCCCCAAGCCTGAGCTTTGGCAGGGGTCATTGTCCTTCACTAGAACTGAGCAAGTTCAATCTGAGGGAGGTTTTTCAGCCTGTGCAAGGTCCAGGCCTTGGTGCTGTTGAAAGCAATTTCCGAGGGAAAGCAAACCCAGCAGCTAGGCTTGCATTTTTGGCCATGGAATGCAAGGTATCCATACCTGCATCATGAGGTCCTTTTATTTCTTAATTTAAATGGAAGACTGTGGTTATAACATTTTTGTTGGCTGTGGGTTGTTGGGTTTTCTGGACAGCATAAAAGGCAATAACTGGCTTCTTTGTAAGGTGGTTTGTGTGTAACAATAGAAACACACCATCAAAATTGTCCTGGTGCTGGAAAAAGGTCAATATACTTCAATTCCAGTTCTCTTATAAAGAAGAAACATACTTTCCCCAATAATTGTTTTTGTCACCATTCAGTGCTTTTTTCTTCAGAAGGAAATGAGTAAATACCTTAAAAAAATAAGTTAGGAACCCACAGAGGGATCAAAATTGCCTGATACAAGGGTGAGACATGTAATCATACCGAGATTAAATATTCAGAAATAATGAAATAAATGTATGGAAAAAGAACTGATCTGTTATTAATTAAATTTTCCACAGGCATTTCCATAATATGATGCAATCAGCACTAATTTTGAATCGTATTACCAATTTTTTATAAATGTTATATGCATAAATATGTTGGTACAGTTTCAAAAGCAAAACTGCAGAAAAATCCTAATTGGGGTGAAAATTTACAGTTATGTCTTTAGGTAAGATAGATTTCAGCTACATTCTTAAAAAGTCAGGAATAATTTAGGATAATATTCTTTTTAAGAAAAATTGAGAAAGCATATTTTTACCTTGTTTATTTATTCCAGATAAACTTCAATACCTACTTTCTATATTCTCAGGGAAATAAACATGATAAACATAGAATAATAATCTCCTGCTTTCAGACTATCAGTAGAGGAATGTAAATTTAAAATAAATTCACTGAATTTATGTGCTAGATAAATTCAGTAGGACGTCAAAGAGCAAATTCTCAGTCTTGGTGAAAATAAGAACTTAGTGGCAGAGTGGATTAGTTTTTGTACAAGGGACAAACCCCAAATGTCAGGTCTGTGTGTCTTACGTGTGCTTACATCCATAGGAGTAGAGGGACTGTGTAGTCTGGGATAAGTTTCTCATTTTATCTAGGCCATGGATTAAAAGGAAGATGAAGTTCATAGGAGAGATTCCTTGGACAGCACAGATTCCACATGTGCTAGTGTAACTGTCTCATGGTGCATGACCAGCTGATGTTGTCATAGATGTTCCTGCACATTGCTTGTGCAGAAGTACACACAGACACACTGAGTTGCATATCCTGCCACATTTTCCGAGTGCAGAGTGTTCAGCAGCCCCGGGGGGCAGCCCCAGGGAGTGCATCATTTAACCAAACACGGCCTTGGGCTTGACCTCAGTGGCTGGGGCTGTGTCAGGCTGCCTCAGGGAGAGGCATAAGTACAGAGAGAGAAGCAGAGGTGAGCAGGGTCATCAAACTGTGGCTCCCTGTCAGCAGCAGGGCTGAAGACAGAGCTGCAGGTGGCTCCAGGGAAAGTCACATCTACGATTTCCCTGTAGTGATATCAGAGCATATAAAGTGAGACAGGGAACTGCTTTTTCTTATCTCTGCATCTTTGAATTTTTATTCCTAGCAAGTGTACATGTTCTGCTGTGGTAAATGTGCATTGTCAATTACTAGGCACTGCCTGCGGACTGCAAGGGGTCATTTCAGTACCATGTCACATTTTAGGGCTTATATACACAGCATTGTCTAAGTATACAGGTACTTGAATGGGCTTGGGTAGCCTGTGTGGGACTTAAAATGCTGCTGAGGTACCTGTGCTGTTTATTTCAAACTAGCTTGAGTGGAAATGAGCTTTCATTAAAGCACTGCATGCTGAGGGGTTTATATTGTTAGCTTGGCGGTGAAACTGCTTTCTTTCTTTACTCCCTCAGAAAAACCCCAACAACTAACCATCAATTGACAACAGAGTTCCTGATTCAAGCTCCCAAAAAAAGCTGCCTTTATAAGTGAAATATGTGGACCTCTAGGAGAACAGTGTGTACAAAAGCACAGAGATTATTTAACAAGGAGTAGTTTTTATGTGTAATATTGGGCACTGTGCTTTTCATACCTGGGAAACAGCATGAGTGGGATCTATTTAACTATGTAGAAATCACTGCAAACCAGAAGCTTTTACCCTTACATGTGCCATGTAGTATCTCTTTGCATTCAAAGTCTTTCAGATTTCATTATGTTTGCTCAGTACAGATTGAGCAGAACAGTGATTTGGTCAGTGGTTTCATACATGCTTGTGCTTCTATGTTTATGTTAGGGGGTGGAGTATATTCTCATGTTACTTCAATCAAAGCAGAGAGCAAGTTATGTTACTTTATTTCCTGTACATGTGGTGTTTAATTATTAGTAGGACTATGAAAATTTACTGTCTTCATAGAATGAGTGTAAAACCATTGATGAGAAAAAAAGATTCAGCTTGGCCAGCAGTCTTATATCTACAGTACATGTTTTTTCTTTATTCTCTGCATTTTCTAACACCATTGTGTTTAGATTTTTAGGTTAAATTGTGTTGGACTAAGGTTTTATTCTGGCATGTGTTATCCTTTATGAGGAGCATTGCACAGTAGGTACCTTAGCAGGCAAAGGATTGCTTGCAGTGTATTTGAAGTACTGGTCTGTTGCAGCAAGGCAAGAGGAGAAAGCACCTCAAGTATTCTTTCCTTAGTTCCTACCCTCCCTTTTTTCTTTCTTCTCTGCTACTAATCCTTTGAGCTTTGACACCCGAGCTCAGAACTGAGAAGTATAGTTGTTGACCAAGTGTGGAAGAAAACAAGTACCAATCCATTTGTTCATACAAAGTCTAATTTATATGAGGAAAAGTTGTTTTGAGTTGACAGTTTTCATTTACCTTTTATTCCCAGTGCTGTTGAGAACCTCTGTGTTCTGTGATAAAGCTGGCTAACCGACTTGAGGCATTTGCCATGTTGTCAGCAAGCATTTGGAAACACATTTGTAACTGCGTTGGCCCTGGCAGACAAATGCATTGAGTCTAACTTCTGCCCAAGTGCTGAACTAAACCATTACTTAACAGGCAGCTCTGGGAGGGGTTGGAAAGGTGTGCTGATGGGCTGCTACAAAGAGCAAATGCGCTCTGACAAAGTCCCAGTGGTGGCTCACAGAAGTGTATGAGACTGCTTGTCGTGCAGCTAAGAACTGCAGGCCTGCAGTTCTTGAGCACATCTCTGATTTGATCATCTTTCCAAGTAAATCTAAAAACTTACAACTACTAGTTGAAAACCTAATTTTGAATTATTGACCAAGAATTAGTGAATCATTCATATGTCGAAATATTATATCACTCATATGACATCCTCCCACCGTGTTTCTTCAAATTGGAGGGAAGGGAGGAATTAAAATGGATTTTGAGTGAAGACAGCAGCAAATAACAAAGTCTTGCATTAAAAGTTATTAAAACAATGAACAAAGAGTCAAATTGACTATCTAATTAGTTCTTGGAATTCACTGCTGGGACCTATACAGAAAATCTAAGGTGTAGTTAGAATATTAGATTGCCAGCTTAATTGGGCAGTATAATTTTGAAGCAGTATATAATGAGAATCCAAGCCAACAATTAATTCAGTAGTTCAGCTGGTAGAATTCTTGGGTCGCAGCCAGCTTTGCTTGTAACCTCAGTTACATCGTTTCTTTCCATTCCCACCTTCTCCTGAGGACAGTCAGCTTGCTTTTCTACTACTTATTGTAAAAGGAAATTATTGTGAAATATTATAAGTTAGATGACTTGAAAATCCAATGCCATTCATGAACAAAGATTGAGTATTTCATGAGGCAAAAGTAAAGGAAGAGCAATATGTTAATAAATTATTTAGGTGAAGTAAAACACTTCAGTCTAAACAGTATACTCTGCTAAGAAAGGATGTTTTTCTGAGTTATATTTAATAAATACATAAAGCTGTACTGAAAAAGCCTTTTGAAGCCCTCTTTATTCTCTTTATGTCATGACTGTAGAATCTTTCACTGTTTTTCAGACTGAAGTATTGATCCTGAAGTGTGTGCCTGTAAACCAAAAATGTAATAATTATTCTGCATATTCTGCGGTGTTCATAAATTTGCTTCTGTTCCTTTCAAAATGCTGGCAGGCAGCAACCTTATCTCCTGATACCTTTCTAATGTATTTTAGGTCTGTGTTCTTTGAGGAGGAATGATAGAAGAAGTTTATATGTAAAATGTACATAAAATTAATCACAGATTCAGGAATTACTTCTAATTCAAGTCTCATTTACTTCTGTATAAAGATGAACAGAATTTCCAAGTCTACAAACTGTTTTCTTATTTGAGAAACACTGAAGGGTACTTCAGTTTGCTGTAATTACTTAAGAGAATAAGCCAGTGTTGAGGCAATTTAAATTATCAGTTTATATTACAGACAACTTTAAATCCAAGTGACTGCCTCTGAGAGCTAGAATTTAAGAACAGTGGTAGAATTATGATTTAGGAATTTTTCAGTTCTTTTTAGGACTTTTGATATGGAATTTTAAGTCTTTGTTTCATATGTAAACCTTGTGGTTTGCCCAGTCCCAAAATACATATTTTCATTACTTTATTGGATGCCCTAGTTAAGGAGGCAAATGCATATTCAATGAAGAAGTTGAGTAGAAACTGTCACTTTAAACAGTGAAGCTCATTTACTAACTGATCCTTTCCAATTTTTGATAGTACTTTCAATAAACATGCTTTATGTTATAGGAGTCACAGTGCTGAAATGCCTTTTTAGAGATCAAAGCACTGTGCTGCATGTCTCTGAGACATGCTGTAATATTTTCTGTTACCTTTAAAACTGTCTTGTGCTAATGTAATTTGTCCTGAAGAAATTACTTTAGGCAGTCCCGTTACAGTTCAGCATGGTATGTTAGTAAAATAGTTGGATAGGAGACTTTGTAAAGAAGTTAGATACCATAAACAGAAAACAGTGAAAGATATTTGCAAAAAATCAAAACAGGAAATTGCTTTAAAAATATGGAATCCCCTGGGAATTCACTAGGTGTAAACAGGCTTGGGACAGGAGAAGAAGCAAATTGTAAGTCTAGTGGAAAAGCTGCCAGGATTCAAATTCTCCAGCTTTCTTCCACATTTAATTGGTTAGTCCTGTATTCTGCAAGCTGCCTATGTACTTTGTCTAAAATTAATTTCCCCACCTTGTTCTTTGTTTACCTATGGAAGGGACAGGAAGGGGAGAAAAGGTGGAGCAGTAGCATCTCACTGGAGCTGTCAAAGGTACCACTGTCAAAGGTACACCAGACTGTCCTGCTCTAGGAGAGACCAAAAACCTCATGGATGTGTTGCCTTCTGACAGTGAAAAACAAACCAAACTCGAATGTAATTAAAAGATAATAGAATGCAAGTGTGTGTTTCTCTTAGTATTATCCATCAATGACAGATGAATTCTGAGACAAAGCTGAGATACTTATTTTTGAAGCAGATGCAA
>NW_005054304.1:7874468-7913298 GCF_000277835.1 Geospiza fortis
TAAGCTTTTAAAGCTTAGATTTCTACTCTCCCAGAAGATAGTTCAACCTGTCACTTGGATTGAATCCAAAAGTCTTTGCTGCTGGCATTATTACGGTGACACCCAAAATTTTTCAGTGCCATGCAAACAAACACACACACTTTGCTTCTCAGAAGGCTTGTGGTGTCACAAGTGGTAAAATCTCTCTTTTGAAAACCGTAGGAGAGTTGATTTACTTTGTGTGGCTGCCATAATACTGTTGCTAGTGCTGCAGTGTCCTGAAGAGCTAGTTCAAGATTTGTCCTATAAAATGTGGTATTCACTGATGTGGAAATATTTTTGTAGACTATACTAGAGTAGCTGGTCTCAGATGTTGCTCTACACTCTCAGAATTTTGACTCAAAAATTAAGTTATTTTCCTAGCTTTAGTAGCCATTCCTTATTGTTCATAAAATCTGCTAACAAAATATACCATAAATGGCAAACTGTGCAGACTGCATACATTAATAGTTCTCCTTTTAAGGTTTGAGTTCTGTTTTGGAAACTAAGGTCTTTGCTGCTGTTTCTTCCCCTGTAAGTTGTGCAATACAGCTTTATTTTTCTCAGCAGGTCTTCTCTCGGTTTTTTGTTTTGTTTTGTTTTTCCTAATAATAATTTAAAAGTCCAGCATTCTTGAAATGTAAATATGTAGTAATGCAGCATTTTGATCATAGATCCAGGTACTGTGGTTGCTCTCTTGTGCCTCTTCCTTGAAGTAATTTATTATTTGGGCAACAAGGGGGGTGAGCTGCTGATCATGCTATTACACTTGCAGCTTTTGAGGGGCTCTTCCCTTCAAGTAGACTTCATTCCCAATTATGTGCTTCATAACCTGTTATTTGTTAAGCAATCTAAATCCCATTTCAGTCCACACAGATGTGCCACAGAAAATAGAAGGAAAAGCCAGCATTTCAAGTAATACTTCAACATGCTTGGCCTGAAAAGCCTATTTTCTGTTAGAATAGATGCAGTTCAGCCAAAGACAGAGCTATAGTTTTGGATGGAGAGACATATGAAATTTTTACAGGTATTTCTAGCTTGAAGGAAGAAATGCATAATCAGTCTTCTTAGTTTATAATAAAAAGTACAATTCATGTTTGCAGATCGACTTATATTAGAGAACACCTCATATCAGAATAAGCTTCAGCCAGAATAACCTTCCTGGAAAGAACAGATGGTCTGTTAGCCTGTTTATTGTTGTTTTGTTGACACGGTTTTTCTCAGAATCCAGAACGCTGAGTTTCTCTTAGCAAATATGCTTTAAAGTGTTTTCTCAAGAGTGATATAAAACTGTTTGGTCTCCCCAGAAATGTTAGCCTTTCAAAGTATGGTCTGGAGTAAGCATTACACTTCTTTAGGGTTTTTCAGACTGTTTTGATACCTTTTTAGTGGTTATTCTTTGCTACTTATTGGCATGTCATGCCAGCACTGGGAATCTCCTGGAATTGGTCAGATACAGTTGATGTATCTGCTGCCTGTGTGATGTACCTTCTCTGTGGTTTCAGAAGGCATTTTGCAGCATCTAGAAATTAGAAAATTGTTCCTGGGTAGCATTAGTAGATTTGGCAGGTGCATTTCTGCCACAGAAGCAGCTTCAATAGTTTATTAATAAATGCATTTTATGCTTTTCTCACAACCTACTACTGCATACACCTCATGCTATTGTCATATCTTGGCATAATTAGTGTATTTATAGTGTAAACACCCTCTGATGATTTACAGTGTCATTTTTGAAGGCCAGGAAGCAAGTAATATTTCATGAGCTAATTGTTTCATTTTCTCTACCAAATCTAAAATTTTGTGTTGCCACTAAGTTTATGCTTGTCATTCAGAGTGTTAGGAGAAATAAAATTTGTTTGCCTGCTTTTCCTGTGATAATTCTGAATATTATTGAGATCCCTTTGCCTTCTATCCCCATCACATGAATTCAGAGTGTAGCTCTTTCTGCTACCTGTACAGGGACTTGGAATTGAGACACCGAGAAGAAAGATCTGAAATAATGTATAAATTCCTCCCACGCTCTTTCAGAAGAGATCAGGGTAAAGGACAAATACAGAAAATTCTATTGAACTTTTAAATCATTATTATGGTCTTACTTGGGATACTCTTAACAGTGATGCTTAAAGATAAAGCATAAAAAAGATGACTGAAGAATGGAGGTCACAGAGGTGATATTATCATCCAGTTCTAATGAAAGATGGGAAATTCACAAAGTAAAGAATTTGAACATTGAAAATAATCACACTACAAAACTATTTTTATACCATGTATTGAAGTTAAAATTTAAAAAAAGATATTGCAAGCAGTTCATTATATATGACATGTGTTTTTTGGATTTTAAGAAAATTCTTAAAATTCGATGTTAAAAATGGCATATTTGAAACACACTGTCTTTCAGAAATAAAAAAGCAAATACTTCACTTCCAGAACTATAAAGCACTGAGTGATCATTTCTTTCAAAATAATAATCTCTCCAACTGTTAGTAAATCTATTTACATGATCTGTGTGATACCATAAGGTACCATTGATTATATAAAGTTCATCTTAGTGTTGCTTTGTAAATTAATATTGGGTTTATGTACTGTCATTATTCTGTTCTTTAGCAATCAGTGCCAAGGAATATTTACATTTTCAAGTTCTTTTGCTCAATATTGTTAAGATGTGAGGGGGTCTGATCAGGGATTATTTTATATACTTTCAGAGTAAGTGCCTGTTTGCTTTGATTATGACATCTATAACAATGTGTTTCCAGTAGCACAATTGGAGTTGTCTAAGCATAAATGGGTTCTGTTAAAAAACAAATTGGTTCAGTTGTACTTATATCTCAACCTCTATGGCAACATCACACACCACTTTTAGAAATTGTGAACTGGTCTTTTTCAGTCTCTGTAACATTTACTGCAAATGAAATGCCAAGCTTGATGGCCAGCACGTGGTGCCCAGGACAAGGTTTCTTTCTATTATGTGTAGGGCTCTTCTCCAGATGACAAAAATCTGCATCTTCTTAGAAGACAAAATTCTGCATGTAGTTGGAAAGCCTTCTAACTCTGTCCTTTCCAGGGCTTTTATATCTCTGGTAGAAATTGTAAAGATCAGCTGTTAAATGGGTCAAAGTCACACCTGCTGTGACTTAGCTAGAGGGCTGGTTGTATTAGAGGGAATGCAGACATATAATTTCGCATTCTTTGAAGGTGCTTAGGAAACTCCAGGAGATGGATTTTTTTTTCCAAGATGAGGTTGTACAGTCGTAGGCGGTTAATTGACATTATTTCTCCCAAGTCTATATATGTATTTTAATAGTCAATATAAATGTTAATATATCTTTCAATAGTGTAAAGTATTTAAATATTTATGTATCTGATACATAAGACAATTTGAAATGTATCTGAAATGGCTGAATCTTTACATTTGTAAGGCAGGATGAATGAAACATCTTTGTGCCACAGACTGACTTTTTCTTCCACAACCTGCTCCAATTCAAAATTAAGTGACCCCACATTACTGAAGCTCATTAAACAAGATGTTACCAGTTCTAGAAACTGAAATTATTCTGTTCAAAACCTTCCAGGTCATAATGATATTCAGTTAGCTTAAAGATTTTTAGAAATCACATTAATAACAGTTAAAAATTTGAAGATAACCTGCTACTTGTTTAAGTGCGCCAAAATTTGCAAATGCAGTTTCTTTTGTGAGAAGTAGTTTACATTATCTGAGATCCAGCTCACTTAAATACAGCTGTAAAATATAAATACACATTGTCTTTGTTTATATATTTTTAATTCCTATGTATGTATATATTTGTAGTCTAGAGTGTGTACACATATAATATGAAATAATGTAAAAATAATTGTGTAGACAAAAAAATTGCCTGCATCCCTATGTTAATATTTGAGTAAACTGTATATTTAAAGCCATAGAAATGTAAATGTTCTGTTGTAAATTGTTTCTTCTTGCAGACAATTACACAGAAATGATAATCATGTGTTTTAGCTTCTCTGACAAGTACTAGTATGGCTTAGCATTATGTATGGGCCCATTCAGCTATACGTGTGTGTATTTATTGGTGTAAAAATGCCTTTCTGTAATAGTGAAGTTTCAAAGGTTGTATTACAAACTCTTACTATTATTAACTTGACCAATTTTCTGCTTAATATATCACTTTCTTAGTAAATGTTAGCAGATCCTGTACTGTGTATCATTAAATATACAGAAGCCATGATGTTGCTCTGGAAATGTCATTTATCTTTTCCCCTTTGGAATCTTAGTATCACATTATTATAGTTTCTGTTCAGTCTCCTCAGCTTAAAGTATGAATAAATAATGGCTTAAATTGTGTTCAGTAACATTTCCATAACTAACTCTTAATGTTTAGGGCCCTTCAAGGTGAACATCAGGCTATCTGTGGATCAGCTAACTTTTATAATGTTACTATGTTGATACAAAAGCCAGTTACACTTTCTCCTGAAAATTAATTAAGAATTACTGAATATTGTGGTCTCTGGTAATTTTTTTTTTTTTGTCTGGACATAAAGTTTTCACTATCATGGTATTTGTCACCATCGTCACTTCTAGAAAAATGGGCTCTGGTGCCAGCAGACAAAATGAGTTTAGAGATTTCATGTAAACTGTATTTTATATTTCAAATGTCCAGGCTGATCCCTGTTTGATTTGGGAGTAAAAATACAAAAATGTCAGAAAGGCTGGGGACTTTGCTTTGCTGAGTGATGGCATTGCCACAGCTTAGCATTTCAGTAATGAAGGCCCTCAGCCCGCTTCTCCATCACCTCCTAAGTCCAATTGTAGAGCAGCAGTATTGCTCCCTGATAAAAGAGTCCCTGAATATAGTTAACAAATTGGTTTCTTTGTTGAGGTGATAATCTGTTCAAAGACTTTTACAGTTTATTACCTCTAAATTATATTGTAGTAGGTTATTCCCTGAAAACAGGACATATGCTAACAGATGAAACCAGGAGGTAGAATCTCAAATTGGTTTATGGTACTCTGCTTAGCACAGCTGGGTGATACAGTCATATTTCCTACCCTGCTTGACAAAGATGCCTCATGATACGCTTCTCTGAAGATTTTATTTTCTTTCTACGTCTTCATCTTTAAAATGAAATTTAATGGATTTTATCCTAGACAAAGCTTCACCTGTTTATCTCCACCACAGTGGCCCTTTGGTGGAGTTCAGATGAAAAGCAAGAGTAGCATTATTAAAAAATAATTAAAGGGGGGGGAAAGGCTCGAAGTCTTTTCATATATGAAACTTCAAGCTCTTGTATTCACAGTGAAAAAACAATGTTTCTGTTTAATTCCATTTCTTCTGCATTTAGTACAAGGAGAAAGAAGTAATTGCCTTGCCTGTAGAGCTGCTTTGTTCATTTTGCTATGTAAAATTGATGGTTTGAAATTTTTATAGAACTGGTACTTCTAAGAGTATCATTTTTCATTTCACCCTTTCTATTATCTCAAATAACATACATTTTGTGTTACCACATTTTGCTCTGTTTATTCTTCACACTCTTGGTTTTGCACAATTCAGTAGCTCTGAAAAATAGCACAGATGTATTCCTAAAAACAATAACAGTACTAGGTGAGTGTTCTTTAGAAAAATAAACTTTCCTTTGTCAGTTTACAGCTCTGCTGGAATAAATGTAAAGCTGTGTATTTTAACTACATGGTATTGTAAAAATGATGGAATGCGCAGTAAAATTGCAAATTAGCACTGGATGAGACCCAGGCCCTGATAGAGTAAAGGAAGATTAGAAATGATTTGTTTGGTCTCTGTGGGGAGATGTGCCAGATGTCCCTCTGTTCAAACAATCCCGGGTGATTAACCCCTGAAGCGATACTCTGTAGCTGAGGAGAGCTGCTTGCTGCTCTCAGCGTCAGGTTAGGCATTGCCTCAGGTGTAAAAGATATTGCCCCCACAAAAGAGAACTTCCCACAGAATGTATCACGTGTAAAAACATCAGGTTTTGGTGAAGTGCTTAGTTTTCTATAGGTTAAAGTGTCTTACTTCCAGACTATGTAATGGTGCAGTCCAAGACAATCAAGTAATACACTTTTACTATAGTAGATCTGCATTTTGTTGGCTAATGGGCCAATTGAATCAGAAGCAGAACTGTTTGCAACTAAGGGAGGGCAATTTTGAACAGAGTAAAAAGTAAGTTTTTCTAACATGTCTTTACATGGATGTGCTTGTATGCATAGAGATCAAATGTATGTAGCTTTTTCACAGAGTAGAATATTTACCTAAAAGCATTGTTGAGGTTGTGCATTAGTGATTTAAAGGAAGGGAAGTGTCACAACAAAGACCTAGGCATGCTGCTGGTGTAGATTGCTTAAACCTGGTAAAGTGAGATGGTGGGCTGCCTTTAAGAGTTGGCTTTGGTTTTGTCCTCTTGCTCAGTATAACTCGCTGAAGACAGTAGTTGCATGGGCAAAGTTTTTCTCAGTAATTAATAAATCACCATCTATTTTGGCAGTTTGCTGAGTGAAAGCCTTGCTTTCTAGTGTAATTTTTATTTTATTTTATAATACTATAAAAGTGAGCGTGAACAGCTAATAATGTCTGTGCTATCTTAGTCTGCAAAATATGAATACCTACTGACTATGGATGGTTTGGAGCTCTGGGTATGCCAGTGAGAGACTGACCTATTGAACCCCTGAGTTTAGCTGGCATAACCATCCTCCTCTTCAATATGGCTTTTTAAGTGTTGTGTGTCTGACTCCTCCTTGCAAGTGGTCTTTTACCTGAAAACATTGTGTATCTTAGTTAAGGTAGCTTATTTGACTGGCTAAAAAATCAGTGCCTTCACTTTGGTTGTGGTTCCAATGCAAAAGTGCTTCCGTGAGGGTTAGCTGCATCCCAACAGCAGTCATGATTGCAAAGTGCCTTTTTAGGGAACAGGAGCTATTGTGTGGAGGTCACAAGGGCAAGTGGAGACAAGTGTAGTGTGTCTTTCCTGATGCTCAGTTTCCTGAGGAAGTGTACCAAAGTGTGTGTCTACTTTTCCCTTTGAGGCAGTTGTTAGGAGGCTGTGCCCCATGGTCAGCGTCTGGAGTCCCTCATGCTGCACAAATATTCATTATGGCTGTTCCGGAGATCATGAGTGGCAGTGACTTGGACCTAAGCCGAGTTGACATTTTGACCCAGATTTAGCTGATTAGGGAAATATTTCCATTTCAAATTTGGCATGTGCTGTAGGCTACCGGGAAACTAGGGCACAGATTCCCAGAGGGTGGGGGTTTTGAATTGGATGTGTGTTCAAATGTATGCTTATGTAACTATGGCACTGCTAAATCACACACCCCTTCGTGCTTGACTACTAAATAATCAAAAGAAGACATTGCTCCCTAATTTTATTCTTATTTTCCCTGCCAAATTCAAAAATTTTGTACAAGTAACAATTTGTGACCAACATTATAGTTGTGATTTTTCTATGCCTAGAGATTAGTGTGTTTGAAGGCACAGCAGTGTTTGCAAAGTTCTTTATGGATAGTAAAGGGTGGAACTATGGTATTTGTCAACCCATCTTAGTCAGGTAAGCATGAAATTTCCTCAGCATCTGTGAGTTTTGGGATAGGACAGCATGACTAAAGGTTGGGAAAGTGCTTCCAAAAGTGAGGTTGTACTGCCTTGGCAACTTTGTTGCTGCTTAGGTTAATGATTGAAAAACTCTGGTTTTAGAAACAATAGTTCTTGTAAAAATTAATCAGGGCTTTGTGTGTAACTCTTGTGTAGGAATGTAAATGCTTGAAATACTGTTTGCATTATATTTCCTAGGTGTTTGGTGTAAACAATTGTGTAGTACAAGGTAGCTTTTGGCTACCAGCTGCTTGCTTGTTTTTGTAAGGATTTGTCCACAAGAGAACAGAACAAAAAGGCGTCTTTATTAAAGAATACAGTGACCAAATTGTTTAGCTCATCCCAGCTTAAATAATTGTCAGCTTAACAAATTAGTCTAATTAGGCTAGCAGCATAATATATAATAAATATGATACCCTGAAAATCTTCTGTGGAAGTATTTGTTTTAGTTGTTATACCATTTAATTGCTAAAAGCTCCCTTCTCTTCTTCAGAAAAAATTGACATTTTTGTTGCAGAAATAGTCATAAAATATAGACATGATGGACTTGGAGGGAAGAAGAAATATTATGGCAAGATTTAAATGTGATCTGTTGTTTCAAATTGAATAACTTTTTTTAAAGTGATTTTATTACAAATACCTCACAAAACTGTCAGTGTTGGAAAAAGAATTAAACCAAAAGAACTTGACAGTATTTTAATATATCTTTGTTATTTGGATTTATCTTGCTTCCATAATGTTAAGCTTTCTGTCCTTTCAAGTAATTCAGCAAGATTTAGGTATTTTTATTTCTAGATCAGTGTTTGGCTGGCTTCCTATAAGGCCCTTTTGCATTTTTTGTAGTTCTTTATCCAGTCATCCATCTCTAGATTAAAATGCAGCAGCAACTATTCCAATATTGAAGCTTGAATCAAACTTTCCATTATATCACTTTTTATTAATTTTTTTAATCCAAGATTTTTCTGCAATAAAATTATCTCTGAAATTGTAAATGATACATCATAGCCAAAGTTTCCTTTCTGGACAAATTATATTTATGGAAAATGTTTTTAACAAGGAATCCTGAAGCACAAGAGTACCTTGTACTTGCCTTTTTTTTTTACCACTTTTCTTACCTGATGCCTTGGCTGAAATCACATTGTTTAGTAGATGTCAAGATCTTTTTGACATAAAAAGCAATTCTCCTATCTAGAAAATGTGCTGCCAAAATGAATGTTTATAAATTGTGTACATCAGTTGGAAATTTGTACTTCTGAAGTTAGAATCAGTAATGGTGAATCCGTGGGTGCCACTCACATGTGTACAGCTTGATTCTCCTGTTTAAAGGCTCCTATGTTTTAAGCAGCTCTGCTACTTGTAGCAGAATTTGCTTTTCGGGTATAAAGTAAAACAATAGAAACTTTTTTCCTCTGCTGCTAAAGAAATTGAGAATATTTTTACCTCTTTGTTCCCTGTTTCTGGGGAGTCTCTCCTGTTGAGATGTAGAACAAACATCATTTATATGAAGAGAACATTTATAGACAGGGAGCCAGGTGTCACGGTTGAAAGCGCCTCTCAAGAAAGCAGCAGTGGCAGGTTCAGATGTATAGCCGGTAGTCCTAAAATTCACACCTACATGTGAGAGTACATATTTACTCTAGCAGCACCTACAATGTGCTAACTAGCTTTGGAAATTACATGCAGAAGTTATTCCACAGAAACGTTTAAAATAAATTTGAGTGTTGTGGCTGCTTCATGATGTTTACTTCCCATCCCCCTGTGCACTTAGTTAAATTCACTGTTTTCTTCAGTTCAGTGTAAGCTTTAGTCTGTGTTAGAGTTTGACTCACCATCTTTGCTCACTCTGCAATTATGTAAACCTTTAAATCGTGTGAGTGGCATTGTACTGCACATCTTTGGGTTTCCTCCTTTCCCAGCCAGTGTGATCATGGGATAGCAGACATCAGTGGCATACTTGGCAAAATGGGAGACTTTCTCATTTCAGTTACAGCATCTCTGTTCAATTCTGATGCTGTACAGGCAACTAAAGGGGTGGAGGAGCATTGGGAAGCTCTGCTGAGATTAAAGGAATTTGTCTTCATGCAGACCAGTAAATTGCAAGGGTCGTTGGTTGCAGTGGCTGGTGTCAGCATTTTGGCAGGAGCCACCACAATGTGGTCACTGTCCTTCACAGTTGGAAAATGTCCTTTCCCCTCCTCTTTCCTCTGGCAAGCATTCTTGTACTCTTCCAAGTGCCTCTGTGTCCATACTACACTGATCCCTTTTGCCTGACCTATGGCTCACTTGCCATCCTAGTACTTCTCCAAGAAAAGGGAGACACAACATGGACAAGGAAGTCCTAACCTAGCAGTAAAATAACACATTTGGGCAAACTTTTAAAACTCTTTAAATTCCTATGCAAGCAGGATGTTTGGTCTTTGAAGAACATGCTCTTGAATTGTAGCAGCTGTACCTGCATTTTACTTTTTAAAATTATTACCAATTTCTCTTCCCCACTCAAAGAGTCATTACAGTCTGCTTTCCCTTCCTTAGATCCTGATCTGCTTTCGTCTGTTCCGCTTAGACTGTAACACCATGACATGACGCCTTTTGACCTGCAGAGTGTGTCAGAGAGTTTTAGAAACAGAAAGGAAGCTTGTACTCCAGTCCTGGGATTATATTTTTCAGTGCTTGAGAAAGCATTTAATGTGGGTTTCTTTGCAAAATGGGATTGGGGAACAGTTATTTCTGCTTCCAGTACAGGCTGATGGCTTGTGACTATGATCTTCTTTTTTCCACTTTTGCTGGCAACTCACTTGGAAAAAATGCTGTTCAGATTAATTTGTTATGATTATGCTTATTTTTATTAAGGTATTTTTTCCTACTTGTCACATTCAGTTGAGAGAAAAAGAAAAAAAAGGAAGATGCAGCTATGTGCTGGAAGAAACTAAAGGGAAGCCAGAATGTTTAGCAAGGAAGCTGATAAAAAAAATTGAAGAAATTGGAGGTTAGAATCTAAAGCAGATCAGTTATAGGTTTTGCACCAGAGAGGATCTAAGAGCAGTATCTCAAAAAGTTTTCACTGGGGAGTGAGGAGAGGCTTGCCATCCTAGCCCTTCTGATAAAGTGACATAAAATCTGGGTAAGGTGTGTGAAGCCTGAAAAAAAGGGAATTCTCAGCATTACCAAGAGCTGAGATGTAGATTGGAGGACAAAGCATTTATACTATTAATACTGGTGACATGAAATGTGCAGAAAATCAAGGGAAGGAGGGAGGAAAGGAGGAGTGGAAGGAGAGATGGGCAATTTATGACAAATATTGGTCAAGAGTCAGCTTTAGGAAATGTGTCCAGAGCTTAGAGTCAGGTAAGGAGACTTGTTTTTTCCATTATAATATGGATATGGAATTGGAAGCATTTCCACTGGCCATTGTAATTGCATTGGTGTGTTTCATTACTTCTAAATGTTTTAGTGTTTGAGTAGTAAGTGATTTGTAGAATTGACAGCAGCTATAGTGAAAATGTAAATAATGTAAGTACAATTGGCACAAAATCCATCTAGCCTGTTGGATTCTGTTCTCAGAGGAAAAAGTATTCAGAAGCTGAACTCATTCACACATATCTAGTTTGGCTTCATTTTGTCTTTTAATGAGATGGTTCTCAGGATATATAAAGAAAGTGGAAAAACGACAAGGAAACTAAGATTAATAACCAATAGTTTGGCTGTGCTCAGAACTTGAGTTTCTATTTCAGTTAATGTATCCGCATCATTAAGGTGGCCTTAAATGAGTAAAATAAGGGGGAAAAGAGAAATTATCTACTTACTGTTTCCATTAGAAGAAGTCTGCAGACTAGTTTGCTTGCAGGTTCAATTTGTCAAGAGGTCTCTAGATTTGTTTTGCCTTCCTTCTTGATGGGTTTCCCCATGAGTGTTTGGTTTGTAGTGGTTTGTAGACTTGTTTTATGTTTTGATTTTTGTTTTGATTTTTTTATCATTTTGATGTTTTGTTTTGATTTTTTTATCATTAAAATGCAAGATCCTGGCCCTGCTATGATGTTGTCTTTGTTTTTGCTTTTAAATTGGAGGAAAGATCACTGAGTTATGATACATTGTTCTCTATGAAAAATACTGCAGGAAAGGTATAAATATAATTCTGGAGTACCGATTTCAGCGGGAAGGGGTGAGCTTCTTTATTAGTTATTGGGGTCTTTTTTAAAAAAAAAAGTGCTGCCATCCACATATCTGAATCTGAGCAAGAGCTGAAAGCACAATCTCTTGAGTACTCAACATTTGTCACACTAACCATCTCCAAAGTGCTGAAACCTGCTAAAGAAAATTGTGCAACCAAGTGCAGTGAACCGCCAAAATATAAGTTTGAAAGACCTGCAGAGTTTTGATTTAAGAATTGGTTTAAGTTTTATTGATCTGAGATTCGTTTAAGTTTTTAACATGCATTATAGACAGAGACAGTTTGCACTCTAAACTGGATATTTTTATTCTACCTTTGGTAAGTACAATTACTCTGCCTGGGGCAGTATCCAGCCAGACTGCACTTTTTAAACAGTGAACAAACCAAACCATGAATTAAGGGAAATAAAAGTACCGTACTCAGTAAGAAGTACTAGAAGCAGGAATAAATTAGTAACTCCAGCTAATTTATGTCGTAGAGTGCAGTTGTCAGTTTACATTCACTCACTCTCAATTCTCTTATTCCAGTTCTTATCCAAATCAAAATACTACTCAAATATTGTACCAAATTACACATTTGCACAGTTTTGGGGGGCAGAAGCCTAGGTAAGGAAGAGACTAATGAAGGGATCTATTTTGTCTCCTAGAAAACGTGTGCTTTATTGATAGGTGATTGGACATGTTGTGGATTCTTATTCTACAATTGTCCTTGGATTTGAAGTTAATCTAATCCCTTTCCAATTATTCCAAATTAATCCTTTTCTGAATAATGGCATTTTAAAGACTCAGGTTGAGTCTTTGTGTTTCATCTAGGAGTTTAAGTAGCATGCTAGTTAATTGCAGTAGCAACTAGTTAATGCTAATAATATCCCTTCTAAGACAAATGGCAGAGATTCCCTGTTTATTGAGGGATTTTTCAAAGAATCTAGTCACAGACTGGAAAGAAAAACAAGAGATTGAACATACATATGTAACCTCTGGCTGAAATGAGGAGCAGGTCAGGTTCTGGAACTTTCTAGGACAAGGGTAGGGAATCTGAGGCTGTTAATTGGTACCTCACAGATTATATCAGACTGAAAGATAAAAGGTGCTACTAAGCATTGGTGCGCCAGGAGGGAGAGGAACTCGCAGCACATGCTCTATACTGATATTCAGTAATCATGCATGTTAATTTCTCTGAAAAATGTAGTTTGTGATGAGCTGGGTGTTGGGTATTTGAAATGAGTTTTTGCATTGGTATAGGTTTTTACTTCTGTTGAGCTGTATGCAAGTGAACTTGCTCTTTAAATTGCACATTAGAATTATCATTGATCTAGAAATCTAGATAATGGTCCCTCTCCTTTTTTCTTATTTCTTATTAACTCTGCCTCTTCTTTTGAAACTAGCAAGTGTGTTCAGGAAAACAGAATTTTTCTCTTATTTGCAAGGGATTTGAAAACACTAGATCCAAGTACAGGTAGCTGTAATCAATATTCAGTGCTGTTGTGGAAGACTACAAATCCTGTTCATCTGAACAGAACAAATTTTCATCTGGAAGCCTCTAATCCCACTTCCAGTTGCTACCAGCCATGAATATGCCCATAGTCTGTATTTTACTGTTTGTCCGTGAGGTGGCAAACACTGTTGATCCTTGGCTTGCCACAGAGAGATATAACATGTCAGCGTTGCTGATATTTTTTACAATCAGCATAGTAGTTGCAGCAACCTTTCTGATGTTTTGCAACAGAAGTTTTTTATATTTGCCAGTACATAACAGCATCATGATTTCTCTTCTGAAAAAACAGGTCTAAAAGGTTATGATCCCTTCCTTTTTCCTCTGCTCCTTGCCAGGTTCTGGCACAGGTACAGTGGCAATTACTGCCAGTGATTTAAATGATGCAGTGCAGGGACCAGGAGGGAACTGGAACAGGGTGGAGCTAGGAGCACATTTCAGCAGACTTAAAAAAAAAAAGTCTGTTGTAAAAGAAAATATTGTGTGGATTTATACCTTAGTTTCCATGGAGAATAAGTTTATCTCTTGATCAGTTCATTTTTTCCTCCTGCATGGACAGGGCACCTGGGTCTTCTGATTGAAACTTGCAGGATTTAAGTCCTGGTGGCAAACAGCTAGGAACCAAACTGTATTAATTTTTAGGAGAAACTCCAGAAGTAGTTTCTGTGGTTTATATATATATATATATATATATATATATAAGGGTGCTTAGCTGTACTTCACAGATCTCCCCAACAGGATGTACACAAAAAAGCTTCTTTAAATTTTTTGCGTTTTTAGAATTTAGAAATCTGTGGTGATTTTTATTTGTAGGTATTCAACTAACTATGAACTCTCTTAGATTCAGAATGTTGTTAAAACAAAGTCTTCCTCTAATTAAGTTTAAACACTCAGGAGTCTCTGACATTTAGCATACTTAATCGCATTTCTTTCATTTTTGTAATTTAAAGCAGGTCTGCTGCTGGCAGATATGTGACCTTACCTTTATGTAAGGTCCATTTCTTCTTGTATTTGGTTTGTTAATTCCTTAAGAAGCTCCATATTTAAAGAGTGTCAAGGTAATAAAGTGATATGTACCCTATAAAAATCAATAATTATAAAAGTAGACATTCGCATTCTTCCCAGATTCTCCTGCTTACTAGCTCTGGGATACAGTGTTCTTCAGTTGAGTTCTGTACTGTTGCCTTTCATAAGGCAAAAAATCAATAATCATGCTTAGCTGTTTTATGGCAGTGTACATTTGCCAGTTTCCTTATCTGTGTGTTACAAATGAGAAAATTGAGAGCAGCTGTGTGACTTGCTCGGGGTCATACCTGAAATCTGGCAGTTCTGCACATTGCCTGACTTGAGTTGAAACCATTAGACCACTTTACCTCTCTCTGGGGAATTGCCTGGAGACGATGGTGCTGATCACACAGAAATAGAAGTTTTGCTGCTGGCATCATTGGATCAGAATTTTTCTCATGTTGCTTGGAATTTTTTCCATCTTGTTTGTCTTTAGTGAGTCTTTGTGTTGATTGATAAGGGACCATGTACCCAAAAGTTTATTGAAACAAAGGGCAGCTGCTAACAGCTGCATTATGAAAAGAGGGAGAAAGCAAAAGGTGAAGCCAAAAGCCAAATTGCTTTGATCAAGGCCATGATTTGCTGCCTCTATTCATGTGCAAGTATTTTGTGATTTTTGAAGACTGCATAAAAAAAAAATATTTTTCTAGCATTGAATGAGTAGAATTAGGGGGGGGAATTATAAACTTGATAATTTGTCTCCTGAATAGAGAAATGTAAATATGTTTGTGTTTTGGAGATCATATCATTTTAGGGAAAGGCTCTTTGTTTACTATTGTTAGTAGCCCATATCTTGTGGGGATCTTGAAGTCTTTATTTACTGACCATGATTCTCATAGCAAATAAAAATGAGCATTTTTTCAGCTATTTCAAGTAAGTGCAGGGGAAGGAGGAAAAAATTTACAGCATTTAAGAGTTGTAGTCTGATTATTACTGTTTTACATTATATTATGAAGACATCTGCTTTCTTTACTGCTTTCTTTTTGTGGTGTTTATAGATTGGTGTTTTCAGTGCATTGCTCTTCTCTAGTTATGGCAAGTAGTTATATTACCACCTATTAAATACCATGTTTATACAACAAGTAGCTTCAATAATGTTAAAATTTTATATTTGTTCAATGCAGAAGGAAGCTAATCTCTTAGGGTTTCATTTCTATAGAAAACTAATCTCTGAGGGTAGAAAAAGTAAAGATTCTGACAGCTTTGTTACCTTTGTTACTTATATTGTACATTTTATAAATCCGCTTTTCTGTAATAATTTGTGAGGGACCTTCCCTTAAAATGATTAAATACTTTGCTTTTGAAAATGTTTCTGCAGCCTTAAATTCTTGCCAGTGCTAGGACATGATTGCAACTTAATGATTCTTGCTAGGGAATAGAAAAGGGGATTAAGCCTGATCTGTCTAATCTGGACTTGAGCATGGTGAGATACTCCTACAACTTCGATCAGGTCATGGGGAAAAGCTCTAATGCTTCTCATCAGGTTTATGCCTCTGGTCTTGCCTTTGACTGTGATCCTATTAACAAAAAACAAAGGTGTTTTTAATTTCTTGCCTTCCCAAAGAGAACTTTCTGTCCCGCACTTTTACATCGAGAAGAACATTGTGTCTCCTAAACAGAATAAAAATTGCCATTTTTGCTGTTATTTTGTGAAACATGGAATATTCAATGAGATTTTTCAGAAGACATTGGATCACGCTTTTTCTCCTTACTAGCTGTGTTCTTAGTCAGCAATTATGGCACTTGAAATCTGGGCTGTGATTGTGTCTTACATGGATGACTTCAGTTTGTTGGGAACAGAATGTTCCCCACTATTCTCTGTGTCAATTTTTGTCTAATATAGAAGAAAAACTGTTGGAAAATGTTCTCAAATTTACGACTTTGAGACCTCTAGTTCCCAGCTCCACAAATAATTTACCATCACTTACATTTAAAATTATCATCAGTTGGAAATAGGAAATGGAATTACTTCTTTGACAAACTGAAATGTTTTGTTCAAATGACTGCTTTATGCCTATGATAAATCTGCATCAGTCAATAAACTCAATTTGCTCTGTCCTGAAAACCAGTTCCTCAGTGTAGTTATCAAAGGAAAATAATCTCTTTGTGCACTGAACTCTTACCATCATTTAGATAATTATCCTTGGTAGTTGTATTTGTGTGTTGGATGTGATATGGTGCCCATCTGATTTAAGATTACTGTCTCTGTGAGGGTATAAGGAAATAATACAGAAGTCTATTAAAACTTTTGTACATTTCATTGATTATTATACTTGTTTCAAAAAGCTGTTCCTTTTTTTTTAATCTTTCCATAAAGAAAATGAACATATTTGCAATCTCTTATTATCAGAAAACACATATTACAAATATGCTCCTCTGATTTGGCAATACTCTTACAATGTAGTTTTATTTTTGTTGCAGCCAATTCATCATTACATTGAAATAAGAGAATACTTTACCTCCTGATGGCTGGGGCTATAGCTAAATGTTCAAGGTCACTCTGTCTTCGATAGATTTTATTTTTAACATACGTAGCAGTTTCATTTAGCTAATCCATGATCAAGCAGTCTTTTTTTTTTTCCCTTTAGTTTCTTTGATAAAGCTTGCCCAGGGACTCATTAAATCTTAATTCACAGTGCAAACCTTAAGTCAGCTCATTCCCTGCAGTGTAGCCTGTCAATTCTTTGTAGATCTGTCCTTTTGTGAAGTAATTGCCTATCTTCTAGCCCCTGCAATTCTCATGCTAGCCTGGGCATTTTCAGGGAGCACCATTCTTACTTGTCCCCCTGAAAGAACAACATGTTAAAAAATACCAGAGATAAACAGTATGCTTGACTTCTTGAGCTGTTTTAGAACTGAGTCCAAAAAGCTGTGGACAGCCTGTGTGTTAAGCCTCTTACCTAGAGGTCCAGTCCAGGAAAAAAATGTAAGAACATACTTAATTACTTAATTTTCAAAGCATGAATAATTTTATCAGTGTCAATGAGATTACCAATGCTTAAAGTAGGTGGCCTTATGTCCTGCACCAGTGTGAAAGTTCAGAAAACATTTCTGTTCTTTTAAAGCCAAAAATAGTCTCATAAATACAATGATATTAAAAACTGCCCAAAAAAGTTGGGTTGAAGGAGTTCTTCCTGCATTTCAAGCATACTGAATTTCCTGCCTGATTTAGAAATACAGGAGAAAGGCCTTCTATGATAATCTGGTCATAAACTGCAATTACAGTGTATTCTGTTGCTATGTAGTAATAAATAGGATGGTTTTGGTTAGTTGGCTGTTCAGAGGGTTGGTTGATTTGTTCTTTAGTCTACATGTTCTTTTGGCTTATAGAAGTCCTGGAAGGTGCTATCAGGATGAAAAGCCAGTTCTGCAGAGGCTGAAATAAATCAAGGAAAAAATCAGCCCCTTATGCTGTTTAGTGGAACTGTGAAGGCTTTTCTTCAATCTTGACACAATTTTGCATTCATTTCAATGGTAAGATTTCCAATAGTTTCCATGGCACCTTATGGGGCTTAGTATGGTTTAAACACATAACAGGAGCACATCTTATTTCTAGGCATTCAGAGTGTGAGTATAATTCATCATGCTGGAAGAGCCTTTATCAGAAACTGTTATCTCAGAATGTATTGTTGTGACAGCATCTTTCAAAGGTGATGTGAAAGTGACTTGCTTAATAAAGTAGTCATTTTTAGATAAGTCCCTCTATCCAAAGATGCCCCTTTGGAGTTCAGGAATAATAACTTGGCATGCCCCTTTGGAGTTCAGGAAAAATAGCTTGGCAAGCAGCATGATTTCATGTAAATTATTGAAGCTAACACATTATTTGAAACTCTGAAGCATGATACAGTAGCATGTAACTGAGAGGGTACTTCTGTAAAAAGTTACTTAGATCATGTTATTGAATGAAAAAATCCAGCTTATTTTTGATAAGCTAAAAAACCCCCAGGAAAAAAAAAAGTACAAATTGTTTCTGTTGGTCCCAACAGATGGCATAACCAGTTTAAAAATGTAAATGCAATGAGCAGTGTATATTGCTTAAAGTGTAAATTTGTCATTTATGACTGTTGTTCTCCTTTCCTGTTCCAGTAATAATTAAAAAAAAAAGTTAAAATTCCGTTGTGGTACAGAAATAATGTTTTTGAGCCATGCCTTTAAGTGTTTGTTAAAACTTATCTGTGTGAAACAACAACATCTGTTTGTTGCAGTTACTGCTGTGGTTGTTTCAAGAAGCACTGCTGGGCTTGGCCATTTGGGAATTTCTTACATTTGTTGGGAAACCTGCCTTTCTGATTAACTGCTTATGTTCACTCTGATTAGGGTCTCTGAAGAGGCTTAAGTGGGAATCCTTATGGGTGATTTTAGGCTCTTACAAGCAGGGAATTAGTATGTGGCTGGTCTTTTACAGTCTGAATTGCTGAATTGCTCTGCTGTTGTATCAGTCATTTCTCTGCAGAGGAAAAAGTGGCATGCTTTCTTCTACCTCACTGGAACCTGGAAGGACTTGATTGTATAGTTGCCCTGGGGTTTAGTGTCTCCAGAGGTGGAGAGTGAGGGTAAATGTTTGAAATACAGAAAACTGAAGTCCTGGAAGACCGTGTGCACTCTCATGCTGTGCTGTCTAAGAGTGGAAATCAGCATTAGATTTCTGACTTCAGTCCAGTGTGTGGGTGGGTGGTGGCTGATACAAAAGAGTGCTAAAAATCTCTGAGATGTGACACAGAGCAAATGTGAGTCCCATTTCTGCTGCCTGATCCCACAATTGTTTACTGTAGCACTGCTGTATACCATAGAACTGAATGTACTGTGGCACTGCTGCTACTGCTTTGCCTTTACCTCTGTGAGTCAAAGCATTTCCATCCTACAGGTGGTATTTCAATATTGCATTTATTGCACTGCTCTGCTTTGTCAACTGAGTGCCATCTGGATTTTTTTTCTTGCCTGGGAATATCTAAGCACAGCGTAGATAATTAGTTTAAGACTTTAGGACACGTTCTTGGGGCTCCCTTAAAAATAAATAATACTTTATCTATCTGTATTATGTTACAGTAAAAAGAGCGCTTCCTTCTCTTTCATTATCATGATAAAGGTCAACTTAAAAAAAGAGAAAGAAAAGAAACTTAAAAGCAAAGTTTGTTTCAGAGACCCCCAATCCAAATGTATTTATGTTTTATGGCAGGTGTTTCAGCAATTATTACTAATTGGAAAATTAGATGCTGTTGCTATAGCAGCATCTTTATTCACTAATTGGTTTTGGCACATTTTAACTAGCACTAGCTCAGCTAGACTCAGTTATTCAAATGAGACTTGTGAAGATTTGTATGGAAGTGATGAGCCAGTGGTGCAGGTCAGTACATCAGCCTTCCACCTCTTGATCCTGGGCACAGCCCAGGTTCTCTGTGGGAGCACAAGGAAGACCTTGGCGGCCTCATCCATATTTGTAAAGCACAAGAAAACAGGAAATTAATGACATTCTGAGCTACAGAACTCTTCAGTTCCCATTCTTCATGTCTGTTTTGACTGTATCAGTTGCTGCAGGGTCAACAAACTCGAGTGATTCTCCTTTTCAGATTGCCTTTCCATTGGTTTTCTTGCTTATATTTGAGTGTGTGATACGTTTCTTTGCTGATGTCAAAAACCTTTGAACTCATCTTTTCTTGACCTGTCTTGTGCTTTTTCCTTTTGGTTCCTGCATTGAATATTTACTGGGGCTTTGGGGCTTTTGTCACTGAATTTACCTCCATATAACATGTAACATTTATTTTCTGGGCAATTCTGGTTTCTGTTTGAGTGTGTCTTCGCATGTGCTTCACAGTAGGATGAAGTTCCACTGACATGCTGCAAACTGGAGGACTTTCATATTTAATCACCTTAATTCCTTCTTGGACTTTGAGAGGTACAGCTTGCTATGCAATTTTTTTTTCTTCTTTTTTTTCCTAATTTTTTTCTCTACCGCTCCTGGATTTTGTGAAGATTTTAAAGTCTTGGAGGTGAGTAGAATTTGAAAGTCAACAGCACTTTCAAATCTACTTGTTTGCCCCTGCCCTGTCTGTACACTGTAGATTATTTTCCCATCCACCCTTCCTTCTGTGACTGTAGGTACTGTGTAGAGGGCAGAGAAGGGTTACTTAATAAATCTGGTTTCTTGGCAAGTGTTACCTTTTCACCATGCATTCTCTGCCTTTTCTATGTCAGAGTCTTTTTGAGTTAGTGAAAAAAAAGTTGAGGAGCTTTTCAAGGCAAGGATAGTGTAAAATTTTTCCTGCTGTATGTCTGACTCAGGAAGTAGTGAGCAGGTGTGAGCAGGCATTATATATTCTGTTGGAGAAAAAGATTTCTGTTTGGGTGGTATGGGTTGTCATGAGAAGTCTTGTGTGTGTGTGTGTGTATGTATACAAATATTTAAAGTTATTCAGAGTACAATTGTAGCTGCACCTCTTTTCCCTGCAAACTAATTATAGGGTTATTTGCCAAAATATTGAAGTGCTGTGTGCCATAAAACTGCCAGTAATTGTTCATTCTCAAATATGTTTTTTAATGGGTAGTGCAATAAACAATTTTAATCATGAGACTTCAAAATAAGCAATTCTGTTAAAAAGGGATCTCTGTTAGAAGGTGCATCATTAGGACTGGATAATATGTAAGTGAGAGTTTGATTTCTAAATGTAACATTAGTTGCTGTTAATTATGTCTTGGTAGCTTTTAAATAGTTTTTGTAGTGATAATAATTTTTTTGTTTATAATAGTAATTCACTTGTTTTGGTAAGATGCATACTGATAAGAAGTACTCAAGGACGAGTTCTTTGATGGGATGACAAATACACTTTATACAAATAACTTTTGAATTCTAAGGCATAGAGCATATTGAAAGAGTAGGAATTTTTTCCTTTGATTTCTTTTTATTAATTTACATGTTTGTTAATTTTGGAGATGGAAAAAATATGCCTTGAACCCCCAGACAAGTGGCTGTGTTTATTCTTCATGTTCTTGGTAGTACTTTCTTCTCATCATAGTAGACATTCTCTAAAAGGAGAGGGAAAGCATTTTGAAAACCCATGTTTGTTATTATAACATTCACTCTAGGACAGTTTTGTTCATCATAGCTGATATTCTGTACTTAATAGCAGGTGAATTTTCCTTGATAGTAGCCTCAAAGCTAAAAAAAAACCCAACAAACCTTGTGACTTCTTGCCTTGTCATTCAGGTTTGAATTCTACAGTGTTTAATAACCTCCTTTTCAATAGTTGCTCTTTTTTTTCCATATCTAATCTCCTCTGTTTTGTAGTGGTTATCCCTGTGATTTGGGAAGTTATGAAATTTCTGCTTGACACAGCTTGAATATGTCTCTGACTGCACTGACTTCTATTCAAATGAGAATTGCAAAGATCCCCAAACCTAAACCCAAAATGTCTGCAGCAGTTTGGAGTTCCAAGTGGAAATGTCATCTGTCTTATTTTCAAACATGTTTCAACCTACATTTATTAGAAGTAATTTCCACATGTCATCATCCATAAGCTGTATCTGAGCTCTTGACTTGGCATTGTTGTTGATCCTAATAAGAGAAGCAGACTCCTAGGCCATCACCTCCTCCCAGGTTTGTCCATTTTTTTCTGTTTCTTCATTTTTATCCACACCTATAGTTTTCTCTTGTTTCGTGCTTCGTTGTTAAATCTTAGTAAAATAGGTACCCTTTTTCTCTTCATATCCTACTGTCCATTCAGTAAAAAGTTGGAATTTATTATTGCATGTATACTAGCCGCAGATCTAATGAGAGCAGTGAATTTTAATATATTAAGTGCTAAAAAGATTTTTCAATTTTGGTACTGCATAAAAATATTAATTCAGTTGCAGAATGTGGGAAGGAAGAAATTATTTGTGCCAAATCAGGTTTTGTTGGGCCACACGTGCTCTGTGCGAAGCATGCAGCATGGTATTCTTAGGAAAATATGCATTAATGAGATATCAGGGCATCTGACAAGCAACAGAGGCAGGGGATTGAGTTATGTTCAGAATGTTTTAATGTAGTTACAAGGCATTCACTTGTTTTGAAAATGCTTTTGTATGAGGTTGGAAAAAAGAGTGTTCAGCTGATTATTTTTGATAAATGTTGGGGAAGGGACAGACTCCAATGGAACAGAGAGTGTGTCTGAAAGGTGTGCCAGCCCTCACACTGAAAGAAGTATAAAATCAAATAGGAACAGGAAAATAGTAATAGCACCACACAGTTTGGTAACCCTGCAGCTGTGTTGTGGGTTTGCAGGGTTTTTGCAATAAATTTCTTAAACAGATAAGGTGCTCTTGAAACACTGTGCTAAAATGCCTCTGTAAAAAGCTGATGGGTAGCCCTATATTATATAGAATCATAGAATTGTTTGGGTTGGAAGGGACCTTTAAAGGCCATCTAGTCCAGTTCCCCTACAATGACCAGGAACATCTTCAACAGGATCAGAAGTTTCAACAGGTTGCTCAGAACCCCCTGGTCAAGAATGTTTCCGTGTGTGAGACATCCACAACTTCTTTGGGCAGCTTGTGCCAGTGTTTTACCACCATCATTGTAAAAAAACATCTTCCTTGTATCTAACCTAACCCTAATTGTGACCCTCCTTCACTTGAAAAGCATTACCCCTTGTCCTATTGCAACAGGCCCTACTGTGATCTGTCCCCATCTTTCTTGCAGGCCCTCCTTAGGTACTTGAAGGTTGCTATAAGGTTTCCCTGGAGCCTTCTCCTCTCCAGGCTGAATAACCCAACTCTCTCAGCCTTTCCTCATAGGAGAGATGCTCCATCCCTCTGGTTATCTTGGTGACCCTCCTCTGGACCCAGTCCCAGTCCATGTCCTTCCTGTGCTGGCACCCGAGAGCTGATGCAGCCCTGCAGGTGGGGTCTCACCAGAGCAGAGGGGCAGAATCTCCTTCCTCCCCTGCTGCCCATGCTGCTCTGGATGCAGCCCAGGATACATTTGGCTTTCTGAACTGTAGGCATGCATTGCTGGGTCATGTCCAGTCTCTCATCCCCCAGCACCCCAAGTCCTTCTGGGCAGGGCTGCCCAGGATAGCACTGGGGATTGACTTGACCCACGTGCAGCACCTGATACGTGGTCTTGTTAAAGTGAGAGTCCCGTGGGCCGTCTTCTCAAGCTTGTCCAGGTCCTCTGGATGATATCCTGTTCTCCTGTGTCAAATGCCCCACTCAGCTTGGTGTCCTCTGCAAACCTGCTGAGGGTGCATTCAACCCCACCTTTGATGAAGATATTAAACGGTACTGGTCCCACTAGACCTCTGAGGGGTTCCACTTATCCCTGACCTGCATTTG
This sequence comes from Geospiza fortis, assembly GCF_000277835.1. Lineage (NCBI taxonomy): Eukaryota > Metazoa > Chordata > Aves > Passeriformes > Thraupidae > Geospiza > Geospiza fortis. Next base: position 7,898,112 of record NW_005054304.1, read on the forward strand.
GGCATGCTAGAAAAGGTGAAATACTGTATTAGTCAGGTAAACATAGGTCAAATTAATTCACATATATATACAATTACGTGAAAACGAAGACAAGAAACAGTTAGCAAAGCTGAATCTAAAGCAAACTTTTGTGATTGATCATCTGATCAACAAAGAGTTATTTTTTTATTGTATCAATTGAAAAGCTGAGATGTTGAAAAAGTGGATCAAAGTATGAGCACATTAATCAGACTGTGGTTTAGCTACAGGAATCATAAAAAATTTTTGTGATTTCAGTTTTCCTAATGGGATTTTTATTATTATTATTATTTGTAAGGTTTAACTGGCAAGATACTCCCATCTGCACAATTTGGAAACAAAAAAAGAAATGTTTTCTTTTTAAGGGAAAAGAACAGTCAGAAAAGATAACTGTCGTCAGGAGCTAAGAAATTGAGATGTTTACTACCAGGCAATTGGAAATTAAATTCTGAGAGCTTGTCATACTGCCTGTAAAAGAAAAATCAAAATTAAATGTATCTAGAATCATGTCCCCTTTTTTGTGTAGGATGTGTTTTATTTATATTTTAATTTGCTTTTGAAAAGAAGCTGAATCAACAGACTGAAAAAAGGAGTCTTGTGTTTGAAGGTGATACAAATTAACATACACTCAGCAACAAAATCTTTCTCAAATAAGTTTGCTTCAGCTTTGGGCATAAGAGAAGAACTTGTATCCAATCTTGTTAATTTTTTTCTACTGGATAAGGACGATAATGTTTTCTACCTCCTTGCCTATCTCGTCCCTACACCCCTGCAGCAGTGCTTTGTTGTAATGTGAGCATTTACCAGTTAGGTCCAGGAGCCCTGACATGGGGGCCATATTTCTTCTTCTATTAACCATTCCTTTTCTTTCTTGCCAGTCAGTCATCTTTGTTTGTGTATAATCATATGATTACTTTTATTTGTAGATAATTATTTTTAAGGATAATCCACATTCCTAATAGAGCCATTCGATTAGTGTAATAACTCATGTTATTTATTTTAATGAGTTATTAATGTTAGCTACATATATCATTTGTTACAAATAACATTTAAATTAATTTAATTTAATGGAAGCTTTTACACTTATTCTCCTACCTTGTGGATTGTGAGTACCAGCCTTTATGTGGACAGCTAATTGATTCAGAGAAGGCTCTATACTGTGCTTGAGCTTTCACAAGAAGAATATACTTTAGGATGAGAAAAACTTCCAGTGACTTTTGGTCAGACCTGTAATGTAATCACATCAAAACTGGCACTGGTAAGCACATTTATGGTGATTTGTACAAGCTTCATATTCACCCCTTAAAAATAGGAAAATGAGTTTGACTTGCTGGGATATTTCTGACAGTGACAATTACAGAAAATAATGTACAGTACTGTGGAAGTATTTATGTATGTGGAAGGATTTATGTAATTTGGCAAAGCAGACATTGCAGATCTGCACTTTCTGGGCACATGAATAGATTTGAAGCTTGAAGAGGGAGAAAAGTCCAAAGTTCAAATGTTTTTATCATTTTTTAACCCCAGCCAGCAACCACACAGCCACTAACCCACTCCCTCACCAGTGGGACTGGGGAGAGAGTCAGAAGGGCAAAGACAGAAAACTCATGGATTGAGATACAGACTGTTTAACAGATAAAGCAGAAGCCACACATGCAAGCAAAGCAAATGAAGGAATTATTCTGAGCCTCCCGTGGGCAGGCAGGTGTTCAGCCATCCCCAGGAGAGCAGGGCCTCAGCATGAGTAATGGTGGCTTGTGAAGACAAACACCATCCCTCCAATGTCCTCCCCTTTCTCCTTCTTCCTCCCTCGTTATACACTGAGCATGATTTCATAGGATATGGAATATCCCTTTGGTCACTTTGGGTCACCTGTCCTGTCTGGGTCTCCTTCCAGCTTCCTGTGCACTCCAGTTGCCCTTCCAGCCTGGGAGTACAAGAACTAGAAAAGGCCTTGAGTCTTTTTAAGCACTGCTTAGCAGTAACACAAATATTTCTATATTATTGAACCTGTGTTCTGCACAAATCCAAAGAGTAGCCTCATGCCAGCCACTGTGAAGAAAATTAACTCTACTCCAACCAAAACCAGCACTGTTGTTCATTGTCATAAATTTCTTTTTAGCATTAACGTTGTTTTTTTGTGAAACCACAGAGGGTTTTTTTAAAAAAATAAATGATGTCTAGGCAAAATATGAACTGAGCTGAAAAGGTAGCTGTAAATGTGTGCTTCAGCATTGTGTTCTGATTAAATTAAAATTGGAATATGAATCCCTAGGCATTTAGTTAAGCTTTGTACAAACATTTACTGCAGCATTATTTTCTGATCAAGATATAATCATCCAATGGTCTCTGCCCTTAGTCTATTGAAATTTTAATTTAGGGGTGGTTAAGTAAAAATTCATTGTTGACAAAGGGCTTTGAGTAAGAGGGGGAACTATGTGACCAGCAAAGGTCTCTTTCAACTGGAAGAATGGTGTGGGTTGTGTAACAATAAATCAAAAGGATATGCATACATCTATATAATACATATTTTTGAAGTGTTTGTTTAATGTTCTGCATGCACCTCTAATGCATATGTATATCTGTGAAGATAGTTGTGTAGGCAAAAACAATAGCTAAAAATGGGATGTGAAAAGAATTAACTTCACAAACAGAATCATTTGTCTTTTTGCCTCCCTTGGAATCTAGTGAAGAAAGTTTCCCATGTTTGATGCAGTGAGTAACTTAGTGCTAAGTAAGTGCAGGCTTCAAAAAACCCAGCAACCCAGCCCAGTGTAGCCATGTCTCAGAATCACTGTGTCTGCTCCTGGAGAATATCAGATTCACCCACAGGGGTTGCTTCCAGGTAGACTGTTCACATTAGGGATAGCATCCACTCCACCTGGAAAGGTAATGTGAACTGAGAGGCACTGAGGTACTCAGGACTCCTTAAGCCATCTAGAGCCCCGCACTAAACATAGATCAGCAAAAAGTATTTTTCTGAAATGAAATAAATTTAAATTGTGGGGAGTTTTATTCTTCTGTGACACACTCTGTGGCAATTTATAGCATTGAAGTTCTCTAATTGTCCTTAAAATAGACACCAAACTGACTTGCTGTATAATGCAGTGAATTCCTTTGTTTATTGTTTTTGCCAAACAATGGCTGAACTTCGCTTTGCAGAGTCCGATGTCATAGTTATAAACCAGGTACAAGACAAAGAAGTCTTGTGGTATAATCCAGTGGTAGACTTGGTTCGCCTAAGAGGACCTAAATACATGGGATCAGCCTGGATCAGACTGTGAGCAGAAGGGGTGGCTTTTGGCAGGAGCAAGGAGCTTAGAAGAATGGGAGAAGGGGTGAAAGTTGCCTGAGTCCTGAAGCTGTCCATTGGAAATTCAGTCTGAATTTCCAATGCACAGCCCTAAAATAGGAAAACTTTTCTCAAGTGTGTACATTGATTATACTTTAAATGAAAGACGTCATAGGCATTAGTGCCTAAGAGACCGGAAGAATCAAGTTCACAAAAGACTTAAATGGGCAAAGCAGGGTGGCTTTAAAACAACTTGTGTAAAACTGGAGGCAGGGATAGCAAAATTCAAGTCCCCTTAAGTCAAATCTCCCAAAAGGAGAAAGAATCAGGAGACCAAGTGAATGAGCAATTAATGTAACATAACATCTGTAGTGTGAATGAGATGTCTGCAAACAAATTAATATTTTCCTATTTACTTTCTGTATTATGCTTACAAAAAGTTGTCTTTAAATGTATGAACAGTATTTTAGCAGATGTTGGGACATGCAGAGATCCACAATTTGTTAGAAATGTCTACCTAAGCAACTTGAGCAGGTTTTTGTTTCTCGTGAGGTAGTACAAGGAAATATTCAAGTTGGAGGGAAGCTGGCTGTACATAAACATTCCTTGGATTATCCTTTTGAAACAGGTATCCCATCACTATCAGGTAAGGGACTGGAAGTACCCAGAAAGATTGTTACTGTCTTCTCTGATTGTATCTAGATCTAAGGTAGTAGTGTAGTTTGGCCTTTATGAGATTGCAATCCAAACTTTGGTGTGAAAGTGTATTTTAGGATCCTTCGCTTATATGTGGAAGCAGATTGCTGAAAAGTGCATGTAAATGTTGATTCAGAGTTGAAAGTGTGCCAAGAGACTGCTAGTAAAATATTTACTGATAACTTTAAGATGGATATACGTCTTCCTCATTGAGCTGTGTTCACTTTGGAATGTGTTTTGAGGAGGAACATATTTATATTAATATCTATAGTCTATGGAGCCACATTTGCTCTTGGGGATATTTTCTTTTAGTAATTTTGTTCATGCCTGGCATAGCTTTCAAAAAAAAAATGAAAAGAAATGTATGTGATTATGTGCTATCATCTTCATTTGCGTATACATTTAAATATATCAGAATTGTATGAAGGCCTTATGTTATTTTATGCCACCACAGGAACAAAATATTTTTTTCTTCTTTCTTTGTAAAAAGGTAAAGCGCATTGCAATCTGAAATCTAATAAGGGAAAAAGACACAAATGATAAGCGGTTTTTCATCAGAGGGAATGTAAAAACTGAATGTTGGCCATTATTAAAGTTGGATAATGCTATAGAAGAGATTAAGTTGTAAACAATTCTTTGTGAAAAATAATGGGAGAGTTGATTGAGCATTCTTAGCATTTTCTAATCCTGTCTTTCTAAAAAGTTGAGCTTGGCTTTAAAATGCTGATGTTCCTCTTTAATACTACTGCTTTTACTCTGATTTTTCATTTCTATTTATGCAGATGATTTATTTTCCAAAGTCTCAAGTTCTCCCCCTCTCTTTATTCAACTTGTCAAAATTAGCCTAAAGGATGGATGGTTTATACAGAAGTGGTCTCAGCACTTAAAATTTTAAATGGAAATTTTTAAAAACATTTTTGAGTGGGATTTTTTTTAGTTAGGAATGGAGTTAAGACTAAAAGGCAGTGTATGAATTTCAGGTAGAAAACAGGACAAAGCTATTGTAACTGACATAGTGTCATTGAATCAGCTCACACAAAAAATAGGCCACGTGACAAAAAGCAGGTTTTTCTATCAAGATTATAAAAATCTTGAAACCGAAATGAGTGCAGGTTGAGTGTGTACAGTGAAATCCAACGATCAAGAAGGTGTTCAATATGAATAAGTTTGTTGCACCAAAATTGAAACTTTGAAGAGAGAATGTGAAGTTTGATAGAAGTCTGCATCTCTTAGAATCTGGTGACACCATATCTGAAGACATGCTCATGTCATTGTATTGAATTAACTTAAATATGTAAAGCCTTTTCAGAGATATTGCACTGGAAAAGTAGTAGATTCTTCTTCAGGCAGCTTTTACTGAGCTTGGAGTAGCAGCAGAGTACTTTATGTGTCACTTCATTGACACATCCTCTGGTGAAGTTCTGTGTAATGCAAGTGAAAGCCATCGCACCAAAGCATATCTTACCACTTCAATACTTACTCTCTTTATGAAAGAAACTTATTTTGCTCTTACAGCAGAATGTGGGAGTGATGTAGCAAGTCTTTCTGTCTCTAGGAAATCTTACAGTGGTGTTTTGCCATCATGTGCTGATGTGAAATTATCTTTCTTAACAGTTGTGAGATCAGTTGACTTTTTTTTTATGTGATAATAACTAAGACTTCAGTATAGCCTGTCTTCTAAGACTGTGCCTTTTAGTTCGTAGCAGTGTTCTGAAACATTCTGTGATATTGGCCTGACTTCTGTGATGAGAAGAAAGGGATATGTTCATATTCAAAGTTCATGCCAAACTACTATGTGCTAGGGAAAATGTTGCATATCGTGAGTTAGCCTCTTTTAAAGTCATAACATGGGGTTGGGATGGTTTAGAGTTTTTGGGTTGTTTGGGGGGGATGACTGTTTGTTTTTTTAATCTGCCTTTTAACCATGTAGTAGGTGGGTTTGTGCTCTAAGGGAAGAGAGGGCATTTGTTGGAAAAACATTGATTTGATGGGTAGCAAGTGCTTCTATTTATTTCTGGCATTGATTGGTCTGTTGTCAATACACATCTTTGTGGAGATTCCTCATAGAAAGTGACAAAAAGAACAGCAATATTTGTGTAGTTATGCAGTAGAGGGGGTATTTAGCTGTATTGATGTGATTGTTTCATATATTGCACTTCTCAGATTTTCAAGTTGCTCAAGGTGAACCCAGAGGACTTCAGTCACTATATTCAGTTAAGATCAGGTGAAATCATAACTTCAGAATTCAGACAGATGTAGGAAATACAAAATTGGTTAAGTATTTTTAGTGAAAAATATAATACTTCCTTTGAACAGCAAACTAATACATACTTGGTTGTTTTGCTTTGTTCAAGAGGTGGAGTTATGAGCCCTTTTCACTTGGACTTCCTTGCTACTGTTGTCCCAGAATAGCTACAGTCATAAATATTTAGACTGGTTGGTGTTTTCAGTCATTACTTTGAAAAGCTGACAGTAACTTTTGTTCAACGTGAGGATGTGAGAAACAAAACAGCAGTGGGAACTAAGTGCTATATTCCCTTACAGAGTTCATTGGAGTTTTCAGCGAATACTTAACTGCGACTTCTGACAGAAACTGTGTCATACTCTCACCTTGACAAGATTAAAAATTGATAGTGTTTTCAAAAAGAACTAAGTTTTGTAATGTTCTGATTGCATTTCTGAAAGCTAAGTGAAAAGAAGTTAGAAATGACTGACTGAAGCAATGTAAACGGAACAACTGTATATCTGCTTGTCTGATGCATAAAATCCACATTCACTTTAGAGCTGTCTTGGGTAATCAAACATTCCTGCATTAACAATGAGGGGATGCTGCAGGTATGTTATATGAAGGTAGAAAAGATAAAAGCCTCTCTTACTTTTCCCTGTTGAGGAGCAAAGACTGTAGCACTGAATTGCATAGCACAGGAATGCATAGAAAAATTAGTCTGTGCCCTTCTTCCACTGGGAACATGGGAATCTCTGCTAAGCATGAGTTAATTAGCTGCTTAGTGTTTAGTTCAGCATCTCATGCTATGGTAAATATTAAATAAATTAATCTGACTGCGTAGAGTACTTAAGCCTTAGGCCACTCTGACCCTCCCAGGCCAGCAAGCACTTCAGACTGAAATCTCAATATATTTTATGACTAAGGCTATAAGATGTAGGCAGGAATCAAGACCTGAGCAGGTGTATTTTCTCTTCATACTGCGTCCATGTGCAAAGCAGTCCTAAAAACTGCCCTCATTGGCCTTCTGAATAGGCCATGTGTTATAAATGAAGCATCCTGACACTTTTGGACGCCTCCACATCTTGATAGGTACCTGAAATAATCCCATAAAAAAACTGTGGGGCTGGGAGATAGTGCACTTGTAGGGCACTGTCTGCCCTGGAGGAAAGGGCTTTGAACACACTGCCTGTTTGCATGTTTTCCTGACAAATAGGAGAGCTTACTGCCTTTTCCTGGAAGCCTGAAAATAAGCCTGGCAACCTTGAAGACAAGGGGTGAAGCTAGTGGGTTTTTTGCTGTCCCAGCACAAGTTAACCCCAGCTTGCGCCCTTGGCTCCTTGTTGCTGTGTCTGTGACCTCTTTCTGCAGTTTCAGTAGGGGGTCTTGGACTGACAAGCTTGTGGTGTAGTGAGACAAATGGTTTCTGCTGAGCTACCCTGCACTGCATGTGGTCACTGTGGCAAGCTGTGGTCTCAGTGGCACAGCCATGATATCCAAGTGAAGAATAATCCTATTTATTCTGGTTTTCCTTAAAATGTGGTATGGGAATCAGTAATGTAAAGGCGTCTCTTCTACAGGTCTCACTAGATATGCATATATATGCTTCACTCATCCTAGGCAAAGGAAAATGAAATTACTCAAGACCTGGAAGAGAAAATTATCTCCAAGATAATTGGAGATAGTCTAGTCCTGTCTAAATGTCTGGTAAATCAGCTCCCAGCCTTGACTTCAAAAAGATGACAAAAGTCAAAATGGAAGCCAAAATCCACTCAAGACTCATAAGCTTCAGGTGGTTGATCAGTTATTTTTTAAAGCAATACTTCCAATATAAATATTACTGTCATTAGTCCTCCTTGGCTACCCAGTCCAAATGGTCAGTAGGTCCTTTTACATTGGGAAGGACATTGCAGTCTTGGACATCAACTCAAAACAAAGCTCTGATTCATTATCTAGATTCAGAATGAGACAACATTGTTTTAACAGTGCTTTTCAAATTTTATATACGAGAGTTTCTCTTTAACTAGTCATCTCCTTTTTTTTTGTTATTAGTTTGTTTTTCTGGGATTGATTTGTTGCTTTGGGAGGGAGTGGGCTGAGGGAGATTGTGGGAATAGGGTATCACACTGGGAGGAGATTTGCCTACAGATCTTAATTGGCATGACTTGCTTGGTGTTTGGTTCATGTTTTGTTTACATGCGCAGCTGGTATTTCAGAGATGTGTGGTAATTGCTGGCATAATGCACAAAAGATGAAGCAGTCTATCTATCGTAAGAGTGTACTGTGTGTATTGATTGGGGGTTTAATAGAGCTGCTTCCTGTCAGCTGGCATAAAACTGACCCAGTGAGGACATCTTAAAGAGAGAGACAAGACAAGGAGGAAGTGGCAGGAACCAAGCAGTACTGTGCACACTCTCCTTCCTACCTGTTTGAAATGAACCTTCAAGCAGTGACAGTATCAGCTAAGACATTGGTGTCATTGAGCCTTCTTGTAAGGCTCAATGTACGACTCTTATTGTAAAGGAATTCATATTAATATATACTCTATATATTGTCCTTTCCATCAAATTTAATTTTTGACAAGTGTGAGCATGCCTGTCTTATGCTGATACTTTTTTCATGTCTTCTTTCTTTCTCTCCCTTTTCTCTCTTTTTGGTTCATTGTGTCCAATGATGGGTGGATTACTCATAGAACATTCCCCACTATAATTTATGTTTATCTGAAAATAGGAACTGCAGTTCTTCAATAATAATAAACTCCTCTATCTAAACAGTCTCTATTTCTATTCACTGCCTTCATTTTCTTCATGTCCTGTCATTTTTTTCATTTGCTGCTGCTGTTAATCTGACATCCTTTGCTCCAAAAAAAAAAAATGTGTTTTATTTACAGGGCACAGCATTGGGAAGTGCTCCTGTACCTTCTCGCAGGCAATTATGTGAGTCTCTTAAATTCTGCTCTGTGTTGTAAAGATGACTATGTGTTCATGTGCTGTAGCATGGCATGCCAATCTAGAGTTAATGCCCCGAGGTCAATATTCAACCACTGGTGTTGTATATTGCCTGTAATGTGTTTGTAGCTAAAAGCTTCTATTGACCCCTTCTTTATTTCTTCGTTGTGTTTTGTTCAACACATCATGAAATGGGGCTGCGCTGTGCACTACAGACTTGCAAGCAGGGAAGAAAATGCCATTATGACTCAAAGTCTGGAGGGGAATAATGTTACCAGATCATGTGTGCAACATTGTAATGAGTAATATTGTTAAAACTAAAGAATCTCTTTTTCCTATTCTTCAAATTAACTTCTCCATTGTGCAGACAAAAAGAATCTGGACTTCAAAAAACAAATGGAAAATCAAACAATATGGTGTAAAGCAGATGTTATTGAGACCAGTTGTATTCCTTATAGGACTTTCCTTGTAATTAATTTGGAGAACAAGTCCATCTGCTGAGTTGAGGAGAAAAGGGAACTTTTAGAAAGGGATTTCAGTAATTTTTTTTAAATCCACTGGAATTATTGACGATAAATGATCTTTCATTTAAGTTAATATAAATTCCCCTGTCATTCACCAAAACCCCAAGAAATCACAAACAAAATGTGCTATATGTTTTTAAAACAATGAAAAAAGATCAAAAATAAGGGAAAGGTTTGCATTGTAATTCCAGATGATTTCTCTGCTGCATTAAGAGTGTTCACGTGTGAGTGTGCATATTAAATATATAGATCCTCAGAATACCATCAGACTTTGAGATAAGGACTTTCTTACATTCCTTATTTCTGTCTTTCTCCTCCTACCTTGAGTTAATTTCCATCCTAAAGACATTGGTGTTTTCCATATGCATATAATGAGCTACAGCCATGCACTGCATTATTATAATTACTGTGCACTGCATCACACCGCTGAATGTGAAACAGACTCATTACAGTATAACATTACAGGCTTATTCATAAGTACAGTGCAGTTTGACTGATGCTCCATTGTTGGCAGTCTTGAAACATGTTGCTTGCGTAAATTCACCGGTGCTGCTCTTGTGTATTCCTAGGAAAACATACGGCATTTGTCTGTGAGTGTGGGTCTTGCAAAAGTAACAAAAAATATGATCTGTATATGATTGTCCTTTCTTTTGTACAATTATTTACGATGTTCCTATCCAACTGAGAATATCTAAGGGAAGGAAGAAACACCAGGATGTAGCACTCTTCATGAAATATAATTGTGCTCCTATTACAGTTATTTAAGGTGTGGTGGAAACAATAAATATTATCACTGTGTCCTTCAGAAAAAACAATGCTGAAGTTATTTTTCATCCAATATATATGTCACTTAGCAGTCCCTTAAAATGAAAATTTGAATTTCTGGCTGGCTTACTCTCATTTAAACTAGTCCTGCTACTGATTTATATGATTAACAACCTCAGTGAAGACTTTGGGAACACATTGAAACAATATGCTTTAACATTCTTAGTTATAAATAATCAGTATGTCCACTTCCTTCCTTGTATGGAGTCCCTGTTTGAGGTGAATGATGAAGTGTCACAGAATGAAGTGTGAGGGATTTGAACATAAGGGAAGGTGTGGAAAGCACAGAACATGTTTTATTTGGCAAAGACAGATGTGTAACAAAATGAAGATGCAGAGCTCTGAAATACACAGAGGAATGGATAATGGTTGGGTTAAATATGTGGATGGGTAGGCTGGAAGAAGTGGTCAGAATTTCTGCTCTTTCTTGATGAAATAAAGCTAACATTGCTGAAATTGTGAGATGTGAGAAGTTTAAAGCAGCACATATAGAATGTGTCAATGGCTTAACTGTGAAGCGAAAGGAAACAAAAACCACCCTGTAAATAAGGGAACTCATCATATCCAAGTGAATTATTTCAGCCAGCTGTTTCCTTCTTTTATGTGTTCTGGTAGGCAAAGATTATATGGAACTATGAATATGTTGTGGTGAAGTTCTAACAGGAAGCTAAAATTAGAGCTTGGACATCCTGAGCTTGTCTTCCAGTCATTGGGAATAACACTTCTGGTCCTTGCAAAGCATTGGATGTTACTGTTTGTGGGCCAGAATGGGAAATGAGGATGTGTGGGAATCCAGAGCAGCAGTGCTACTGAACGAGTGCTGTGTCCTATTACACTGAAACTGAGAGGCAGACTAGTAATCCTACAGTAACTCTACTGCAGTGGAAAGGCGAGAGTGATCTGATCTCAGTTCATGCAAGATGTTTTAGACTACAGGGCACTTGTGGCTGCTTCACCTCCAGAGTGACTGAGGGGGCTCAGTGGTGGTGTTGGAAGTCACTGGAAGTCACCTCTGGGCATCCAAAGCTGTTGAGGACATTGAGTGCCTTCTATGCCAGTGCTGTGTTCTGACATTTGCTCTTGGAGCTCCGAGGCCAGAGGAGCTGCTGGTGAAACGTGGAAAAGCAATGAGTGGTTGAGACTAAGTTGCTGTTTATAAGCCATTTTAAAATAAATTTCTACTCATAGGAAATTTTAACACTCTGGCTATAAACTCTGAGACACTGAGTATAATGATAGAAAATAAATTACAATATGGGAGTTAAGTCTCCTTTCTACAAGATAAAAACCTGTCTTCTGAATTGGAATATAGATTGCAACTTAGTTTCTATTTTACAATAAAGCCTGGAGTGGGGAAAAAAAGAAGGTACAATTCAAACTAACAAAAAATATGAGAGCATCTGTAATTAGCAACAAAATAAGATGCAAGGAGGGAGGATAAACTGAAAAGAGAGTCCAAGGTCAATACAGATGTCCTCAGAAGTCTAACGATAGCTGTCTGACAGAGCTTTGGTCAGGAGAGTGCTGCTGACCTGAAGGCAGAACACAGATTTGCAAAATACAGTTATGACTACATAAAATGTAATATTCAAACAAAACGTAGCTGCAGATTTTTTTGCAGAATTGCACTATAATTGCTTTAGGGAGAAGAAAGCTTTCATGTTTTCTCCTGTTGCTTGTTCATCACGTGGAGTGGAAGCACAAATACACCAGTGAATACAGGGAGTAGAGTAAATCCCACAATTCTGAAAACACTTTGGTTTGTTGCAAGATTTCCTTCAAACTGCACCCTAGTCCTGCAAAAGTATATGTTAGAATAAGGATTGTAGATTTATATCAAGTGTTAAAGCACAGTGAATCTTGCACCAGATTACAAAGTTTTAATGTTTTTATATCTGTGGTCCTTTTTATAAAAGATTTTATTCCAAACATTTTTCTTTATTTAAGCTCAAATGTCCTCAGACTGAAAGTAACTGCTAATTTAATGTGGCAACTTTTTAAAAATATATATTATCACTTACATGTAATCTGGGAAATGAAAAATGCTTACCTGTTTTGATTAGTACTGCTTAGAAGAAATCAAAGGGAAGAAATAGCATAGAAATAGCCTTGCTGTAATAGAATAGAGCCTTGCTGTAATGTTCCTGAAACAGAGTAGGAAGGCATCAAAAATCAATACAGTTATGTGGTACCTGACAATCAACTTCACAGACAGAAAAAAAAACAAATCAGGTGCTTGAAATAGCCATATAATATCCAAAGAATTTCATACCATCTAGTGATAAGTGCCTGAACTGAGTGCAGCTAAACTTATCTTCTAAGCTTGGAATTTCATACAATAAAACATTAAAAATAAACCAACCTGATATCAAAATTCAGGGATTCTTGGCTGGCTTATAAAATGGTATTTTAATGTTACACTCTCATGAAGTTTAATTGATTAGGTCAAATACATCAAGGTTTTAAATTGTGGTGATTTTAATGACAGCAAAAAATATGTAGAACTGAAATTAGGAGAGTTAAGTTCCTAATGTAGACAGTTGTACTTGTCCACTGTCAAGTTATTTCAAAGAACTAGACAGATTCTTTGGTCAACCAGAAGGAGAAAACAAGGAAATAACAAAATGCTGAGAAGTTAACTACTTTTTTGATTCATGGTTTATTGCAGAGGAAGAATCCTTTTTCAGTGGAGTGGTTTTCTGATAAAGAGAAAAATCCAAGGTGGTTGTGGTAAATGAATAAGTTGTGAATGAAAAGATTTGAAATGTTTCATTTCAGAGTTTTAATGAAGTTCATGATGAATAGGCATGCATACTAGGGAAAACAGAGTCTTTTGGGGAAAAGTACTGGCAGTCATTGTCTTGGAGAGTTGATCAAAATTATCTTGGTTAAAGAAATGCTTTATAAAAGCTTAGGAATATAGATCAGTGTATTTTGAGCTTTATAATGAAGTTTTATCCTCACAGAAGGGTGCAAAACTCACCTTCCAATCACAGATGTGAGTTTTCCAGACTGAACATCTGACTTAGAAAAAATGCTATAGAATATTAAGCTGAGATATATATTCCATTACTGTTTGGCTAGAGCATAGAACTGTATCTGACTAATTGTGAAAAACTTCCAGTCAGGTTTTCATTCACTTTCAAGAAAATTAAACACCAGGATTAGAAATAAATTATGTAAATAGTAATAATCCTTAGTATATATTGGTTTACATTTTTGGCTCATAATTCTTCATTTCCAAAAAAGGCCTCATCTGACAGTCACCTGCTAAATTCAATTTAAAACTTCATCTGAAAATTATCTATTTAACTGAATAATCTTTTGATCAGGTTTTTTACCTCAGTAATATGTTCTTAGTGATTTAGGCTTATTGTAATGTAATCAAAAGTTATAGCCCTATTAATTCCAGTGAATGTCAGATCATGCTCTGCTTTTGCAAAATGAGAAAATGTATATTCTGACAATTGTTTTATTAATATATTATTATTATTTTTAAGTCTTTCATTTGTGGGAGAGAATTCTAATTCTTTTGACAGCAGCTTCTGCTTTCATTCCTGTTTCCGTGGAAACAACATTAGCACAATGAAATTTTTTTAAAATTGATTATTTTAAAACATTGGAGACTGGAGATTTCATTTAGCAAATTCAGAACCCACTAATAAAAACCATTGAACTTACATATAAAATAGAAATAAAAAGTTTCTATGTGACAGCTTAACATGTGGGTTTTATTTGCCTTTGTTTCTTCATTCCATGATTGAAAAGAAGGATAATTTTGTTATTTATTGATTTGTGCTTGGTGAGGGAGAGTAGTATTTATTGGACTGCTGTGTCCAGTAGTGCCTTGAAAGCCAGTTTGATATGCAGACTTCATCTGAATATGGAGGAAGAAAACAAATGTGTTGTTGCTGTCTTACTGTGGCATTGACCATCTTGGCTGACTTATCACTGAGCATGGAAAAATGGCTGTGGCCATAATTTGATTGAAAACCAGAATCTGTGTCTGTTTTAAGTACAATAGCCCTTCAAAAACTTAATCTTTCATATTTGGAAGAAATAGTCTATCAGGGCAAGGTTCACTAAATTCAGGCATAATCACTTCCTATCCTGCTCTGAATTCTTAGACCTGATTACACCTCAGTCAAGAGAAAGTAGAGTATGGAAGCCATGAGCTTGAACAATTGCTTTTTTCTGTTTGTTGTCCTTGCTTTCACTTCCATTTATAGTGTGTAAAAATGAGATACATTGTTTTGCTTTTATTTTGAAAGTTAAAAGATGAAAACCGATGTAATCCATTGAAATTAAGGAGGCTATTCCTAAGTAAATTATAAACCACAAGGAGATTTTCAAAAGAAAGCTTTTTCTGGGCTTCTTGAGCTGCCTCAAGTTCCTGTAATTGAATATTTTTGAAAATTTTCTCTTCAAAACCTTCATAAAATAAGTAAAATTTCATTAGTAAAGACTTACTTTGAAGTAATTTCTGTATTAAACCCTTTAATATTTTGGGGGCCTGTAAACTCTTTGTTTCCATGAAAATAAGCAGAAATGGCAGCTTCTAACAGATGTAGTTTACACTCTTAAGTTGTTGGGTTGTTTTCTTTTAAATTTTTATTAGTAATTTCTGTGGTGACTATGTCTGTGGTCAATACAAAATGGA
>NW_005054304.1:7913328-7965175 GCF_000277835.1 Geospiza fortis
AAAATTACTAATAATTCCTTTCCTAAAAAGACTGAGCTCTATATTTTCCACAGAAATTCATTAACCTTTTCCGTGAACAGGGAGTTGACAATTCCGTGTCTCTAATGCTGGAATTTGTGTCTGTCACAAACAGAAGGCAGTGAAGGAAAACGTCTAGAAACCCCTTGCAGCCAAGGCTTCTGAGTCTGTAATTTGGGAAGCACTTCTGTTGATGGAAAGAAGGGAAAAAACGCACAGTCTCTGAAGCTGCATCTTTCTTTCAAGTTTATTTTCTGTTTTCCAATTCATGTGCAGTTAATCTAAGAAACTTTAGCTACTGAACCTAGTAATTTATCTTTTTAAGTGGCTAATGATTGCTTTCAGGTCTTCCAAATGAGATTGACTTTTCCAAGTGGTGATACTTTCTTTAAGTCTAAAAATAAGGTTAACGCGGTAAATAATTCTTCAATTAAATTAATATTTAATTCTAGGCCTAACAAAATATTTCTGATTGATCTGATCACTTCAATTCAGGCATCGAACTGAAGAGTCCCTTATTCATCTAACTCAATTTTGAGTAATGAATTTGAATCTCTGATAGATCTCCTTTAGGAGTAAACTCAAGAGTTTCATTTATTCTGAATAAATTACATCTCAAAGTAATCCTGTTTCTGATTAGTCAGTTACCTAAAATCTGACAGTGATTTTTTTTGAGAGCTATATTTGAATTTTAATGAGCTGTCAGTGTAGCCATATGTTAACTTATGCTTTGTCAGTGGAGTAATTTCCCTCATTCAGTGCTTCCCCTTAGCCTGCTGTAATATTACTGCTGTTCCTGGACTTTTCCACACAGAAAAACATCTTTCTCTTTCTCCAGTGATCATCTACTGTCCTATAATAATCGTGATACATACTTTCAGATTGTCTGTTGATAAATTTTGCTGTGAAACACTTGTCCTACTACCAGCTTAGCTGTTTGTTTTTTATAAATATTCTGTTGATCACATAGTTACCAGATGTTTATATAAGAAAAGCATCAGGAAAATGAAGAAAAATTACTTGCTTTATGTCATTAATGAGAACAGTAGGGCAGAAGAAATAGAAACATAGAAATTCAAAATAAGGTTTCCAGTGGAAGAAAGGGATAGAGAAAGAATATGATAGAATGAAAGTGAAGAAGAGTGAACATTTCTGCTCAGAAAATATGAAACCTGAGGCTGAAAGTCTCATTCTCGGGACCTTTGAGTGTCAGAGACTTCATGGCTTCAGATACCAGTCTTCTCATTGATGTTGGAGCAGTCTTGAGCAAAGCAGTCTCGGGCAGAATTTAAACTAAGGAACATGCTTTCCCATGTTTTTCTCATTTATATGTGCAGTCATGAAAAAAAAAATTCCTAGATGTGAGGAGTTACAAAATCATTTTATGATGACTTACAGCCTAGACACTTGTATTTTAATTACCTTGGGTGACATTCAGCATTTACAATTATGGAGACTGCATTTGCTTTTTGGTTAATCATTATAATGAATAGTGCTTTTCTCTCATGTACTTAAGTGAAAAACTGTTATGTTCATTGTTTTGGTCAGTAGTTCTATCTTCAGAGGATTAATGAAATTTAGGAGTGCTAAAGATGTTTTTTTTTTTAATTACTGAAAGGCAATTTTTTTAAATTACTGAAATAGGCAAGTCAGTGTTCAAAAGTTTCCAAGACATTTCCATTAGCATCCATTAAATGCAGTGGAAAAATTCTATGGAACTACACTTCCTGCCACACTTCTGGGTGTTACATATGTGACCGAAGATAGCAAGAATATGTTTTGTTTGGCATTGCTAAAGATGTATATAGGCTGAGTAATGCACTATGGCATTTTTTATTCTTCTGATATAGCTGTTGAACCATTTAACAATTTTCTGTATTGTATTTAAATCCATTGAAGAGATTAAAAAAAAACACTGCCTTTAATCAACGTGGCATAACTTTTTGTCCCAGATTTCCCGTCTGAAATTCTGCAAGTATTATTATTGCAATCTCTTTTGCATTTTATCAGTAGTGGAAAAAGAAAACCGACAGACATTTTGCTTCAGATGGTTGAAAAGAGTTAAATGTTGGAGTGAAAACATTCTTCATTTTTCTGTATCATACAAGCATGTATGTGAATGCCCCCTTTGCTGTTCTCTCCCTCACAGACAAGAGACAGTCTGTGCCTTTCTAGAGAGAAGCTACACAAATGATTCACTCTGTTGTTTTCCCATAAACAACATGGATTTCATATGCTTCATACACCACTAATTAGAATTATTTGTTTTTAATGTTTTTAGTACATTGCTAATGCTTGAATTATCTACAGGTATTTATCAAGTTCATCCACAGGAACTATAAATACAAATAATGTGGTATGGATTGCTAAAAATGAATATTTGGCATCATACAGTTTTAAGCAGCATTATATATAATACTATTTAATATCACCTCCATTTATTCCTAGTGCACTTGTTTTTCTAAGAAGATTTTTTTCCTTTTCATCCATTCATATCTAACATCTGCAAAGTATCTGCTGCTTTGCTTTTATAGAGAAGTCAATTCATTATTGTCATTTGGTCATACTGCTGAAGTTCAAACACACAGGGAAAGAATGAGAGGCTTTTATGTGCTTTGTTAGAGTCATCTATTGTCGAGAAATAAATATCTGCTGAATGTTTTCTGGAAGCTATTTTGAGCATTTGTTATAAGAAAATGCAATAAAAGTGGTATAGAAAACCTTGTTAAGCTTTTCTGTAAAGCAACAATCATTTTTAGATCCCTTCTCTTTAAAATGCTAATAATTGCCTCCATTTGGTTGTTAAAATAGCAGATTATATGAACTTTGCTTCTTTCAGAACTTTTTTTAAAAGATAAGTAATGTTGTTGACATTTCCCTGTGTATCTGATCTTTGGGGTTTTAGAAGACCAAAGAAAAGAGATATAAAAATGAACATAGTAAAAGTGAACTCTACCACAGATAATAAAGATATATGGGGGTTTTATTATTTATTTTAAAATTACATGTTTTGGCAGTGAAAAATCTTATCCTCTGTACTAAAAGTATAGCTGAATAAACCCACTGCTAATTCCCAAGTGGAAAGAATTGTTCAATTTCTCCTGTGGGGTCTGTCATACTTCTACCACAGCCTCCTGCCAGCTCTCTGGGAGTGACTCTAGACCTGGACTAGCAAACCAGAAAGTAGAAATGCTCTATGGCTTATTTTGTATAAATTTCCCTCTTTCCCCTCTCTAGCAAATGGATGCAGTATTCCATGTTTTTTACAGGTAAAAACTGTAAGAAGAGCTAACAGAGACCAGTTTTTGTTAGGATAGTGAGTACACGCATAAAGTTGGCCTCATGCTAGCATTTACTATTTACTCATCAGATTTTTACTCATCACATTATGACCATTACCCCTGCTTATATTTAGTTGTTACATGTAGGCTCAGACATTGAAATTTAGGGATCAGGCACTTAAGATAACAGAAGCATGACTCCAAACAAGCAAAATGCCATCATGCATGCAAACAGAGGTGTTTGGGAGACAAGCACAGGCAGTGGTACAAAGGTGTGATTCACTAGCTAGACACAGAGACAGTCCAGAAGGACAAATTCATGTCCTTGTGTATTTCTCCCAGGAAGACTGAGGCTGGATCAGCGTGCAATAGTCATGGGTTTGTGTACAGAACAATTCCTTCTCTGCCTGATTCTGGGCTGTCCTTTCAACACAACCAGTTCTTGCTGACTGTATTTTATCTCCTATAACATCAAAAATAGTTCCTGATGTAAAAGGCCTTATTATTCTATTTATTCATAGTGGTTTCTTTCAAAAAGAAATAAAAATCTGTGGAGGTTGAGAAAAGAGAAGATACTACTGTGGGATCAGCTTGGTCTGTACTTGTCACTAGCTACTGTTTTGTAATCCTCGCTTGCTTACAGTTTCTGTTTGATTTTCCAGTCTGAGTTGCTGTTTTTGTAGATAAAACTTCAATGGAGATGATCAGTGTGTTGTCATTTTTCTCACTGGGGCTTGGAAAAAGCTTTTGAAGTTCGAATTCATTTAGGTTTTGGCTATCTTGGTCATGTGCAGTGTATCTGATAATGTCAGATTTGCCTACTTACCTGAATGAATTATAATCTGTATAATATAAGCTATTTCTAATATTCATTAGAAAGGGTTAAGGAGTCCTCCCATGAAGAACATAGTGGCTGAGGCCAAACAGGCCTTTTTTTTTTCTTTAATTTTTAGCTTGCATGGAGATTTCCTGTCACCTCACCTTGTTGGATAGCCCTCAACTATGGCATGTGTGGTGGTTTGCACATGGATGATGATTTTGCCTACCAGTTTATGACTGTGATTTAATTTTACTTGCAGTCTAGTTGTTATTTTAGTTTCATTGACTATGTGAACCTTTTCTTGGGCAGTGGCATCTGAGAATATACTGGACTCAGCTAAATATTTCTGTTGGTCTGTTCATGTTCCTTGGGTGGGAAATTTGAAAGAATGACATTTATTTGGACCATACAAAAGATGGTAAAACTATAAACCCCTGTAGTTTTGTCTGTCAGCAACAGTGATTGTTTGTAAGTTGAAAATTGTATCTAGCCTTATGAAACAAGCAGAGTCACTTCTCTAAGCTGTGTTAATTAAAACAAAGCAACTGCTACTGTAGGTTGGGAGCAGTATGGCTGTTCTTTAGCATAACATAAAAGACAGTGCATAAACCCCCCCTTTCTGCTTTTTGTCTTCTTTTGTCTCATGTGGCAGAAGTCAATGATGTAGGTGCCATAACTGGACGACAACGGTAGTCATATGTTTATTTTCTTCTAGTGGCACCCCTTGGCTTGACCTCAGGCATCCTAAGAGAGTAGGACACTGAGACATGGGAGGTGGGATGCTCACCTGGAGGGCCGTGTGTCCCACTTCTCACCTTCTACATACAAGATTTTTTTTTTTCTCCCTAATGTGCCTTTCAGCCAGAGAGGTGGTTGTACATGCTTAACTTCAGGGGTGTGAGTAGGAGAAAGTGAGATGGTTCCTATGTCGGAATCAATGTTTCTCTGTTCTTGGAGCAGGGCTGGGCGTATTTCCACCCCATGTCTGATTTTGAGTTCTCTTGCCTTAGCACTAAACACACAGCGAGAGGATCAGGGCATTTAGGCAGGTTTCTTGTGCTGGAGTGAAGGAGTTTTATTAATTTATAAAACATTTACAAAACTTCGGATGATATCACATCCAGCTGTGAAACTTGCCAGCAAGTTGCAAATCCAAATGTTCTGTTAGGAGCAATGGAGATGTTGCTTTACTGAAAGTTTTGAGGATGCAATAATTTCATTTAGCTGTCTAGCTCAAATATGAGCATGGGTCTCAAGATGTGAGAAATTATTTCTCTACTCATCTTTGTGAAGTAGAATCTGACTTTGGAGACAAAGACAATATCTTTTATTATTAAATATTATGTTTATAGTACTATAAATACTTCAAGTATTTTTAAATGACCTGTCAAATACAGCCACAGACTAAAACAGGAGTCACATCTGGACATTTTACAGTTCACTTTTACTTCAGTGCTAAAATTTAAATGCAATTTGTGCAATAAGTCATATAGAATAAAACAATAATGTGGAAAATACCCTGCAGTATTAATTTGTCTGCAAATTAATTTGAAGGAAAATTACTGAGTCTGAGTACTTCTGTGTGCCAAACGTGTGTTTCATGGCCGTAAGTGCAGGATGCCTCATTCCTGATTCAGTATTTACTTTTACACTGAGCCATTAAGTACAAAAGCAACCACTGCAGGAAGATGGTTTTTCCTAACTGATTTATAATGACATGGAACAATCATTCCCTAAAAACACCTAACAAAATAATTACAGGATAAGGTGCTGTATTGTTACAGTTTTCAGGTGTATTGTTTAACCAGTTGCCCTGCTTCTGAATTAGGTGGAAAATAAAGCAAGATAAATATGAAGTAATTCTTCATATTGTTTATTTAGTAACTGTTTGAAGACTGATTTGGATTTTTTCTCCCTTTGAAAAACAACAGGCAGAAGGTAATTTAAATAGTGTAATTTATCTTTGATGGATGATGTATTTAAAGTAGCTGGAAGCAAATAATTGGAGCATGTAGCAATTAACATTCTGATCCCGCTAAGGGAGCTGCATGTGCTGACCCTCACCATCCAAATGTGACTCCTAGCAGGTATGAAGTCTAGTGCTAGTTTCAGCTTCAAAGGGAAGTTGTTGCACTTTCCTGGGCTGATTTGAAATGAAATGCCAAATGAAGCTACAAAGGAGTTTCTAGCCCTTCCAGATTAAGGTGTCCAAGTCTTGTGCTGCAAAAAAATCCACAAGCTTTTGGGAAGGTGTGAAAGGAGTCGTGACTCAGTGACATGTCAAACCCTGTCCTTCTTTAGTCTAAATAATATGAACTGAGTATTATCTAAACCATGATTTGCATAAATCCTTCTCATTGTTGATGTGGAGTCCCTCTACAGCTCCTTGTGTTTTTTCTATTCTGTTTTATTAATGCTTGGTGGAGGAGCATCAGTGGCAGCAGAAGGACTCTGCTGATTCCTTAAATGATTTCCTTGAGGACAGTACAGCTGTAGTACAAGTTTGTGTTACAGAATGGCCTTTTGGCTCCCCTGGAATCAGACACTGCCAAGGAGACAATGCAGGTCCTCTCAGGTAAACAGAATACTTCACAATCAGAGCTGTGAAATAAAACACAAAATGCGTCATGTAGTTTTGCACTCCCGGTTGAAATCAGTGATAAGAATGCAAATCTGTAAAACCAGACAGAGTTGTTACAATCCTATTTCCAGCACATACTTTGCAAAGGCTTCAGGGTGATTCACATTACAAAATTTTGCATGCTGGTTTCACCTTGAGATCCTGACATCAAAAGTATTAAATGCTTATTTGTGCTTCAAGCAAACATTAAGAGCTTTCTTCAGAGTTAGCCTAAATTTTCCTTTTTTTTTTTTGTCAGGTAACCTTGGAGATTTTAATTTTGCTTTTAATTTTGTCTGTTCATTGTAAATTTAATTATAAACTGTACATTTCTCAATGAGAAAATTTAGGTGCTTGTCTTTGTTGCTTTACAATGGAATGCTGATCCACTGATGTCAGTGATTCATGATTCTAGTTCTACCAGCATTTTAAGGTTTGGGGGTTTGTTTATTTTTGCTTTTTGTCAGCCAGTTAATTTTTTCCTTGATTGTCTGCATTTGTGGGAGTAATTTTGGAAGTCTTGACATTTTTAAATATATATTTCACAGGTTTGAAGTTACCTATCTTGTTACAACCAGAAGCTCAGAATAGGCAGTTTGATTGGACATTGTTATCTTCTTATAATTTCAGATAGCTTATGATTTTAATTAAATTTTGATGTATAGGATTGCTATTAATACATATTTTATGTAATGACAGCACAGGGGAAGGACTGTTCTCTACCCAGATCAGTGAATTGCTAAATTGAAGGAGAGATACGGGTGTTCTTGTCCTTCTGATTCAGCTGAAGAGCTTCACCAAGTCCTACACAAAGTAGGGTTGTAAATAATTCCTTTGAAGTGTGAAAAGTAACACATTTTAAATAGTGTAACAGATATAATTGTATTTGAGGCTTAACATTTTCAATAAACATTGCTAGGTTGTGCCCAGCCCTGGGTCAGGTGTAAAAGTGAGACTATTTGTATGACTTTTCTGGAAAATCTGTTGATATCAGAAATTATTTTTGTAGTTTCCCATTCCCTCATAAATCACTCCATATAATCAGATGCCATTAAGCATACATTAACCTGTAGTTTTTTAACAGGATGAAAAGGCAGAAAAGAGATGAAAGACCATCTTTCAGACTCTTGGTGCAGATCTGTCTGAGATAAGAGCCCACATACAATTTTTGTGTTAGCAATAGTGGTGTCACATCGAATGAAATCAAGTGTTACACTGAGTGTTCCAATAAAAGTGATTCCGTAAAGTCAACTTAAGCCTTTGGTGGAAGAAAAATTTCTGTTTGTCAGTGAAGCTTAAATAATTGACCTGAGGACTCAGTGTTTTTACTTTTCTTGGTAATCCATCATAACTTTCAAGCCAGACACATCACAGTCTCATCAAGGTTCTGCTTCTTGATGTGACTTATTTCGAGACAAGCTTTCTGTTGTACACAGCAATGTATTAAAGAATGCAGAATGATACTGCATATAAAAATTATTGGATTCCTTTATTGCACTCTAAATTGCACTACATAAATATTTTTAAATATGCATTCACCTATAACCCTATCAGTACCTTTGTTACCACTATTGTTATTAGAGAACAGAGCATAGCTTGGAGGACTGCATTCTGAGATTGAGACATCAGGCAAATATCAAAACCTTAAGCAATTATTTATGCTCAACTAATTCTATTTGGACTTGTCTGGATGGGTGTTAATTCCTGTGTGCAGATGTAGTCTGGCTCATTGAGACCAGCATTAACTATTTGCAGGCTGGAAATTACCTGAGTATTCATATTTTTGTACCAAATGAAGAACTACTACTAAACACTTTGCTTCCTTTGTTAAGTCAATTTTGTATATCAGAGCATAAGGCAAATCTAGCAAAATCAGAAATAGTTTGTCTACTGAGTCAGCTTCCAACTTCCAGTTATCTTCTTCTTTCAGGTCTTATCCTCAATTTCAGGTATACACTGTTTTTCACCTACTCCCTGAAAAACCCAAGAAAGGGAGTACATGCATATTTATTCAAACATAAGAGATCTCATAAATGCAGTATTGCTTTGACCATTCATCTGTTTTCTTCCATTTGCTCTGGTTTGCTATTTTTTAATTTTATTTTATTTTTTTATAGTTTAAACCAGATACTCGTCAAGGTTCAAGTTCTGTGAAAAATTGTAAAATATCTAGGCTATACTGCTGTGTTAAATCCATAATGGTTTCAGTTCCATTTATTTATAATAAATAACCTAATCACTCACAGCATTCCTTTTGAGTGAAGCACACATGAGGTTATATCTCTCAGGAGGTGATCCTGGAATAATTTTCTTATTAAAAGATATTGTTTACATTCTTTCTTGGAAGAGCTATAAAACAAGAAGAATATAGTATAAAAGGAGGGAAAAATGTTGAAGTGGCATATTTTATTGTTTTTTTAAAGCTGCCTCCTAAGAAACAGCTCTGTTTTATATTTAGAAAACCTTGGTGTCTGTGGAACATCATTATACATGATATATGAACTTTAATACAGGAAAATTGTGGGTTCAGATATAATACAGTCATTAAGTTATATTCAGATAACATTGCTTAAGTGCTCAAAGGCTTCAAAGTCAATGCCAATCATTGGATCCTGGAGTGAACTTACTTGATAAACTGCTGTGTTCTTCATCTGTGCAGGGCAGTGGAGATTGCTGGCACTATTGATTTTAATGCTGGAAAACAGAAAGGTGATCTCTCAGGGGAGCTTGTGCTTTTAAATAGCAATGTAAGCATTAAAATTACACCTTTATTTAATACTAGTTCTTGAAGGGAAACTTCAGAAGAGAAGTAGTATTTATTCACTGTTTGAATCAAAGTACCGTGTCATAGGTGGCATCATATTCAACAAGAGTTTTATAAGTCCATGAAAGGCACCACAGACAAAGCAAATTTCAAATCAAAACCAACAGCTGTGAGTTTTTAGATGTGCATCCGTGCACTTATGGGAGTGGAACACTAACTGATACTGAGCAGTAGATGATGTAGTAGCGAGAGGGTGCAGTAAAATGGTGTGTAAGGAGGAAAGAGACAAGAAAATAATATGTTTCATTCATTATGGAGACAAGAAGCAAATAATTACTTTATAAATGTGTGTTACTATATATAATTGCGATTCTTCTAGGAGAAAAGTAAATAAGAATGTCTGGGAAGTACTTACTCCAGTAATTGATTAAAAGGGTCAACAAGTAAGGCAGATACTGTCTTACATGCAGGCAGCTCTCATGATGAAACTATTCCTGAGGCATTGGTTCTCACAGAACATGTTTTTGATGGTGGGCTAACTCAGGATAATGAACTGCTTGAATTATAGAAAATATGTCTCTGGGAAGATTTCTTTGAATACTGATCATCTTCTGGTGCTAGGTGTACCTGTTTAGTGACTTTTAGAATAGGTGCCACAATAGGGTAGGAAGTGACATAAAGTGGCATCCAGGATGTACAGTCACCAACAGTCTATTACAGTAAATTCCTGTGTGTTATTCAGGTAGTTATTAAAAAGTGTGATGTGTTTCACTATAGGTGAAGGTAGCTCTACCAGGAACAGAAGTAGTTAATACTGTGTGTTTATTTGCTTAAGAGTACCCAATTTGCACGTTTTAGATTGAGCTGTAGGGTGGCAAATGGCACCTGAAGTTCCATACATTTTTCACCACCACCAAATTTTAGTTTGTACAGCTGGGAGTTAAATATGGATTTTAATTTCCATTTTTTGGTAGCTTTTATCAGTGCTCAGCTGCTGAATGCAGCACATGCTCTTAATTGGAAAAGGATGTTTTGTTCTAAGCTGATCAGGGTAACGTGATTTGTACTTCTCTCCTTTCACAGAGGAATTCCTGTGAAGGATTAAGCATCTCTACTGAGTTGTTAAGCCTGAAGAGTTCAGGATATTCCTTACCCCTCAGTATTAATCCAGTTAGTCTATCCATAGCAGAGAGAGACAAATGAATAGCTGTGTGCCCTGCTCCTGCTGTGCTGTAGATCTGCAGCTTCATGTGTAGACTATGTGTGTGTCTATAAAGTATCCCTAATATTGTTTCCTTTGTTTCATGGTTTTCCTAACCCCATTATGAAAATTTGTCATCTTAAAGATTAGAATTTGAGGAGAAAGGCTGTAGCCTCATCATTTGATAGCATCTGGTGAATAAAGCAAAGCACATGAGGAAGATGAGGGATAAGGTACCATCAGAGCCAGCAGCTGAGTCAGTTCATTTGCAGAAATAAGCAACTCAATAACTTGTTCAACTGAGCATTAAAGTGTTAAGGTAAAGGGCACCTGTATATGCATGGTGCCAGACACTGCCTAGACATGAAGGAGCAACACAGGAGGAGCAAATGGCATAGTCAGGGCCCAGAGCTCAGTTCACTGAGCTCAGTTTGAGGCTCTGTCTTTGTGCATGTGCAGGATTGTGTCTGACTCACAGAGGAGTCAGTCCAGCCCTGTACAATTATAAAGCAGTCTCTCACTTTCAGAATGTTGTGGCCTTTTGGAAGAAGCTTTTCATTATATTCCAGCAAATTTACTATGGGTGGTGGGAGTGTTAAGAGATGAAAAACGTTTGACTACAAAAATGAAATACAAAATTTGCTGATGAGATACTGCATTATAATGAACAACAAACTTATCATCTGTCTTTTAAGTTAAACTGGAGTACCTTATCAAACAAAAGAAATACGCTGCAATATTTTTGTGAAAAAGTAGAGACCTCTTAAATTTTTATATTGATTGGAGAATGTTAGTACAAGGTTTCTCAGAGGTAGCGCAAGGAAACAGAAGTTAATGTTTGCTAAAGTCAGTCCTGAGAGGCAGTCAAGACAGACGTGAGCCCAGGAGGTGAGCTGATGGACTGCCTGATTCCAGGAGAGGGACATGAGCTGATTTCTGCTCCCCACACAGTGCTCTCAGAGATGGAAACAGAGCCTGTGCTGGTGTCTCCTGGCACAAGTTGGTTTCAGGGGGCATTGCTGCCCTCGCTGCTTCTTCTGGGAGTTTTAGGAGCACTACCATTTCTTTTACTTCATGGTCATCAAACACTAAGTTTTTCATGTTTTTTTCTCTCCACAAGTGGAGCTACGTGTCTGAAAACACCTGGTGTGTTTGAGACTCAAAAAACATCGCTTCTGAATGTTGTGGTTTAGTTCTTCATAAGAACACAGCTGGGAAATTTTGCCTTCTGTTATTTGTGATGCAATTAATTAATCCCTAGGAATAATTTCATGATTTTTGGTCCAACTCTCCATAAATCCATTAATTTATTTGTTTAAAATTAGAACACAGATATGGTAGTACCTAATACTGTCTTTCCATAAAAAAAAAAGAAACTGCTGGCTCCCTAATCAAATTCTGAATATGAATATGAAATAAATACTAATATGTATTTCAATTTTGCTGAATACACAAGCCTTGAAGAAATACTAGCAGCTTAGCTTTTTTGCCTGGAAGTTGAGAACTTTTCAGGTAAAGATTCAATTTCAAAACCTCGTAATAACTTCATCATAAATGCAAAAAGTAATGTGATAAAGCAATGCTTATATTTACAAACCAATATTTTTCAGTGACAGCATTTCTTTGATTTGTTAAAAATCCATTATTTTCAGGATGGGTATAATAAATTTCTTATAAGATATTGAAAATATTAATTAATTACTGTAATAAATTGCTATCAGACTTACTGATAGAAACAGTTATTGTAATGAGTTTTGCGTCTTGAACTATAAATAATCCTTCCATACAGGACCAAAAAAGCTCACAAAGATAACCTTTTTGATTGAATACCTTAAAAGAAGCTTATATATTGTTATGCAAAGATGTCAGGAGTGCAAAAGCATTTTGCACAAGATCTCTGTATTTTTACATGTCTTGGCTACTTTTTGGGAGAGGCTTTTTTTGTGCGTGACCTTTTTTATTTGGATCCCTGTAGTTCTATCACACTTTTTTTTGTTGTTGTTGTTCCTGTTTTTGTGTGAATAATTATAGGCTCTCTAAACGCCATTAACTGAAGCAATCTAAGTTGCACCCACAATATGCAAAATACTGAAGAACATTTTGTTTCCGTGCTTGCCCAGCGTGCACACCAGCTCCCACACACTCTCTGAGGTGGATCACCCCAGCCAGTTCCTGCCCATAGTCAGTCAGTGCTGGCACTGTGGATTGCAGATAATCAAACCTATCATTGATGGCTCTTAATGTCAACACTCTGCAATTCCACACCTGTCTGGAGCAGCACCATGGGAGACCATAAAGCAGATGCTACTACACTCTATGCTGCATTGACTGAATTTGAATGACCCCACTGCTGAATAGTTTGTCAGATCTGTATTATCCCACACACACAATGGAGTGTGTTTTCCAAGTATGTGTCTCTTCAGCAGGGTTCCTAATTTTCCCCCATCACTTTTAAGAACCAGCTAGGGTAACCACAGGACAGAGGAGGGGGGCTGGTCATAGTCGTGCTGTTCCCACATATATTATCAGTGTGTGGCTGATTTATTATGGGTCAGCAAAAAACCTAACCTGTGTCTGGTGTATTTCCCTCTAGATGCAGAAGTGGGCATTTTTGGTTTTTCTTATCTCTGGTGCCATACAGCAAAATGATATTTTGAAAATACCTGAGGAAAGAAAAATATTAGTAATTACAGTTCTGAGCAGCTATCATATAAGTGAAATACAGAGGAACAAAGAGCAATAACTCCAGAAGCTTACTCTTTGGAGGCTTCTTCTCATACAACTTGTAAGATCCAACAGTTATTTCAGATTTCAACATTTCCATCCTTATCTTTACTAGCAGTGGAAGATACTCTAAAAATTACAGGTTGGACTTCAAATATTAAGACACTTAAACACTGTTCAAGTATGTTTAGCATTTAGTTTTGGTTCCAGAACTTCCCCACTGTTTTCCTAATAGAATTTGGCCTTTATAAGCATTTGAGACTTGAATGAAAACCTCCTTATATATAAATTATGTTTATGCAATTCACGTTTCAGTATTTTAAACAGGAGGGGCAGCAATATATGTTAATGAGCTTGGTTAAAAGAGAAACAACATCAAAGAGATCAATGGTTTGCTTAAATTGTAAACTACCAGTGCTGAGTGTTTAAGGGAGCTTGCAGAGACACATCCAAAGTTTACCTGCAAGTTATCTTAGTGAGTCAGTGCTCTTGCTGTGCAGGTATTTAGAGTAGCTTGATTTGCTGAAACCTGATATCATTTCAGTGACGTACCGGTGATCAAATACTCCTCATGTCCCTTTGATCCACCAGATTGCTTCTTTCTATCCTGCCAGCTCCTTTATAGTATTATGAGGCATAGCCACCTCAGAGGAGAAGATTATTCAGATGTTCTACAGGTCATGACATAGTGAAGCCATGACTTTATTCACAGATATTTTGTATATGCTATGTTTCACTGTCTTGGAGAGGAAAAGTGAAAGTTTATCCACCAAGCTATTGACTGGCACATGATGGCCCTGTCCAGATATTTTCTCAGGCCCTAAGACTATTTATTTCCTGATGACCTGAATGAAAACAGATGGAGTCTAGAGAGAATAGTATTAAAAAAAAAACGGGAAGTGAGGCTATAGGGATGGGTTCATGAACTACTGCTGATTTTGGTTTACTGTACACTTGGAAGACAGGGCTCATTTTCTGAGGAATAAACTATACTCAAGTATATTTAAAACTGAGCTTACTGGGATGCACTACTGCATTAACTCTGAGGTGCTGGGCTGGGCCATGCTGCTTGACCTCCTTCTAAAATGTAAGATTGTGTTATAGCAGCAAAGGATCAAAACCAGCCCACAGAA
Organism: Geospiza fortis; assembly: GCF_000277835.1. Classification (NCBI taxonomy): domain Eukaryota; kingdom Metazoa; phylum Chordata; class Aves; order Passeriformes; family Thraupidae; genus Geospiza; species Geospiza fortis. Next base: position 7,927,890 of record NW_005054304.1, read on the forward strand.
ATTTATGATGCTTTAGATAGATCATCCATCTTTTTATTCTGTTAATTCTCTGTGCTGCTTCTTTCCCCACCTTTTTAAATATGGAGCCAGTGGAGACAGTCTCTTTTTTTATCATCAACATTCAAAAGACCACAAGAGAAATATTTTGTTGGCCAAGATTACTTTCAGTGTAGTTAGCATTCTAAAGAAAAACACAGATTAAAGCATGTGGCACAGCCTTGTAGTGTGATGTCTCAAGTCAGACTTGTGGTCTCACCCATTTTTTGTACTGAGCATTGCTTACTTGCATTGCCAGCATTCTCTATGGTTAATGCATGAGCCAATTCACAGATCTTTCTTCTTTTATTACTTTTTCTGTGCTAGGAATAATGTGCCCACACATCCTTAGTGCTTTGAACTGTTATGTTTCTCTTTCGATCCTAGGCAAGAAAAATGGGCTGAAATCACAATTAAATATTAATAGCTTAGAATACTGTGGGTTTGAAAATTACCCATTACTTTTATCTTGGAAAATAAAGATGTTTATTCATTAGTCACAACTTTATGATTCAGTTATTTAGTGGAACATTAATCTTTTTTTTTCCCTATTTGCAAGAGTAATTGTTTGACTTTTGCTTCTGGTGAAATTTTCTTTGTGTGTATTACATGCTCACATGGCTCTAAAACAGCTTTTCACTTAAGTTATTCTTAGCCTAATTTGTTGCCTTCTTAGAGGAAGACCTTTGCAGCAGGGTTCAAATGGTATTTGTGGCTGTGGGCCGCAGAACCAAATATCCTGATCCTGGAATCCACACACTTTCTAAGAAAAGAGGCTCCAACTACAGCTAATTTTGGATTTTTTCATTAGACATTGATCCTCTTGATGGGTCAGTGATGCTCGTACCTGCAGTGGCTCTCAGGTGCAATAAGGGATATTTGTGTCTCTCTCGTGAAAGAGGGGCATGAGGAGAAGCATATTTTATCCTTCTACCTACAAAAACTTTAAATACCAATCCAGTCCTGCTGTTTCCATAGGAAATTCAAAACTTCTTGTTCTTATGAGTTCTTAAAAGTAAGCAGGCATGCCTGGGGATATCTGATATATGATATAACTAGCAGTGGAAGGCAAAAAAAAACCTCCCAAAAACTGTAATATAAAAAAAAACCAACTTCATAAACTTGCAAAGACAGTTGATATCTTTTGGCCACAAGTAAAAAGCCAGTTCAAAACAGAAAGCCTGCTTGGGTTAGAAAAGCTGGAAAAATGCAAAATGCTCAAAAAGAATTATTTCTTCTCACCAAATAGATACTTTGTCACAATAGAATTGTCATTTCAAATGGTTAGAATGCTTCTCGTATGGATTATTGCTTGGTATAGATGCACAATTTTATTTTTCTCACCAGGAGATAGGAAGATTATTGTTTGATGTAAAATTGAGTATGTATAAAAAACTAGTTTTAAAGATGGCAGGAGTTTAAAAAAAAAAAAAGAAAACTTATGTGAAAGATGCTAACTAAAGATCCTACCATAATGTTCTCTCAATTATAGCAGTTCATCTTTTATTCATTTGTCACCCTTGGCACTCGATTACATCAAATTCTCATTGGAAATACAAAGAGTGGATTCCCACTCACTTTCTTTTTTTGCTGGCTTTTTTATTTATGTGGATGCACTTGAAAAAAGAAGCACGTGTGCAAATTAGTCTGAAGGTGGTGAACTTCAGAGCTCTCCTGACCTGTTCTGCAAATTAGTCACATTATACCAAGTGAAGTGACCCATCTTCTGTGTTGGGGGCAGTCTTCCTCTGTGCTTTTCTCTGTCTTTGCTCTGCCTGCTTGGACAAAGGGCTCAGCTGTATGGCAGGGTTGCTGTGGCTTCTGTAATGTGAGATCCTGCTGGGGCTGTACATCTGCGGTGGTTTTAAAATAACACTGCTGAGCATGCTCTAAGTGTGCATCATAGTCTGTGTGTTCCACAGCTCATAAAACTGACAGCATCATCGAGGATGGAAATGGCATTTAGTTCAAACTCTTGGACATTGCCAATTTCTGAAACTTTCCTGTTGAAAACTCTTCTGCCTAGCCATGAGGCTGAACAGAAGAATTAGCAAGATGGTACAAATCACAGTATACACATTGCCATAATTCTTGGATGATTTTCAGTAGAAAAATTAAAAGTAAAAACTGGACTATCTTTCAAAGTGTTTGCACATGCATTTTTGCAATTATGTGCCACCTATTATTCAATAAGTGAAATCCTAGTTAGCCTTCACAAGATTTCCAAACCCAGATATCCTTCTTTGAAGCTCAGACATGGAAGATAAAGTCTAAGAATGTGTATGTGCATATATATCTGTTTAAAAAAAGAAAATTAAGGTGCCCAATATGACTTCCTGGGTCAGTGAAATAACTGAGCTAATAGCGGGGCATGCTGTTGTACATAAGACCATGCAGTTTGGCAGATTTAACTGATTGTCATGTTCTGACTTCCTCTGAGGAGAATATGGGCTGTGTGCATGTATATTGAAATGTCATAGCACTGATGGAATTATTTAAAATATTTATGCATGACACTCCCATCTTGCAGTTGAATAATAGTATTTGGTCTTATGCTGTTTTATGATCTTCTGGAGGATACCTGCAAAAAGAAATCTTTTCACTTTTGCCAGTAAACTGCTCTTGCTTTTCTTTCTGGTACTATTGTTCTATTTTTAAACGAAGTTATAGAGCTATGTAAGTTATGCATAAAAATCCTTATTCTAAATGATTAATGTAAGATCAATGACCAATACAATATCAGAAAATCCTGTCAAATTTTTATGACTTAAAAATCATAAGTAAGATTTTAATCTATAGCAAAAATGAATAAGTCTGGGAAGAGGAAAGCTTTCCAGAACGAATTACATAAATTAAGCTAAATGTTCCAAGCAAGATTGGTTGGTTTTTTTTTTTTTTTTTTGGTCTGCTTGGTCCCCTCAGAGAGAAACATGAGACACATTTTATTTCTTTTTATTTACATCCACTCAACTCATTAGCACTTGAAAAAAAAAAGGCAAAAAGCTTGTACTAGAGCTGATGAAATAATTGCTGCAAGCTGCATGTTTAGACACACTGTACAAGTTAAATGAGTTAAATGTACAAAATTCACCCATTGGGATCCTTTGTGACCCAGTTTGTCATTCACTCCCAATTAGGATTTTTCTGTAGAGCAAACAAACAAAATCCCTCAAGGACAAACTCTTCAAGACGTTGAGTGTACAAAGAAGGCAAATGTCCCTTGCTTGAACTGAAGTCATCTCTCAGAAGTTCACACCTTTGTTCAGGCTGATGTGCTGGCATATCCTATACCCAGTGTAGTCATTGAGGAATTTTGATATTTTGATATATTTTCTGCTCTTTCCATTCTCACCACCACCATTTAATTTTTTTAAATGTGTTCCCATTACATGAGACCATTTCTCTATAGCACAGAGTTGGTTTCTTTTTATATGTTTACGCATGGTCAGCTGATAGTCTACAAGCTCTGATGAAGTTTTGGAGTCTATTAAAAAATTTCATTGCTTCTCATAAGGAGATCTGCAGTAGGTCCACAGCAGTGTGGGAGCTGAAAAGGTCTGTTGTCCTCCAGCTTCCCCTTTCCCTCCTGAGCAGCTTAGTATAAGACACAAAGTATATTAAGTTTATAACTGCTGCTCTAGCTTAGGATATTGAGGGTACCTAACTGCATCTTTAATTATTTTCCACGTGTTTTTATTGCTGAAAATGGTAAAGATTTTGCTTTAAATAACACTGATGAGTGTCTAGACACACTTTAAAATCCTGAGCTTCTGCAGGAAATGGCATTTGAATCCCTTTCAATGTAAAGAGGTTTTGGCATATGCTGTGCTCCATACGGAATCATAATGGCAATTTTCTTAGCCCTCTTTTCTTCAGTCAGTCTTATTCTTGGTGATATAACTTCTTTTTTTTTCTTTTAAATTATAACAGTAACAGTTTGGGATGGGCCAGTGATAGCTATGATTCTACATGTCTGTCCTCTGGGCTGGTGGAACATGAAATATAAGATACCATTTTGCAATTATGCTGCTGTCGAGTTTAGGTTTTATATGGTGAGAAGTGATACAATATTTCAATTGAAAACTATCTACTCCCGCTAAGTGGGTGCAGGGGATAATTCTGATGAAATGAAATCTGTATAAAAGTCTGTTTAAAGCTAATTCATCCTGGTGAATAGCTGCAGCCGTGTACCAATGAATTTGGGTAGCAGCCTTGATGTTTCAAGAGGAAATGAAAGAAGTTTGTTCTTTGCCCAGAAAAACCCCAGAGTAGCATTGATAAAGCAGTTAAGCAAACTAAGTTTCAGATACAGTTTTAGCACATCTATGTCAGAATACTATGTAGCTTCCAACAGGGCCTTGCAAAAGATGTGACAACCAGGCACAGGCCAAAATAGTGTGTGGAGGACAATATTTGTATTCTTCTCTTGCCATTTATTGGCAATACCTGGCACCCAACTCTTGTTTTGTAGGAGAGTTGGTTTGCTGTTGTGTTTTGCCAAGGACAAGATGGTGCGTAGCTGAAGGGTATCATGAATCTCAACAGCCCAAAGTGCTCCTACTTCTATGAAAAAAAAAGCTAATTAAAGTAGGAAGTCAGTGAGTTTGGAAAGGAGAATTTTTTTCTAGTCAGTAGAATGACTGGAAATAAATGGATTGATTAATTAAAATCAGTATATCTACTTACGGAGTGAGGTACTGGAGCATGATTTATGTGAGGAGTTATTGCGCTGGACTCTTTGATCCCTTGCTTTGAGAATTAAATGTAGAAGTCTCATTCTCAGTTTCAAGGTTGAATACAAATGCTTGTGAGCCGGCCCCTGTTAAATTGTGTCCTGTCACTCTCAAGCCTTCAAAACTTCCATCGAGGCCAAACTCACAAATTCCTTCCTTAACCTCCAGTTTCTTTGCTATTGCTACATGTGGAGTTAACCCCCATGAAAATTTACTAAATTGAGTTTTTTTTCCAGTCTTCCTATAAATCTCTCTCTATGTCTCTTACAGTGCCGTATAAAATTTGTTGATGAAAGATTAAATGTGCGGTACTTGCATGCTGGTTAACCATCATAGGAATAATTAATTGTAACTACTCCCTTTCATGCCAAAAGACTTATTAGGCATGCTCCACTGGAGAGATAATATAAAATGTTTTACCAAATGTTAGATATTTACTTATGGCTATGTCTCAGTGTTTCATTATAAAGTGTCAGGAAATCTATTTGTATCAAGGAAGTATTTATAAACATTCATTTTGCAACAATTCTTATGGAAGATTTCCAAGTGGTTATTGGATGGTTCCAAACAGAAACATTTTTCTTCCCCAGCAGAGACACAGATAAGACAATTGTGAACCCATCAAATAGATATATCAAGAAATGTATTACAGATTATATTCCTGAAGGGAATTGCATGAAAAAAATGCAGAAAGGAACAAGTTTTCTTTCTAAAATAAACAACAAAACTTTTGAGGCGACCAGATTTTATGTTTTCTGCTGGAATAGTTCACAGTGTGAGACAGTAGTAACACGGATTCTGAATAAAGTCCATAGACAAACCCATGGGAACCTATATGAGGGAAGGGGAAATAACATTTGGAAGAATAGAGTTTACCCACAAGAAATTAATGAAAGAAATTGCCACTTGATGCACTGAATGAGCTGAAAGGATGTCACAAAAACCAAAATAAACCACCCAACCAGCCAGCCAAAACCTAAAAACCAGCCCTCAGAGAAGCCAGTCTCATACTGTTTTCAGTCCCTGTTGGCCAGTTGCATGGGGAGATGTCCCACAGTTGCACCTGGAGCTGATCCTGCTACTGGGGAGCTCTACCCTGATCCTCTGGGTATTGGGGTTTTTGTTTGTTTTTAGTTTGGTTGGTTGATTGATTTGGTGTAGTTATTTGGTGTAAGATTTCATTTTAGTTATAGGGGGTTTTCCACCTTAGGATTTTGTACATTTTCATATCAATGTTTGTTTTTAAATCTTAGAGCTGCTAACTCTGCCCACATCAGCAGTGAGAACAGGTGTCTCGAAACTGCATAGGCCTGTGGGGAAGGAGGGAAAAAATTACTTCCAGGTCTTCTTCTGGACTACCACACTCAGTGATAAGCAGCACAACATCTCTTTGAGTGAATTTCAACAACAGACAAAACGTACCCCCTCTAAAGTACTGATATATCCATGTGGGAAGATGAGATAGAGCTCCATGCAAAGGATGGAGGAGTATGGGAATTAGTGGGCATTTCTCTGTATTATACCCCAGTCTAATCTTCTTATTGAATTACATTAAAATGTAAGGGGGGAATAAAAGCCTGGGATGAGTATTTAAATTACAGTGGATCTGCATGTAGAATTCCAGGAATGAAGCCCAGTGGTTGAGGTAGCTGAGTGAGCTGTGGCAGAGCTTTGGGTGGCTTCAGCAGGACCACTTGCATTCAGCAGTTTGAATTTGAACCTTGATTCTGGTAGCCTTTTGCATTCAGGATTATTTTTATTCATGACGTGGCATCACCTCTGTTAATAATCCTCAGCTGATTTATTGACAATAATTTTTAGTTTTAGTTACAGGTAACTTCGTTAAACAACATTTGTTTTGAGTCTTCTTTCAGATCTTAGTGGTATCCAATTAGAAGTAGAAGATGTTTAACTTCTATCAGTTAACCATGGCTTTGCTGACCTACCATCAAAATTTTAGCAAAGTCTCTGTTTGAAAGTACTGAAAAGTTTCACAATTTTAATGAAAATATTAGGAAGAGGTGGGATAACACAGTGGTTTTGCTGCTTGCATCTGTGGATTGAGCTGCTGTTTCATCCTGGTGCCTTGAACTTCTTATGTTATTACAATGGCTTTCACTTCTTTGATTTATATGTGACTTTAGAACATAACTTTTTGCGTTTTAGTTCTGTGGTTTATTTTTAGATGTATTTTCTCGGTAATTGAAAGCTGTGATGGTGCACTAAGGAGAATGGTAGAATAAAAGAATCAGCCTGCTGTGATTCCAACATTTCACTTTGAACCATCAGTTGGCTCCATGATATGTAGCAATTTTGCTTTGAAACATGGGATTTCAGTCTATAATCTAATTATTGCTGATTTATAAGGCAATTTAAATTAATTTAGGTATAATATTAATGATTTCTCAGGTAAATCAAGTGAATAACAGAAAAAAATTTGCGCTATTTTTCATCATTGTATGGTTGCTTTAGTTGTATTTGATTTCTCAGTTTTATTAAATTGTCATGCTTTTCAAATTACACTAGTCAAATATATAAACCAAAACCCCTGAGTGCTTGAAGTTTCCAAGAAAAGAAAAAGAATGCATAAGGTGAATGCAAAGTCAGTTCTTAGTAAATAGAATTGTTTACTTGTTTATAATTAATTAATTGTTCTTTTGCTGGTCATCGTAGAAGACTCATGTCCTAGGTTTTGCATTTATTTCCAAATTGTCATGCTTAGGTAGTTTTCAGAAAATGAACATAATCTGTGTACATACAAAAAATATATACAATGTGTTTAGTGTATACTTACAGTAATGTATATTAGCAGAGGACATACAGATAATATTGGTAAAAAAAAAGCGCCAGTTCAATAAATTTTCACTTTTTGTACAACTGTGAGTAAATTCTTATTAAATATAGTTACCATGTGTCTCTATTAAATTGATATTGTCAGAATGGGAGATTATTCAAAAGATTCAAAGTTTCAGCAATTCAAGTAATACTAAAATCTTTAATTTCTCATGAACCTGTATCCTAATTGCAAAAAAACCCACACAGCTGTAATGTTAGCCCAGTCTTTATAGTTGTATTTCTTATTTCTAATGGCGAATCCAGAAATGCAGTCCCTCAGCTCCTTCCATATGGAGCCCTGTCTATGCATAAGAGGTCACTGCAGTTAAATCTTCAACCCTTTCCTTCTCCCACAGTCAGTAATCTGGCTATTTATGGTTGCAGAAAGAAACCCCCCCAAAATACAATAAATAACAACAGCAGATTTTTTCTGTAGTAATTTCTTTTGTATCTCTTTCTGTAAATGGCTTTCAGCAGTGATTACATCTTGCAATAGAATCTATTCCATTAGTGGACCAACATATGATAAAATTTGTAATTCCCATTTTAGTATAACAAGGTAATTAAAACACTAGTTACAAATGACAGGTGAGTCTAAGGTTATCTGTAATTTTATTTTTCTGGTCATGTATCACTTGAAAGGCTGAATATAGGAGTTGTGAGCAGTTGCTGCTGCTTAATGTTGCCTTGCTTTGTTGCCAACAGAGGTTAAAAAGGTCCCTTCCCTTTGCTGCCATCCGTCCATGCTCCCTCAAACCAGAGCACATTCCTTCCCTTCTGTTCCATGATGGCCTTGTTCAGGAGGGGGGAACCTAAGCACATCAGTGAAGGAACAGACAACAGGAACCTCCTAAGTGGTGCTTCAACACCTAAAAAATTATGGGCAGCCGAATTAGCAAAAAGTCACTTAATGCCTGGACTGGGCTTTCTGAAAGCAGGTGGATCACACCACATTGTTTAGCTCCCCTTGGGTACCCTACTGAACCAGAGAGTCAGAACTTGTTGTGGCCTGTACTTCTCTAACCCTCCATTTGTTTCTTCTTTTAGTTGTATAAAAACCAGAAGATTAAGTCACAGGGTGAAGTTTTAGTGGAGGTGGTTGTTATATATTTTTATATGTATATTTTATAACCTTGTTTACAGTCATCTAACACTCTTGGGAATATATCAAGATAAAGTTTAAATGCTTCTTCATGTGTTAATTTAACCAAGCTTTTTCCCCTGTGGTTGAAAAGATATTAAACACCTCACTCCATGTGTTCATAACCTAAAGTAACACATAAGGTCAAGGTGCTCAACAACACAAACCCAGTTGCACTCTGGTGACAGTGGTGGGACTTGTTTCCAGTCTGTGATACTCTAATAATGAAGTAAATGTTACACTCAGAGAAGACCAGTCTTTCTTTACTGCAGCTACAAGCAGAAAGTAAGCAAAAATCAAGGTGAGGTCTGTAAAAATGATCAGTTTAGTTTAGAGGTCTGAAGTGAGTTGAAAGGGGTACTTCAGTATGTCCATGAAGTTTTCTAGTTGTTCATTTTTTGTTATGTGTTTGAATACCATTCTCATTCCTTCTCTCTTTTTTTCTTTCTTTTACCTTCCATTCATCCATCCATCCATTGTCATGCATTGCATTCTTGATTACAGTCTGTGTAATCGTTACCACCGTGTGAAGGCAATTTCCCACATCACCAGGTATGGTGTCCCACGTCAAGAAACATGTCTGTGTGCTCTCAAACATAGTCAGTGTTGTGATAGCAAATTTATCCTATATTAGCCTCTTTTCTTCCTCTCTTCCTTTCCCATTCAATATGAAATAACACTGCTGCAGGAAAGTGATTTTTAAAATTAATGTCTTTTTTTAAAAAATTTTCATTTTCTGGATCAAATATGTACTGTCTTTCTTAAGGGCTAAAAAGCAGTACTATAGAGATTTTTGGTTGTCCACAGGTTGTGGCCTGGAACCTGTAGTCTTTTTAATGGATTAATAAATGCTATGAAGTTCCATTTTTGTAAAATCCTTGAGCTGTGTTGTTCAGTTATGTTTTATTCTGATTGTGATTGGTTTATGTTAAAAGCCTGATACTAAGCTGTAGTTTTCATTTCTGTAATGGTAAATACAGATGGATAAATTAGTGCTTTTGTCAATGCTTGTTGTTCTAGTTTTGTATCTAAACTGTCATTCTTCAGTGTTTATGTGGCCTTTAGAGACGTTATTTGCCGGTTGCTACATGGCTAGATGATTTTTTTGAGAAAGTAGTAAGATCCTGAAGGTGCTCATTTACATGCAAATTTTTATAACTTTTAATGATGTTTCTGAACATCACTGGCTTGTAGCTTGATTACTTCTTGCACTTGGCAGAAGAAAATTTCATAAAAGAGCTTTTGCAAGAAACTGTTTTAGCAATAGTGGAAAACGATGTCTTACGACCCATTTTTCAGGGATTAAAATTAATATAATTATTGTGAGTTCATGAGCTTATGCACATTTATTATACCTAGACATGTGGAACATGAATCATGTCTTTCTAAGCATTCTTCTTACAAGAAATAAAAAGGAACAAGTGTTCTTTCTAAATGCAAATTATCAAATTCAAAGCTGGTACAAATGATTGCAACCCAACTGCACCTGATGTGACACATCTCATACACCATTTCTAATGCCATTCCTTTCAATTTAATATTTATTTTGGATCAACTTACAGTCATTATGGCTCTTGAAGCTGCAATGTACCAAGAGGTATAACTTTTTTGGAATGAGGAAACAAAGTTTTGAAAATTACACAGTGACTAACTAAGTAACTAAGCTTTTTAGTTATATTTCAGCTTTGATATCCAGTGTCTCTGCAACAACTTCAACAGCATAATCATTTCCCCATTTGAATATATTTAACTTACTGTATAAGTTCTTCTTTTGCTAGGACACTAGTTGTTTCGTCTGTCCCTTCAACTTCAGACTGTAAAATGGTAATAAATTAGGTAAATGGCAATAAATTAGGAAAAGGGAAGTGGCAAGTACTTCTTTCTAAAGTAATACTCTGAAATAGCTGGATTTATTGTACAACAGTGTACAGCTTCTCCTTGTATTGAGTGATAACAGCACTTAGAGCTGCTAAGATCCATCTCAGTACTTCATTCACAAGCTGGAGGTATTCAGGATGTTTTTTGGCATAAATAGGATGCAGTTCTAAACAGCTGCAAGCTGCAGCTTTGTAGCATGCAAATTGCAAGGTGCATTGTTGCAAGGTCGCATGTAAATGAACTATCCTTGCTCCCTTGCTTCCAACGTTGCATAATTACATTACTTTAATGGATTTTCCTTACTTATTAGTAAGGCAAGATATGTGGGATGTAAAATTATCGATCAATTGGCACAATTCAGCCAAGGGATAAGGGTCATGGTTCAGTTGTTGTAATCGCGTGAGGTAATGGCTTTGTTATGGTACCTGGTGTAGAATCACTAAATGCAAAAGGACAAATTTAACTTGAAATAATTAAAAATTGATTTGTTTCAACAGTGAGCTTCCTAGAGAAGGAATAGCTGGAAACATTGAGATAAGTAGAGATACCTGTAATGGATGGATGAATAGTTGTATAACAGTCTAATCCCACTGGCGGGTTCAGTCATTTTGGAGCATTTTTGGACTCAGATTGAGACTATTCCACATTATAAACAGTACTTTTGGGTCAAAGAAGCACACAGTATACCTGTTATGGTTAAAATAAGACTTAAATCTGTTTGCGAATTTAAATATTCCACTTTCACTAACATTTTGCAATCTCAAGATCACTCCTGAAGTTCAAACACCGCTTTTGGTATTTGAAGACCATATAACTCCAGTAGCTTTTTTCTTATATTTTTTAACATAACCTTAGTCTGATGATCAAAGTTCAGTAAAGTATAGTCATTGAAAATAATTTTTAAAGTGAATGTCTATAAGAAGGGAGGAGAACAGGACCCAAATAAAATACAAAAGTCTGTATTTTGCTTCTGGGAACAGTATGAGAATAAACAGGAAAGCCTCATTTTGTAGCACTGCTCACAACAGTGCTAGTAAAATCTACCAAATAATTCTGCCTGTTTTCTGCATTGTATGTTGCTGGTAAGAAAGTAGGGCAATTCACACAGAAGTGTTATTATAGTGTATGGATCATGAATTTGCAGTAAGTTGCGAAAAAGAAAAGATGTATTTAGCTACTGCTATTTAAATCGCAGTCCTGGTAATCTAAGCCTTCTGCGATTACATTGTTTGTATTATATTATTAATCACAAATACCCCTATAGTTATTGCACAGGTTGGACTAGCACACTTTAGATGTAATCAGTACTAAATTAAGCTAAACAAGAAGTACTACTTGTATCTGGCCTCTTGGCCTGTGCTACTGAACTTTCTATTCTGTGTATTTTCACTGGTAAAGCCTTATTTTTATTTTGTCACATCTTGGCAACTTGAACTACCTCAATGAGATTGTGTTCTATGGCTATTGGCATTTAATACTTTATATATTTTATCATTTTTAATTTACCTTCTAAGACATATAATAAGTGTAATATGGGATTTTCAGGTAATTAATACTGTGCTTTTACATTAGACAATGAATAATTGATATTTCAGGTTATATCCAGGTGCTGTTCTGAGATGAAAATATGAGATTTCAAAATATTCTTTCCCCCAGATCATTAGAAATCTGCTGGAGGATTTTCTTCTGAGCCTGTTTTGGTTTTATGTAGAACATATTAAAAGCTGAAAAAAACTCCAAGCCCCCAAAGACTCAAGTTAAAGGAAATCTCTCTAGTTCCACTCATGAGGCAGCTGAAATTCTACACCATTATAATTTTGTGAAAAAGCAAGAAATCAAATCTATCTGTAATTTCATTTTATAAAGAAAATACTATTACAGTTTCTCTGAAAATGTGCTTGTGGGTATATTTGAAATGCACTGGGAATATGAATGCTTGATGGAATTAAGTGCAGACAATGAATCATGGTGATCAGATATTCTCTATTAAACAAATATTATCTTTTAAAAAGACTAACTTTTGTAACTCAAAAAATCAGTCCCTTTTGTTTCAGACGTTAATGAAACAATTCAGTTTTGGCACACAGCTGTAATGGACAAATGCCAGAGGATGAAAGCAAAGGGCAGCATGTTTTAGTAAATCTAAATAGATTAATGATGTTCAAACTCAATTTTAATGTCATTCTTGTTGTTTTCAAGTCTAGCCAGAGTCCTTTGGAGATGTTACTTGGTATTTTTTTCAGCACAGACTGGGAAGATCAGTGTGTCTCCGTTTGCTTGGTACCTGCTGCTGTCCTGTGCTTCTGCAGTTAGGTCAGCTGAACTTCACACAGCTTTTGACTCCTGCTGTTTTTCAATGCTAATTTTAAGCAGTTTATTAAGTGAGGGCGAATTTCGCATGGCTCAATGTATTCCTGTGAGCCTTTGATAATTAGAATAATCACTTTATTTCCACTTGCACTCGTCTAAGCTACTTAACTAGATAGTACAGTAGGCTGAGGCAATGAATGATTTCTTCTTTTCAGCCGTATGTCGGTCATGCAATAGAACTGCAAATCAGAGCTAGACAGCGTGCCAATTACTACTTCCAAAATGTGTCTCTCCCACAGAAGTTATTTATGCACACTGCTAATTAGCCACTGAGATTTTTGTTCACTGGAGGAGAACAGATCCACATGCATGGCACTGCAGGAAGCCTAAAGTACAGGGAAGGATATCTGTGTCCAAGGCCCCAGGCCTCCTGCTTCTCAGCAGGACATTCTGACTTTCAGTAATAATTTACATTTTAAGATAAAATACTGCCACAGGTGTTTGTGGCTTGTAATTTCAGACCTTACCTGAAAAAGGGCACGAGGGAGTTTAGGCAGGATCAATATGAATAAAAGTACAGGAAAATGTACTGCCTTCTCCCATTTTCATCACTCAGAATTTTCTCATAGTGCTGAGGAGCCTTTTAAACTGTCTATATTTAGGGCTTTCCAAAATAGCAATTCACTCTTACTTTTGTTTCTTTTGTTTCATTTCTTTAGCATAATTTATTTATTTTTTGTTTCAGATACTTCACCCAGGAAAACGTGTGCTTCTGCTATCTTGTCTAACCGAGCCTTCTCATTTTCACCACTTAGACATAAACACCCCATATAGAAATAATGTATCTGAGACATATCTCTGCTCACAGGTATAGCACTTGTTTCAAATAAATAGAAAGTTGGTGAGGAATGGGTGAGAGATGTAACAGTACAATGCAGTCAACCATAACTGGGGAAAAATGCTAACTCAGTAGTAAGGCAGAGAGCAGCCATGATGGAGAAATTGTTGTAATCTGGCTGACCTGTGTAGGATGCAAGGAAAGCATGAGGAGCAAAAGGAAAGTTGTCATTAAATCAGTTATAGGTAATTTAATTATTATTTTAGGTAGAATCAAGATTTCAGCCTGTTATTGAACTTTTGCTCCCTTTCCCCTTTCAGTTCCCTTTTATTTTTTTTTGCATGTAGCTCTGGTGGCAGCCTCCTGTTAAACGTGGTTTCTTGTTTTAGTCAGTTGCTGTTCTTTGTGATGTGAGTTTAGGAGTAATGTCTACTGAGTGCCCTCACCTCAAAGATCCTCAATTATGCTCCATACTATTTGTGTTCTTTCTGAGCCCATACATCTCCCCTTTTACAGTGGCACAGCATCATTAGGATGAGCAGTGAGTACTCTGCTCTCTGTGATCCTCTGCCACTGTGGGGACCTCTTACAAGGACCTTAGAGGTAAATGACTTTGGCCATGCAGCTGAGGAAGGGATGAAAACAATATTGTTTAAAAAATTACCCCTAAGTGCCTGCCTTCTCCTTCTGCTCCTGTTTTGCACCAAGAGTGAGAGGCTTCTGCCTTTCTCTCTGAGATCTGATGGGGCCTCCTTGCCAGGGAGGATGCCATACCCTGGGGTACCCTAATAGGTACAAATGTTGCAATCCTGAGTCAGCAGCATAAAGATAATATGTGTATTTATATACTAATTTTGGGAGCTCCAGCTTTATGGAAACTTCATAGTATGTTTAAGGGACAATGATTTATTAGCCACTGTCAGGAAAATCTCTATAAGCAGGATGGAAAAATTGCAGAAGTTGTGAAGTAGGTGATGCAATAGAGGAGAAAAAGGAAGCACTCAATCTCACAAGTGCATATTTTATTCCAAATGTTGGAGGCACAGAAATTATGGTCATGGTAAATTAAAGCATTCACATAAAAGAGTGAAACTCAGAATGTAATCTAAACTTGTGATAATAGTATCATCTATGAAAATTGTATGCGTTCAAGTTGTTTTTATCTATTTCCAGTGTCAAATGAACAAAACCAAGAAATTCACATTTCTACTCCTAGGAAAAGGAGAAGTATGGCATTTAAATAGCTGTGCAAGTTAGCTTTGAAAAACCTGCAGTTGAATATCTAATTGTTGGCAGTAATGCTTCTCTGCATTCTCTGACCAATGTGGAAAAATTTTAAATAGGAGTTATTATCTGTATTAAACCTTTCAAGAGAAGCTGTAAGTAAAGGTAAATGATACTCACTCATTTATCACTGGCCATAGTAGAAAGTGGCAGCCAGAAACTTATTCAATTTTATCCTAAAAAAATGCTGTCACACTGTCAAACATGCCAAAACAATGCTTTTTGGGTCATTTTTCATATCTGTTTTCCATTTCACAAAAACAGCACAGAATGAATGGGTTAACTTTTAAATAAATTTCAAGTTTATTTTTAATCAATAGCAAATTAGGGATTTAGTTTTCTGAGCAGCTGTTCCATAAATTATAACAGCTCAGGTAAAGAGAGATTTTTGACACTCCTGAAGACAGGAATGAGCAGTCAAGGGACAGACAGATGGGAAACTCGTTTAAGCAGCTTCATTGTCAGTCACAAAACCAATGTGATTTTACATCTTCTGAGAGGGGAAGAAAAAGCATTCCTTTAGTATGTTTATACCAACTTAGAATAAGTTTGTGCAAAGGACCATGGAGAGGCATGTGATTTAGGTCTAAGTGAGAGTTCAGCCAAGGTGCCAAGATGAAAACATGCTAAATAAGATGGAAATAAGAGTGTCATGACAGCACTGCAGCTGCCAGTGCTACCACCCTGTGCAAATCTGTCTTGCTGGGCTTGGTAGTCAAGACCAGTTGTGGATTTGTTTCATCTTATCAGAGCTGTAATGCAGTTTTTGGAAAGAAGCAGAAAAGAGGGGCAAACATAATGGTATAAAAATTCATGGAACTGCAATTTTGTGGTAAAAGCTGCAGATTTACAGGACAGTCAGCAGTAGGGAATGCAATGGAAATAGCTAGCTGTTTCAAATAGTCAACATTTTTAAGGCTGTCCAGTCAGCCAAGTTCTTAAGAAAATCTACTGAGCTCTTAAAAGAGCAGTGAAAATATTATTTTTATGTGAAGCAAAATATGCTGAGATACAAACAAAAATGTAATACACAATAACTACAATAGGCTATGCATTAGAAAAATGGTTGAGAATCGCTTTTACTGTGAAGGAAATGCATTATACACAGCAGTGGTGCTGAAGCTCTACGCTTCTCAAATTAGGTTTACACTTTCAGATTAGAAAAATGAGTTGAAAATGTGTTGGGAAATATGAAATTTTCCTTGGGAGCTTAATGGCTTATTTGCATAAACTACAAAATAATCAAACAAACCTGAGGCTGGCTTTTAAAATGCTCACCAAGGAAATCATATACTCTGTTCTTATGTAATTTTAACAAAAACTTTAATTGACCTCACAGTGTGGGGGTGTAAAAAGTGTGTGATATAGTTAGGTATTGAGATAGGCTGTTTAATAAGACATTAAGAAAGAAATAGCAGATGTGGTAATAAACAGAATCAGTGTAAAACAGGTGAAAAAGTGTCCTTAATGGCTGATGCACTGCAGCATGTCATTTTATACTTAAATTAATGATGCAATTTAAGGAAAATGCTAATATACTACTAGAAGTCATATCAATTGTATTGCTACCTTAAAATTTTATTTAACCATGTGTGAGTAATAAAATACTTTATTATTAAAATCTGGTTTTTGTGTTCTTGGGGACAGTTTGGATTCACAGAGCTTGATGGCACACTAATCCTCTATGCATTCTGATCCAAATGAACCTGTGCTTGTCTGTGGTGTTGTTTAGATATTTCATGAAGTCAGATAATCTAAAGCTGAAGGCAAAGGTTTCATTACTTAGTTCCAAAATCAATCAATTGAAAACAGCCATCTACCTTTTTCCCTATATTTAGTTAAAGACAGATTCCTCATGTCCTGCTCTCACTTTTGGCTCTTTCTACTTGTTTCTTTCCTTTGTTAAATTAGCTGGAGGGAAGTGTTATAATTATGCACAGTTCAAACTTCACTCTGCCCATCTGATGTATTGTAAAAGGGATGGGGGTCATGTATGATTGCAGAAGAGCTCAGAAGGGTTTCTCACCCTCAGAGGAATAAATAATTTTGTAAATAATTATATACTCTATGCTGTGTTTCTGCATGCTCTGAGTAAGAAGTGACACACTGAGCACACACACTAAATTTTCTACCCCTTCACTGATGAGTTGCAGTGAATTGGGGTTTTTTCTTGTCTTGAGCTAACGTTTATGTTTTCACAAAACTGCCATATCTCTTGATGCAATTTTCAGCTTCTATAGCAAGTAAGGTTTAGGAGTAAGAATAAATTAATAAATTATTTCCAGAAGCAAGAGACAAAGCTTTTTGTTGCAAAGATACCTGGGAAGGTCTCATCCAGATTTTAAACAGTGCTAATGCCAAGATGTCCAACAAGAAAACTTTATGTTAAAGATAATTCACAAGTTAAGAACCTATTCAAAATTAGCCTTGATGGTAACCCTGTGGGGACCTAGGGGAATAATTCTGTAGCCATAAAATGTTGTTTATGGGTCTGTAATTAAACAGTAATCAGTCAGTACTTGACATTTTAGCACTTCAGCCGGCTGCAATGCAAAAGTACTAACTTCAACTACAAATCCCTCATTAAACTTCCAGTAAAACAGAATTGCTAACTGCTATGACTGTCAACAAGCATTTTATTTTAAATAGTAATCAGAGAAATTATTGTAGTTCATTTTATAAATATGCATTTTTTTTCTATCCGTTTTTTTCAAGTTTTTAGCTGTGACAAATTAAGTAGGATGAGGTCATTGAGCGTTTTCCCTTGAAATAGTCCACAGTTCTGTGCCAGTTTAAATCTTTAGCTTCAATTATAAAGAAAAATTAAGATGTGCTGTGGAGTGAAACTACAATGGTGAAAGATTAATTAGCTAATATTTGTGAAGCTCCAAAGATAAATCAGGCTATGCAGCGTGTGTGTTAAGTAATACTGTAACAAGGTTGCTAAATGCACAGTTGAGAGTTAGCTGGAGGGATGAATTTTTTCCCAATTCACTCCCTTGTTCTCAAATCTTCCATATTGTGAGGACTTTTGGCTCTCATGATAATCTCGCTGGCACTGGTGGATCGATACTACTCAATTAGTTCAGCCCACTCTTCTTTCACAGTCTATTAGTGCCTCTACATGTCTCATCACACTAAATCCTTTGGGGGGAGCTGAATGATGAATCATTCCTCATTTGCAGTTCCTTGTCTATGGAAGACAGCTTAGCAACTTGGTTGTTTTGGGGGCAGCAGTGACCAGTGAAGAAAAAGTTCCTTTTGTAAAGTGAATGATGCCTGGACCTAAATGTTCCTGCCCAAGCAGAACCCACACTGTGGACTTCTCAATAGACAAGCTGTTACAGTGTGTGCAGACCTCTTAGTACACAAGTCTGAAATGTCACAGTCATATCAAATGAAGTGCCAGTCCAATATAAACTCACTCTTTGGCTCAAAAAATCTTGACAGGTCAGTATTGTCTGGAAGGACTTAGGTGGGTTCAGGCATAGCCTGGTTTTAAGTGCCATAAGGCCAGCATGAAGACATTGCTTTTATTCAGATATATGAGGTATTGCCTCTTCTGCTACCATTGGATAATCTGTAAAAGCGAGGTTTGATTTAATAATAATAATAAAAGTGGTAATAGTACTACTAATAATAACTGGATGTAGGATTTGTCCTCCCACCTATGAAACAGTAGTCTGAGCCACTGCTCAAAGGAGCTGTAAAAGGAAGATGCAGTTCTCAGTATTAACCCAGTGATAGTTTCTTTTCTTAAAACCCACTAATGTTGTATTTTCAGTATTTTAATGTAATTTGTCATTAAATTTGACATGTTGTTCACAACTTTTTAATGAGTCTTTCCCATAAATCTGAAGAATATGTTCTCTGAATTTTGCACTTAATTGCGTCTAAGTAGCAATCTATTTTGACAGTGATAACATCATTTTTTCATACTAATTTCACTAGTGTATCTTGTAGGCATTTACTGAACCATTCAACATTGTTCTGGTGGGCACATCTGTAGCCTTAACTTTGTCTTCGACCTTCTATATTTATTTTATATTTTAGTATTAGAGTCTCTTTCCTGTTTAGCAGAATTCTCTTTCCCATCTCTCACACACAGGTTGGGAAGGTCAGGTGGTTTTCTGCTCTCTGCAGAAGTAGGAATAAATTTGGTAGTGCTTTCTGGTTTTGCTTAGCCAGTGACAGTGTCATGCTACCTGGTGAAACCAGAGGAGTTGGAAAAGAGCTGGGCAGTGGTGTCTTTGTGGAGAGCACCCTGCTTCTGATCCTGCCTTCCTAAGACTTCTCTGTGAAGCCAGCAGAGCTTGGCTGCAGTTGAAGTTTATTCACTACAATTGTAGTGAAAATTGAAAACTAGGACACTTGTGAATATTTTAGTTACTTTTCTGTAGACGTCAGAAGGAAGTTCCAGGTTGCTGCATGATAAATAATAGAGACTGTGATTTATTTACTATTTATACACTCTGCGTTTGTCAGAAGAGTGCAAGTGAAAAGTCCTGTGTCACCAAAAAATTTTCCTTACCTCATCACAGTTAAGCTGTAGCTGCAGCATAGCTTTTTGCTCAAGAAGGGTTTGCAGAATTTTAGTCTCTAGTTCGCTTAACCTCTGTAGAGCTGTGCAGAGCTGTCACACTTAAAAATGAAGGAGAGAGGATATCAAGCTGCTTTTGTGAAACAGCTTGGAGAGTTGTATTTTAGTTCTACTGTAAGGCCTGGAAGTGCCTTCAAGTGCAGTGTGAATTAGTATGCCCGGTATTAGTTATATTCTTCGATTTTTACGTTTTTAAGAACTCTGGTTCTGATATGCAGTAAAAAAAGGAATAATTTATCTGTTCTTTAATTATTAGTGAGATGGTTGGTGTAGTCTGATGTTCTGTAGTTGTTCAATCAGGGAAATTCTGGTTTTGTCACTGCATAAAGAGAGTGGACTTCTTTTCTGCTGAAAGAAAGCCTCTGTCTTCCTGGAGCTCCATCATTTCACTTAAACAAGCTCCTGAAACTCCTAAATTTTAAATATGCTGTATACCACCCATCTGTAAGTGGCCATAACAGGCGAATTTGAGTGTGATTACGGATTTTCTAATTTTGAAACATGTGTGTTGATTTACTGCACATTTATTCGTGTTGCTGGAACCCTGAAGAAGGTGTCCTTTTCCAACTCAGAAATAATAAAGAAGTTACCTGATTTTTTTTTCCTAAATAAATTAAATAAGTTAATACCAAATCAGCATTTCTGTAGATTCCAGTTGCATATTGGTAATGATAGTATTTGCTATTTCCTTCTGGAATTTAGTAATAATTTTACTGTTCATTAGTAAGAATGTTTCTTTTCCCTTTCTTGATATTCCCATGCTTTTGCAACAACTTTGAAGGAGTAGTGCATGGCCACAATGTAGACCAACAAGTTCTCTTATCTACTTTGTTGAATGTTTCATTTATATTTATAAGTTTCATTGTTGTTGAGTGATGTAATGTTGTAGGAAATGTGGTTGGAGTGTGCTTTTTTTAATCTGCAATTATTTGGATATTCCAATTTCTGTATTTTGTAACAAATTTTCTCATTAACAACTTTATTCACCACTGGGTACTTGGATTCTATAAGAATGAAAGCCTTGGTATTTTTTTGCCTAAGTTTGCATCGTGCCACTCAGTCTTCAGGTTAGGCAATTTTCTGATAGGAAATAACAGCCACAACAGCAATCATGCATCATCTGAGTATCTTGGGACTGGATCTGAGCTTGTGACAGTTTTTGGTTATTTTTGCCTCATTAAAGTTCTTGCTCTAAAGATATTTTGCTGCTGTTGACTGGTCTGCAGTCTGTGACAGAACAGGAAACTTACATTTGCCTGGAAGATCTTTGTCACATCTTTGCAACACTTCTCCGGTGTACATTTGTTATTGTTGTCACAATTACTACATGTTAGTGTTTCTTCTGGATTAAATGAAGTTGTATCTTATATTGATCTGAAGCTGCAGTGCATGTACTGCCATTCTGCAAAGTGATTACTTTGTAAAGTGTTTTTTAATGCAGTTGCTTGAACTACTCCTTTATTTCCCAATAGATTAAAAGTGCATTTAGATTTACCACATCTGTTTGTGCAGCCCAGGGCCACCACACAGCAGTGATAGGGGGCTGGAGTTGAGACAGGGTCCCCTGAGAGATAGCAAGGCTTGTGTGACATTAAGGGAGGTGTTTGCACACCAGGGGCACCCACTGGGCAGAGATGGTGGCAGATGAGAAGGGGCTCACATGGAACCTCTCTGAGGAGGGTGGCTGGCCTTGTCCTCACCCCTTCCCATCAGCCCAAGAGAACATTGTTTTCTCCACATCAAATATTCTCTTTATTTCTAATGTAATTCACTTGCTGTTGAATTCCCACCTAATTCACACTTGCTGTATTCCCTTTGTCCCTAAGTGTGCATGACATTATACCATAAATGCTTCAGCCTCTGTTAAATCTTAATGAGAAGAAAACTGGCTTGAATTAACCAGGTCTGGCTGTATCAATATTTTAGCAACGTAATTTAAGACTGTATGTAAAACGTGACTTGTAATTCAGAGGATTATCTACTGTTGTATAATGAGGGGAGGGAAAAAAGATAACATTTTAGTGCCTTTTTAAGGCTTTTTGAAATTAAGTTCTCCCTTGGTTGTACTTGCAATCAAAAGGATTTTTATATTTTTATTTTATTTCTGTTTTGTCTGCAAGCTTTATAGAAAAGCTCTCCAGACCAGTGGAATTTAAGTAGGATAAAATAGTGGGTTATTGCTGAAATTAAGGACCAAATTGTCATGCTTTCTCCAGAAGGAACCGAGTGTCTGTTAAGGCTCCCTTGTTCCCCGAGATTTACATTTATTGGTGGAACTGCTTCTGTTTCTTTTCTTATTGATAAGTTGTTGTAGCTTAGCAATAGTGATGTAATCACTTTAGTCTCATTCCTGGGAGGGTCATAGCTAAACTGTTTTGAGCCATATTTTTTTATCTCCCCTCAACCCTTAGCTCAGGGATTGTGACCAAAAACCCCAGCCCAGCAATCACAAACAAATCTGTGTTTATGTGACAGTTGCTGCCACGTATAATCTACCTTTTAAATGAACTGTGTATTGCAGGTATAATACTCAGCTGACAACAAGTGTGACATACTTGAGGGTACTTGTAGCTTTTCTTTAATGTTTATTTGCCTAGAGCTGGTTTGGAAAATATTTTCTCACCCTAATGTAATCTCTCTAGTATATTTTCCCTAGTGTTACTGAAAATTATTCATAACAAAAATGCCAAAGAACACCTCTGCACCCAGCCTTTGTAATCTGGTATCTACCAAGTCTAGGCTTGATTGCAGCCCTTACCAAAATCTGATGAACTGGCAAAGAGGAAAAACAAAGTCTCTCTATTTTCTTCTCAGAAAATGACAGCTACATGCACTGTAGAACACACCAGTTGTGTTTACAAGCTACCCAGAATAAAAGTAATGAATTCAGATGTTGGAAAAAAATTAATTCCTTTCTCAATTGTTTTCATCCAGTTATTCCCCAATATTAAGCAAATTTTTAGAAGAGAGCTGTTCCACCCCTGTTAACTCCAAGTGGCTTCTGAAAGCACATGTAAACCACGGTGTCCCATTAGTAGTGTGCCATTTTTTCCAAGGCATGAACAAGGAAACTGTTACTGCATATGACAGTTGTGACATCATGTCACCTTCTTTTGGCTTTCACCTTCATGGCTGAGTTATAGTGCCTTTGACCATTTGAGTCTTTGTCAAAGCACAGTAGTCCTGGCAAAGCAGAAATTTTACTCTGAAAAAAATGAAAGTCTCTTTTTCAAACTGGAAAAAGGCAGAAATTTTGAGGTGTCTACAGCACTGGTTTTCCAGAGTTTGTAAGGTTCCCATTTGGCACTTGGCAGGGAACTGGGCCAAGTGTGTGAAAAGCTTTTTGAAAGGCCAGCTTCCTCACTGACCTTCACGGTGTATAAGTGATACAATGGACTAAGTCTCCTGAAACCTGCTGACAAATTTTGCAGATTTTCACACTCAGGTTTCCATCTCCATACAACCACAAGGGAAAAAAAGAAAAATTACAAGTGTGATTTTCATCAAGCATCATCTGCAATCCTATTAAGAATGAGAGAGTGGGGCATCATTATTTTTGCATGCAGTTTGAAAAAAAAAAGATTACTATTGCTTTGAAAAACTTTTTTGCTAAGTATTGTGATTTGCACCAGCTGTTTACAAAGGAGGGGTGTGATCTGCACTCAGCAAGAAAGATCCAATCCTGTCTAAGAGCCTTTTCCTCCAGAGTAAATAAAAAGAATTTATGTGAATAGATTTGTCAGGAGATCTGTGGAACTTTGTCTCTTTTTGTCCCTTTGGAAGTGCTTTGTTTTCATGCAGTGAGCATGAGTCAGTAAACAGTCATACACATTGACATAAAAACGATGAAATTCTGGCTTCTGGTCCTAGAGACTCAGTCATTAATTTGCTATCTTTATGTTCACAATATATTGTTTCTCCTGCCTGATTTAGTTTTTAAATTCCAATTTAAAACATCACAGAGTTTGGCTGAATACATGAGATCTAGTAGCTGGAATCACTGTTTTTCCAAACTACTTTTGAGGGCTTGCAAAATCTCTTTTTGGGCCAGCTCCCTTTTCCCACTTCATTAGTAAAGACCAATGTGTTTGTGCACTCTTCATCTTTCTTAGCTGGTAGCATGTCAGACAAGCAAAATTATGAAAAATGTCATTTTTTAATGATTTCATTATATCTACCCGGAGCAGGACCAAAAATATTCCACATTATCATGCTGCAGTTGAAATGACTGTGCTAGAAGTTAATGTTGTTTCACGGTCTACCAAACTCTCTTGAGTTTCTTAACACCCACTTCTTGTTTATTGGCCTGTTCCTTTTGTAGAACCATTGTTTATAAAATTACAAAAAAAAAATCGGTTCCGTGAGTATTACCAGTATTACTTATTAATATCTTTTTATGAACTGAAAATCTGCTATGTTGCCAGTTAGTATATTAGAAAAATTTATAATACAATTGACCATCTGCTACTTGTATTCTATGATATTGGCTGGCTCTATCAATAGAGGTAAATGCTGCCTTAAATTGAAAAGGTTGTTGTTCATAGTATTATTAAATTTTTGTTGTTTGTGCTCTCTGTGCAACCCCACAGCTGCTTTTATAACTTCTATTAAGAAAATAAGATCAATTACTTAGTAGAAGATCTCTTATTTTTATTAAGAGAATGTGAATCTATGAATCCTATACACTGACAACTCTAATATCTTGGCTCTCCAGTAGTTTAATTAATAAACATACATTTGCTCATTTTGTTGGAGCAAGTTTATTGGTATAATGTAATAATGTTTTACTGGTGAATGAAACTCTCCAAATCTTCAGCTTGATTAATTTCTTACCATGAAAATGAAGTGTATTTCTTAAAAAGGTTATTCCAACATGAATTTAATATAGCTGCTTTTTTTTCCCATTAATACATTTCCATAGAATTTTCCTTCGTTTTGTCTTTCACGTAGCTCTTTGGAATATTGCATTTAGAAACTTTTTCGTATTTTTAAAATGAGATGATCACATTTTCTATTTTCTACTTTTTGTGAATTGATTCCATTCTGTTCACTGAAATGTTACCCAGAATTTTAGCTATGTATTTGAATTACCTTTACACCAAAATGTCTTTCCTGTAGGTAGCTTTTGAATGTTGATAAAAGAAGCTTTAGAATATTATTTAGCAATACTGCATTTTGTCCTTTGGATGATACATCCTATTTCCCCAGGTTAGATTAACTCCTTTAACACAAAGCTAAAACAAAAGTGAGCCTAAAATGTTTAATGAGTCTTGATTTGTATAGGTAAAATGTGAACACATGTATTTTCTAGTTTAAATGTATATGGAATTACATTAAATTGTAATTCACGTTATTTTTATTCCTCTGTATGTCATTTTCTCTCTCTGATTTCCAATCCATTTGGCGTTTGGACACCTAAAGAAGCTAAAGAAGTCTAATATTTTTTTTCAGAACCCTAAAGGGGAGTTTGTTTTTGTTACTCATTTCTGGGAACACCTGTGCACTGTTGAGTTTAATTGGGCTACAGCTGGTGCCACCGATGTGTGGAGTGAGCAGGGCTTTGCAGCCCGACCGGAAATCTTGACTTTGTGTGTCATTGTCTGGCTCCTAGGCTGTTGCTGTGCTCAGGTAAGATAGAAGGTGTTCTGATTTTTAGGGAATTGCATCTCTGTGGACTGGTGCAGTTGGTTTAGGAAGATCAATGCTGTGAATTGTGAATGCATTGCCCACTGTGGCAGGACAAGTCTGCTGGACACCCAGAGGGCTGGGTTGCTGTTTGCAGAAGTTAGGTGGTCAGCTTACAGCTTTGAAATGCTGAGGAGAGTTCTATTTAAAAGAAGAGTGAGGAGCTGCACATTCTATGGCTTTAAAAGTGTGATGGAAAGCAAGCTAGAGTACTTCTAGAGTACTGGTACAGTGCAAGAAAGGAGGAAATAAGATGGAATTAATGCACCAAAAATGCTGATCAGAAATAAGAGAAATTTGAAAACAAAGTCTTTGCTTAGTTTTTTATCTATGGAATATATTAAGTTTAGAAATGGTAATAAAAAAATAATATTGAACCTAAATTATAAGAATTTCTCTGCTAAAGGGCTGAATAAAACCATCAAGTAAGAAAATCAGGGTATTATTCCCTGTGTGTGAGAGATGACCTGCTCTTCATTTTCTTACACACCTGATTTCCATAGGTTTGTTGGCTGTTTTACACAGGCAGTAGCACATCACTGCATGAAGAAGTTGCAGAGAGTGGCTTGACTAATAAATCAAGTTCACCAACTTTTGTGGTTATGTTAAAATTGGTTCAAAGCACACAGTAGCCCCATGTGCTCCCCTGACAGAGAGGAGATGGACGGGGTATGTGGTAGAGCAATGGATCTGGCTGCTGGCTCTGGTCTGCTGAAGAGCAAAAGCTTGGCTTGTACAGCTGAAATAATTTCAGCATAAAATTCCTGTGGTGGCCTTGAATTACCACAGACAGACTTAGCCATTGGCACTTTTTGAGGACCTGCTGCCAAAGGACCAGCTGCTTCCTGTAGGAGACCTGCCATCTGGAGCTTAGAGAGTGATCTCTTTGATAGACATCTCTGGCAGTGGATGGTTTGCCACATGCAATTTTTCCTCTTTTCCTTTTTTTTCTTTCCCCCCTGAAGTTTTGGAGGATTTCATACAGTAAACTTTGTGGAGCTATGTTAAAACATTTCTCTTCTCTCTGAGTTGACAGTGGGGAAAGTTAACTGAATAATTGCTTGGGATTCAGCCTTAAATAACTACAGTTCATAGTTAGAAGGTGCGGCAGAGGACTGAGGGTCATGTCAGTAGCAGCCAGAAAGTATGTGAGTGGATGCAGTTTCATACAGGGAGGTTTAAATGATTGTGTTCCTGACAGGAATCTATTAAGTAGCATTTTGTTTGGTATGTGATTAAAGATTCAAGAGAAAGAACTTGGAACATGATGAAATCCTCTCTTGAGCTGGAACTGCTGAAGAAAGCAATGAAGTATGGAGTGATTTAGACAAGCTTGGCTTCAAGCTGGATAGATGGAATTCCAGTGACACATAGAGAAATATAGAATAACAGTAACACAGGATAAAAGACCTAAAAGGGAACATGCACTCACTAGCCAGAAGTTAGTAAATATTGTACAGGAGTTCAGTCTGAAGACAGGACTAGGTGGAATTGCAAAATCCCTGTGATAAAGAGAGTAGTGAAGCTGCATTCTCCTTGTGGGGTCTAACTGCTGACTCAAAAGATGTAAAGATAAAAGATATAAAAACAAATCTGATGCAGATTGTGGATCCACTTCTTCCTAGCATTGCAGACCTGTGCTTGATAGGTTTTGACTTTTGACTTGCCCTACAGTTTAGTTCCAGCTCAGTTTATTGTGGAAGTGTTCCTGAGGCAAAGCAGGGTCCACATGGTGACCATGAGCTGTGTGCTGTGCTGGTAGGTCATTCACAGCCTTCTGCAAAAGCAGAGTTGGTCCCTGGGAGTTTCTGCTCCAGTTCTCTTAGTTGTTATAATAAACATTCTTAAGACAATACAGTCCTGAACCATCTTCTTGAGCAGCAGGCAAATGTCTAGGGAGATCTGATCCTTTTCAAAGCAGCTCTGGGCTTACTAGTGAGGAATAGAAGCAGGAGGGCAGCACATCCACCATTCCAGTGGATGCAGTGGTGAATCAGCTGTTTGTGAATGTTTTGCCCTCATTTGCTTTATGACTTTGCTTTACAGTTTACTACGTTTATCATCTTGGCTACCAAAGCAGTTTTTCAGATAATAATGGTCCTTGCCATGACTTACACAAGTCCTACAATAACAGGACCCTGCTCTTGCTTGTGATGTCTATGTACTGGTGACATTTACAGAATCATTCCACTGTTTGTTTTCACAGTGGTATGAAGGAGTTCACAAAACTTGTGCCAAAGGTGTAAAGTTGAATTAAATTAAAAGCTTTGTTTTATTTTCATGTCATTTCATTTCATACATAGCTCTCATTCCTTGTAGTACAGCAAAATAATAAATTGTTGCTGCAGATAATTAAAAGTGGAAGTGCAATTTAATTATTTCACTTTCTGGAAGCACTGTTTTGTGCAGACATCAAGACAAGAGAGATAATTTCTTTTACATAAAGGTTCTATTATTAGGAAATAAGAGGATAATTCATCACAATCTAGTTTTACTCTTTGAGAGCTTCAAACTCTAAATTTTATTTTATGATGATATGTGGGCCTGGCATAGGTAAAGCACACATGGATGTTTACAAATGATAACTTACTAAGGAAATTATTTTTGTCACATGAGGGAAGCTGTGCCATGCTGGAATACAGGTGATAGTTTTGGAAATGTTTTTATGAAGTGATACAATAGTCTTACTGCCATGTCAAATGTCACCGTTATTCTTCCTGCTGTGATTGCTGCAGCTATGAGAGATTACCAACACGTGTTTCCCACCCTCTGTGGAAGGATTAGTAAAGCCACAGCAGGAGCAGTGAATAGCAATGTGTGTCTGGACAGCTGTGCCAGTTCTGTACTTCCAATGCTGAGCTGCATTTGCTGGGCCTGGGACATGCTTTTGTTTCTGCTGCAGGTGCATTGGTTTTTCTCAGCAGCAGCAAGCAGGGCCAGTGTACTCGAGCATCTTTGTGGTATTTGGATGTGTTCCACAGGGAAGAAAAGTCCTGCGCCTTGCTGTCTTGCTTTTGTTAGGAGCAGCAGTTCCTAGCTCATTCATATATGATGTTCTTGAAGAATCACAAAGAAAAGCCAAGGTAGAAATCTGTATGCTCCCTTCTGAAGGTTGGTGGAGCAAATTTGGGAACTATGAATGTCTGATTGCCCAGTCTCTTTAACCCTGCCCTGGCATTAGTTCTTGGCTGCAGT
Organism: Geospiza fortis; assembly: GCF_000277835.1. Classification (NCBI taxonomy): domain Eukaryota; kingdom Metazoa; phylum Chordata; class Aves; order Passeriformes; family Thraupidae; genus Geospiza; species Geospiza fortis. Next base: position 7,956,425 of record NW_005054304.1, read on the forward strand.
CAGAGGTAGGATGCTGGGTTGCCACAATTTTACCTATTTCCTTCTGTGTTCTCTGTTTCATAAGCAGCAGGCAGGAGACTTGGAAACTCTTTATGATGAAGCTAATGACAATCAAAATTAAAAGAAAAAGGATAAGATTTTTAACTCACTGAGGTACAAAACTATGATAGAATAGATTTTACAAATTTATTTTCTGTTTTTACCTGCAAGTGGTCCTTTAGAAGATATGCCAGTGATCTGTTAGAATTAGGCCTGCAGCAGATGAAACTTAAAAAACAAAGCATCAGAAGCATGAACATTAAAAGCTAGTTGAGGATGAGAAATGCTAATGTTACTGGATCTATCAAAAATGCCAAATGGTAAAACTGCAACAAAAATACCTTTGGCCAAATGTTAATTCGATCTGAAAACAATATTGCATCTTTTTGTGTAATGTCAGCTTTCCATTTGCATTGTTACAAAGTTTTGCAGCCACCTGACTTTATCAACAGAGTGTTTCAGATTTGTCAATTAATTGAATAGTTCTCACTATAAAATGGATCTGGCTACCAATGTGAGCATAGAGAAAAAATATATATTCTTTTAAACTTTAAATACCTGAAAAAATAAGAAAACTATTATTTAGCTCAAAGATAATTTTTGACTGAAAAGATTTATTTGGGAATGTTATGAGAGAAGTGGAGTTAGGTATGAAAGCTGGAACCTAAAAGTAATAATTTGCTTGTGTTATACTGTCTGTTATATATTGTTCTGTATGTAGTTTGTTAGATGTTGTTGACACATTTTCATTTTTTATGCTAAGTTAGGCTAATAACAGCTGGGTTATGCCAACACTGTAATTGCTTGATAAGAAAGGCTTTTCCTTCTGTCAGTTTTCATCAGTTTTTCTTTTCCTTTGAAGCTGATACAGTATGTACAGTATTCAATATGTTATTCTAAGTAAAATTTACAAAAAAATATGTCATATACCTCCTATAAATAACTTGGCAGTCTTATTTCCTCTCCAAATTACTAATAAGAAAAAGATTCAATGGTTGAATTCTGAAAGGACAGGTTTTGTAACATCCATTTTCTTTTATGTGTACACTTCACACCTACTGTTGCAAAACAGTCATTCTTCACTGTGTTATTTGTTGATGCTTAAAGGTTCAATGAATAATTCAGCCCCCTTACCCTTCTTGCTTTGTTGCATATGTATTGAGCTCCCAGAGCAGAGTTGTATCAATAAATTCTGGCTTATTTTACAGCTCCAATTTCATGCCTGGCCTTTCCTAAGATACATACAATCAAAAATAAAAGAAAGAAAATATCTGTACAGATCATTTTTTGAAATCTCATATGCATGCAATAAGCCCATCTCTCCTGAACTGGAATGGATTGTTAAAATAAGTTTGCAATCCTTGGATCAGGCAAACACTGTTGTGTTACAGCTCTGTCCACCAGTGTGAGGATGCGAGTTTAGAACTACAGTGAAGTTGCAGAGCACTGTGGGTGCAGACTTTAAAGGCCATGAGCACAATCAGTGTGTATGTGCATAAATAAAGGATATAATGTGGTGGGAAATGGAACCACTGAATCCTGCATTTAGGAAGCTTCATGTCTGCATGGGCACACTTCAGCGTGGTTGCAGGTAGGTAGATCATCTGCATGTGCTACTAACTTTGCTATTGTGACAAAATACAAACTCATCCCACCTTAGCTTTAATTGTCAACAGTTTTTTCAACTTCTTCATTCACTTATTCTTTACGTGCAAAAAAAAGCTAATTATGTGCTGATGGATCAGCAGGGGAAACAGTGGCTTTTAACCGTCATTGTAGAGATAGTGTCTGTATTGGAAAAGTGAGGACTTCTTCAATAGCCATAACGTGAAAAGTGATTCATTCCTTAGTGTAGTCAAGATAATCAGAGCCTGTCTTAGAATAGAAGGCAGAGGTTTCTGCTCACATGGCAGAAACATTTTGGAACCTAAGTACCCTTGCAGTCAGTGGGATTTATGGATCCATTATGACTCCACATTTAGTTTTTCTAGAAAGGTGAATTGTAGGTTTAACCACAGTCATTTGAAACAAATCCCAGTGGAGGGTTTTGTTGTCCTCAAAAACTCAAAGGTGTTCATTATTATGCTACTTAACCGTGCCTTAATTATGTGTTTATTAGGAGTTAATGCCTGCAATGATTAAATAAAAAAGAAGTGTACTCCTATGCTGGAAGAGATTATTTAAACTTATTTCTTGAGAGCTTCCTTCCTATGAATTTGTTTCAGTGGAGTAATCATCTGGACTCTTCTGAAAATGAAAAATCTGTTGGCATTTAAATTAGGATTTCTGTTTTTGCTCAGTCACCAACTTGTGAGACAAATATCTTAGAGTTAGAATTGTTCAGGGAAGGAAGAGAATGTCCATTTCAAAAGGGCTGATTATCTGTGAAAAATAAATTCTAACAATAATTGAGGAGAAAATATGATATAAAGTACTCAAAGTATAATTGAAAGTCATATTTTTCTCTGTGATGAAGCAAAGGGATTTGATTCTCCTAAAGAAACAAAACCTTTGGCTGCAGATGAGCTGTCCATAATGTCTGCAAATTTGTGAGAAGTTCTTTTTTTCTGAGTAGCAGTAGAAGACCTTGACTGCTAAATTATTTGCTAGACCTCAAGGCATATTTAAATATAGTTTTGTTTCTCCTCTTCCACAAGAAAAGAAATATTGTTGACAAAAGTTGCTTGGAAAAATCTTTTCTGAAGAACATTTATAATTCAAACACTATAGTGCAACTTCTCCCAATATGCCCCAAAGGACAAGTCTTTAGGAATTCGCTAAATGGAAAGACTCACGCAGGGTAAGATAATGTGAGAAACTCATTTGTTTAGTGTATTTTTTCACAAAGTTTAGATGTTCACAAAGTTTACTCATTTGGGAGTAAAGTGTATTTAGTATTTCTGAAAATGATGGAATGCTTTGGTTTGGCAGGTGTTATTTTCAGCGAGATCTTAATTTGACAGTAGTGTATTTACTGGCTATTACAATGGATAATTGAATTGTTATTTAGAATTCTAAAAAAACCAATAGGTTACATGGAAAATATAAGTAGTTCTATGAGGTACATAAACACTTTTTAAAAGTTTTAATTGTTGCTCAGATACTTCAGGCTAGAAATGAGAACAGCTGTACTATCATCTTGTATCTTTTTCCCCAGACTCTTAGTATCATTGTCTAAATATTATCTATTATTTAACTTGCTTGCTGCTTGTCTTAGTAATGTACTCATTTGTGGATGGCAATGCTGAGATATTAGTCCTCTAGAGTTCTCCGAAGGGGACAAATATTCCAGATAATATTCCAAAAATTTTTAAAGTCTTCTCATTTTCGGGGTATACCTAGCACATAATGTCAGGTTGGCATATTAGTATTCTTTTTTTCAAAGAGCATTTTAGCGAAAATTTAGTGAGTGATGACCATACATCACTCACATTACCTAATTATATTCTGCTCTTCATATCTCATCAAGCATGCAAGTTGTTGGGACAGCAGTTCCAAGTTAGAGCAGATGGAAGTCACTATTTTTATAACTATAAATAGTTAATTTACTGCCATTTTTTATTCCTCCAGAGGTAGAGGAAAAAAAAGGAAGTCAGTTGATAGAGTAATAAAAAGACATTTGCAAGGTTTTTACGCTGGCTTTTGCTACTGGCTTTGTGTGATTGATCTTTTTAGATGTTTCTTTGTTTAATGACAGCAGTGGGAGCATAATGCAATTTCCGTTGTGGTTGTTTCAAATTATCATCTTCCAAATAATACCATCTTTTTTGAGAATGACATTATCACAATGATCCCCTGGCCTCTCACAGTTTGTGTCATGTTACTGACCTCAGTGCCCGCCCTGCATGTGGGTCAGTGGGAAACACGTGCCTACAATGAAAAATGCAAACACATGGATGTGGCAGCAGTCAAAAGGGATTCACTGCGCGGAGTGCATGAATTCCATTTGTGCTCATGCCTTTAACCTTCTCTGAGTTTTTTTCTCTCCAAAACTCTGTGTCTTAAGTGTAACTTCTGGCAGAGTGTCACTCCTGCTGACTGCAAAACATGACTCAGCTCCGAGAGTTCTTGGCTCTGATACCTCTGGACCTCAGCTGGGTTTTCCAGATGCCTCACAGTCCCATCTGGGGTGCCAGAATGCTGCCTTAAACAGCTGGAACAGAGGCTAAGGGGAATAAAAGGAAATTTATTGAAGGGCCTTCAAAGGCCACATCCTGGCAGTACCAGAGCCACAGCTTTGGCTCTGCCCAGATGGCTCCAAGATGGAAGCAAAGGAGGGCTTGTTCACAAGATCTCACATTTATAAGTTTTGGTCCATTAGCATATTGGAGCTGGTTGTCCAATTATAGCCCCAGCCCATGAAGTCCCATCCTTCTTGTTTTTTCTTTCTTCAGTCCACGTTGTTCATATTCTTCGGCCCAAGATCCAGATCGGCTGTCTGTGGGTCCCCAGCTAGAGAAGGAATTGTTGTGTCTACCTACTCTATGAACAGGGTTTACTATCCCCATATTTGAAAACCCGGACCTTACTATCCCCTTATATGAAACCCAGACCCACACACAAAAGCAGCACAAAATCAAAAACAGAAAAAAAGCTAAAACCCAAGGTATAATGAGTAGATCTGGCATCCCTGGAGCAGTGAGCACACATCCACAGATTTCCAAATGTATTGTTGCATCCTCTGTCATCCCAAGATCACATGCAGGTGTAGTAGCCAGAAAGCCTGTGGCATGATCACTGTTGAAAGCAAGAATTGCTTTTCATGCATTTTCAATTGTTTTTCATATGCAAACAAACCTTGATTTTATTATCTTCTTCCAAATTTAAGAATCTGAAATAGTTTCTCAGCTATAGGAAGAAGGCGGTGAGCAGTACATATTATTTTTTTAGACTTAGAGATAGAAGTATTGCAATTACTTTTCTTTTTAAAAGCTTTTTAGAATTTGTTGGTTCTCTTAGTTACAGGAAGGGACGTCTCCAGCCTGACAAAGTGATCATTCAGATGTTCTGCTTTGCAAATAATTTCCATGCAAAGATAGTTGGAAGGATTGTGTTTAGACTCACCCAAAGAGTTCAAGTTTTGGTCCTCATTGCCTGCTCTGGGTTACAGGACATCTGATAGCTGCTTCTGGTGGACCAGGTTCTTACACCTGTCGTTACATGATGTGAAGGATTTCACTCCACACCAGTCAGGTATACAGATTTGATCCTTGGTATGTGTATCAGTTTCCTGACAGCCTCTGCCTGTAACAAGCAGGGATTTGCACACTCCCACAGATTTTTCTGTATCTTTCCTTCTAGAAGGACTTGTTTAATATAAAGCAAGGCACAAATAACTAGTCTAATGGCAGAGTCCTACTTGGCTCCTGTACTCTGAGAAAAAGATTTCTCGTTAATCAGAGTTACATTCTCCATCCCACTCACAAGCTGCTTGCTTGTTGCAATAAGTCATTGAAGAAGTCCCAAATTCATTGCATCTGTTTTCCTGTGTAAACTATGCAAGTCTAACAACAATCTCCTGAGTTAAAAAAATTCTAATAAATACTCACAAATTTGCTGCATTTTCAATGATGTGCTGAGTTGATGCCTTTACTTAACTAAGTACGGTAAAATCTGTGGCCGACTACTGCAGCAATAGAAAATTGCAATGAAGGAAACTTCTCATGATATGTTGAACTGTACATGTAAGAGAACCTCAGCCTATAAAATCAGAAAAGATTTTTTTGATTGTTTTCTCACAACTACCAATTTTAATTTAAAGTGATTAAAGCACTTGTGATATTTAGCTCTTTGGGTTAACAATGAACAGAGTAATTTAAGCTGCACTGAAGGGCAGGTTTTAAAGGTTAACATCTTCTGCATGCTGTTTTGATGAAAGCTTTGATGAAGATACAGTATTCAAAGGAATGAATTTTTATTAATTAGGAAGATTCATTGGCAAGTGTAATGGGATTTAAAAAAAAGTTGGGGAGAATTTTTTTTTTTTGCTTTTTCTTAGCTGTTACAATTTGTACTGAATCTGATGATGAATAATTGAGGTCAGATTTCCAAATTTCAGCGCTGACCTAAATCAGCTTCTACTGAAATCACTGGGAATTCTAACCATGTTTTGGGACAAAGGTGGCTCTTCTGGATCTTGTATGTGTAGTTTGGGGGGGAGGTGGGGGTGTGTCAATGCATGAACTGAGTGATCATTGTTCATTTTTTTAGTTCCTCAAGTTAATTTAAACCATTGAAAAGTATTCAGAATATAATTTTAAAGAGACAAAAGACAATTAAATTCCAGTTAGAAAGAAGTGTGTATTCTTAGCATCCTAGGATAAATCCTCCTATGTTAACAGCTTTAAAGCAGTAAGAGTTGATTGTTTGCAACTGCATTAATTGTCGGAGATGATCACTTATGATGGAAATATTTCACTTAAAAATACAGGTAATACTGTAGAAGTCAGTGTTGGAGATATTATAGCCCACTTATCTGAGGGAAATAGTCACATGTTTCACTGTCTGCCTTCTGAGTTACACAATATGACCTAATTTCTTTCTAGAAAAATTGTATGCATTCAGAATAATTAATATTCCCCCTTGAGACCTCTACTAAGTTAGTGTACTAGAAGAAATAAAATTATTTATTTATTTCCCCCCTCGTGCCTAGCCTGATCTCTAACTGCAAATAGCTGTTGAGTCAACTTTTGTTTTGGCATGTGATAGTGATCTGCACTGCTATCAACTCTCGAGGGAAATGCCTTGTAATGGGTCACTGAAGTCCACTAGAAACAATCTTTTGTGTCTTCTGACACTCACTGTTTCAGTTTTCTGACAGGGTTTCTGAAGGATGCCCTGGAAGTTTGATATAGTTGCTGCTCATTTCATTGAGATTAGGATGTGTTGATCACCAGGCTGCTTTGAAAATCTAGCCTTTAGAATGGATTTACAAAAGCAATTAAGTGACCTGGAAGCAGTATTTCTCTTACAATTCATGGACAACAGAATACAAATGAAGGGGGGAAAAAAGATAAGCATTTAGACATGTGAGTGACTTGAAAATTCCCCTATATTTAGGATCAAAGATTAGACTTATCTGATAGTTCTTCTTCTGGGTTTCTTCTCCTGTCTTTGAATTGCTTTGGACTGTTCAAGCAAATCCAGGGGATTTCTGCTGCTCCCTGTAGCTTGTGAATGTACACTAGTTAAGATGGAATGGAATGAGTAATTCTTCATGAAGTTTAATGTTTTGAATTACATCTTTATTTATGGTGCATATTATCTTTCTTGAAAATAATCCTAATAAATTCAGTAGAAATCAGCCTGAGAAATAGTCTGCTGTAACTCCACTAAGAATTTCTGATTTGAGTCTGATACAGGACTATAGCAGCTTTGCACATTGTAGAAGCATTCAAAAGCTGTTCCACCCAAGGAGTCAAAATAAGAAATGGCATTTGATTGCCTAGATCTCCATAGTTCTACAGATAAGGCTGTTATTAAAAAAAATTCTTTCTGTTTTGTATGAAAAGGAAGATGTCTGCCTTTCTTTGATTTCAGATTATATATGATGATTCTACATTGTGATTTCCAAAAGGATTCCCATCATGTGTGCATCAAGCCTGGCAGTCTCTGGTTGAGCAGGTTTTGTCATTCACATGCCACATTTGCTGAGTTCTCAAGTTTATGGGTTGTTTTTGAAACATGGAAATAGGTGAAAATACAGCAGCAGTCACTATTCAAAAGGAAAATATTTGGGTGTTGGGTGTATTCATGCATTTTACTGGAGCATCTCTAGTTCAAACTTTGTGAATGTAAAGCTGCAGCTGGAGTGTTGAACTGCAAGTCTAAACATGGCTGGGTAGAAAATATCTCCATATTCATGACACAGCAGAAAATTGTGTGTCATGAAAAATTGTGTGTTACCTCATTAAAAAAAAAAAGAGCTGAAAATTGAAAGCACATAATGTTTTCAGAAGAAACCACTTTATTTCAATCTTTTAAGAAAAACTCAAAGGAAATGCTTTTATTTTAAAAAAGATAGGGCTAAGTTTTCCTTTAAAAAAAGCTTCCAAAATATAATTTGTCTTCATTTCTATGAATCCATTACCATTGACAGCGCCTTAAGATACTCACTTAATTTTGTCTTTCTTCCCCTTCTTTAAAGGCAGAGTAATGAGATTTAATTGCATCAAAGTATTGTGAAGAATCAGAAAACAGCTGAAAGGAAGGATCTTTAAAAGTAGTAAAGAGTATAACTTGGGCTTAAATGTCTTCATGAAGTGAAAAGCTCAAGTTTCTAAATGACATTAATTGTTTTTTGGTTTTTTTTCTGCAGGCATAAGCTCAGGTAAATCATGTACCAAAGAAAGCAGTGTAGGAATGGTATGGAAATAGAAAAAATAATAATTCAAATAATAAGGCACATGAGCAGAGTGAATGCATAGAAGGGGAAATTAATTAATGCCTTCCAGTGGCACAGCCTGAAACTGTGTCATGGCATTGGGCTGGATTAATGTAAATGGTATGACAGCATGATTCTAGCAGTTGTAGTGCTGCTAATTGTTTGTGTTCATGGTTTAATGATGCTCGAAAGAAATGGTGCATTTCTCAGTAAAATACATCTCACTGACACTTAAGCCAGCATTATGTTCAGCACTGAACCGAGTGACTGTGAGCTGCATGTAGCTTCTTTGCAAGTGTTTGAAGCAATGGTAACCTTTGAGATTCCCT
>NW_005054304.1:7965201-8168598 GCF_000277835.1 Geospiza fortis
TTACAACTGTTCACATGCTAAGCAACATATGCATTAGAGAGATTGCTGTAGGCTTGCAGGAAAGTTTGCATGTCTTACATGATAATATTTCCAAGTGCCTTTCTGAGCATGCCTGTGCATTTTGCCCTCCTTGCAGGACTTCTTCTGTAACTGAGCTTGGCTTAATGGGAAGAAGAAAGCTTTAAAGATTAGATTTCCTAATGTGGATAAGGATTTCTATTTCAAATGTTCTTTTTAAAAAAGAATATAAACATTCAGCAGCGGCACACACGTAATTACCTTATGTAGGAACATAGGACAGAAAAATTGGTGTATCTGTAATTGAACGTAGTGCCATGGAAAAAGGCTGGTGATACGCACCAAGTTTTAAGCCCAAACACAGAGCAGGTAGGTGCAGCTGTCTCTGGCAGTCTCAAAATGTGTTGGAAAAGGCTCAGGGCAGAACCTTTAACATGCCCCATGGGGAGAGGACAATGCTGCTGATGTCCCAGGTCTCTTCAACACTGGTGTCAGCATTAGTAAAATTCCTTTATATAACCCCAAAGCACACATCAAACCCCAGCGATTTTAATGACCTGATGGGAGCAAAGGAGTCCCTGCTGTGCCCAGAACATTGGTTTGCTCGAGTGTGAGAGCTGATACACACCGAGTACCTCAGAAATGTTGGTACCACTAACTTACACTAGTTTATCTTGCTTTATGTCTTACTTGCAATTGCAACAGTTGCACAGTTACAGCACTATCAGCACATACAATACACCAGAAGTTATCTCCTTGATTTTCCAACACCGAGATGCTGTGTGCAGACCAAGAGATGAAGAGCACTTCTTTTCCCTCCATTTGTTTTTGGGCGTTTTTTGGTTTTGGGGGGTAGATTTTTAATTTGGAGGTGGTGTTTATTGTGGGTGTGCGCTGACAGGCTTTTGAAATCTTTTCCCACTTAATATCCATGAAAAAGGAACCAAGGACCAGTTTATTAGGATTTAAATTCTCACTGAGTCACATGGGAAAATTTCAGGACAGGAATTGTTGCTGGTACTGGCTCACCTTGTCTTGCGTAGAGTTTTCAGCTGTATGTGTGGTTTTGACAGTCATTTTGAAGGGTGAGAAATGGCTCCATATTTGCATTTTTAACATTCATTATGGAGAAGCTAGAAGCCTGTGGTTTTCAATTGCCTTTCTAACAGTGGTCAGATGATGAAGACAATCTGTTTAACAAACTGGCATATAAGATAGCTCTCTCCGTATGTCACACATTTGCCATTCCATCTGCTGGGAAAGAAAGCCAGCAAAAACCCAGCCTGACCAGCCCCTTAGGTGATCTTCTTATTGTCTTCCAGAAAACACCAGAAAAAGTGACAAACTCATTTCAACTTTAAGATATTTTATTTCATTTAGTGCTTCCTGTTGTTCTTGATACTAAATAATGTAGCAAACACATAATAAGGATAAATCAAGTATTTGAAGTAAGCAGTACTTTTTGACCCTAAAGAGGGAAATATGGCGGAGTTGTGAGAATATGGTGATCCTCACCAAGGATTTATCATAGGAACAATAAGCTAGTGCTTTTATTTTTTTAGGTCAATTAGTGTTAGTGAAGAAGACTCATAGTATTGGAAGAGGATGACCATGGTAGGTCATAGCATAAGTAGGAACACGGCCAGACAATGGGACAGTTCTCTGTGTGACAAAGAGAAATTAAGCAAAACACCAGTTTGCCATATCTTTAATATGCACTTCGAATGCAATGGAAAAGAGAAAACTTTTTCAAGAATTGATTGGAACCAGGTGTTTTAGCTGTAGGCCAGCTACAAAGCTGGACAAGCACAGCAATTAAGGGAAAGTTCAGTTTATAGCATTATTAGAAAGTAAATACTGTCAAAATGCACCACGGAAATTTGAGCATTAAGGAAAAATGTTTTAATTAGGCAGAAGTCTGCCAGAAAACCCCTTCAACTTCTGGGAATTATTTGGGAATTCAGAGGTGATAGTAGCAGAAGTTGATGATTTATTAGATGTTAGACTGTAAGATGACCTCAAGTCACGGATGTGATCACTAACTGCAAGATTGTTACTCAAATCCTAAATGGAGTTGGTCTTCTCCAGCATTTCAGATTTGTGATGTGATTAGAAAGAGGTATACAAACACAACACCAATTTGCTTTGGACTTTTTCACTTAGCTCTTGCAGAAGTCTTCAATAAGTGCACACAAAACTGTGCATCATTGCAGTCTGTGACATACAGCCAAAGCTCTTATCTCAAGTGACAAGCAGGCAGGTACTGAGAAGTCCTTGATGGATGCATTGCCCGTTTAAGGGACATTTGTGTGGGGCATTGCCACCATGCCCTGATCTAATGTCAGAAATCCAAGTACAAGCTGGGGATGTTCACTTTTCTGCCCGGTGAAGCCCCTCTTTCTGCAGACACTGAGTGGGACAGCCATTTATTCTCAGTTCATGGCTCCATGAAAGGATGCTGTTTCAATAGCCCAATTTTAATTTATTTTTTTTTAATATGAGAATAAATACCTTATTCTTGAGCCAGAATTTATCCTTTGACAGGCACAGTTGTGCAGCATATGTTAGCCACTCAAATCTTAGTGCCATGAAGACCACATACGAGCTTTAAGAAAAAAAGGCGCTGCCAGAAAATGAAGTATTGCAATTTCCTTCTGTTGAAGCAAAGAACTTCCCATGCCTACATCTCTGCACTGATACCCTGGAACTGAACTTCAGTTTCTGTGCTATTTCCAGGTTTTATCAGTGTTTGCAGTAGTCTTCAAGTACTAAGAGCTTCTCTTCTGTCCCTGACTAAGCTCCTTGAAACTTAACTCTTATGAAGCACTGGAGAGAATAAAGAGATGGCTTCTATTTTTTTCCAGAAGAGCAGGTGTTGCTGAAACACAATGTAAATATGGATGGATGCTGCTGTGATGAGAGCTTTATAAAAGTACGTATGACACAATGAAGGGCTACTTCTGCAGGGAAGGCTGGAATATGTTGTTTAAAACCTGATAAAAAGGAGAGAGTTCAGCTTTTGATTCTTTTTTTTGTTAACGCAGCATAAAACTACATGGCAGGCTGTTCTAGGACTGATTATTATCTATTGATTGTATTATACAAAGTATTATATTCTGTTAGCAGTGATTATATTATCTTGAGTATTACCCCAGAGGAGAGAATTTTCATTCTCTCCCTGCAGATCCCTAAGTGACTGAAATCTTTTAAAGGAGCATACCTTAGCACTTTCATAGTCCTCATTAAAAAGAAATAAATAGCAGATTGTTTTAAATAAATAAATAAATAGCAGAAGATAATTTTAAGCTTTGGGGTGTGAGAAACAATGAACCAAAGAGTCCACTGTGTGTTACAATTTAAGTTCCATTTAAGCTGGAGAAGCAAGTTTGATAAATAATATTTTAATTTGAGATTGACATTTGTTTGGGAGAGATTGGTGGTTTAGGACTTGAAAGTTAGATACTACATTGTTCACTCCTTTACAAAATAGAGATTTTAATTTTTAGCTTTGCTGTATTTATCTTACTCTTAAAGTTTACTTATAATCTCATATTTCTGTATATGTTTTTGTGTGTGTAATTGTTTTGTCCAGTATATCTCTGTAGTGATCTGTCTTTTTATGTTGTAAAAGCATGTCCTTGCAGTTACTTCAGAAATTGTTCCAATGCCTTCTCAGATGCCTTTGTAGCCTAATGTGAACTCTTTTTTTCCTCCTCTGGGAGAAAACCTGGATTGAATTTTTGTCTTGACTGAAGAATTTGAAATCCCAATTTCCATCTCCTGTCCTAGAGATAGAGTTATCATATATTAAGAGGTGACTTACTTTCAGGCTTTTCTGTTGATTCTTTTCTGTGTTGTATTTCAAACATGTTATGGGCTTTTTTGTAGTGGAGGAATTAAAAAGAGGGTATATAGGTGGCTGTGAACATTTGAGAAGGTAATGCCTGTATTATAGTCCCTATTTCAGTACATTTTCAAGATTTTCATAAAGAAATATGAACAACAAAATGTTGGGTTTTATCTCAGAATGTTGTGTAGCCCTGTGGTTTTGACCCTTGCTCTGATAAGGGACTTGACATTCACTCTTTTTAACATAAAGATTCAAATCTTTTTTGTCTTCTGCTGGAGATACTTGATACTCCCCACCAGTCTCTGAACAAATACTTTGTGCTGAACAAAAGGAAGTGTGTGAAAGTTACCTTCTCCTAAAGGGATACATAGGGTTGTTTTATTTGGTTTTAAGTTCAAACCACTTTTTTCCCTTTCTCAAAGGTTGAAGGATGAGTATTGTCTCTGACAGGGACCGTCATGACTGCAGTTTCTCAAATAAAAAAGGCAACCATAAAAATACATACTTTATAGGGTGTTCCGAATTTTCTGTGGTGTTTATGTCTCTTTTCACCAGTCTATGGCTAAATTTGTTGTGTGTTTTGAAATTCTAATGGAGAATGGGAGAAGTTGAGAGTCCCTAACATAAGTTTAACTAGGTGGAAAAAATGAAATCAAAGTGAAGAGTGGGTGACAAGGTTTTGACAGATTCTGTGGTAATAAATATTTGAAGCATTTCCTTTCAGAAGTTCTTTAGGTTATTAGAGAATGTTGCATTTTCTGAAACCTTAGTATTTCTTTTGCCTTTCTTTTTACAGTTATTTGATATTTTTGCAGCATTTTTTCATAGCTTGTGCAAAACAAATTATTCCACTATACTGAATCTTCTACTTCCTGGAAGAAAGGAAGCTTGGCTTTGTGCATTGATCCATCTGTACATAATGTACTTGTGTACATTTGTAGTGCTCTGCTGCAAGTTCAAATGCCTTAAGCTGCATACAGGAATAGATTATATGTAATATATTGCATATTATAATATAGTAAAATATATGCATAAGCACCTTTTATGCCAGTAAGTGTATTTTTAGCTATTGCAGGGGTTCTTTGTCATTTCCATCTCTTCTCCAGTGGCTCAAAATTGATTCTAGCATTTATGCAAATACCATATTCAGTACTTTATCTGCGATCATAACTTGTGACCTTAGGCTTTAATCTTCGTTTGCAGTCCTCGCATACTTAGTGTTCACATTATTCATGTCTACCATCATTGTAAAGTCATCCAAATTGTATTTATGGAATTTATATGTGCCATGGTGTACTGACAGTTTTATGGGGGAAATTAATCAAAGCATCTAGAGATAAGTTTGTTACTTGCCACTTTCTTCGCATCTCTCTGCCCCATTATAATTAATCAGCTTCTTTTCTTTTTTATAGCAGGCTGACATAATTTTAATGATGTTTCTTCTGTGCAAGCTTTAATTATATTTTATAATCTATGCTACATTATATTTTCTCCTTCCTTGTGCTAACAGGGTGATAATCTGTAAAATGATGCTTGTCTTCAGGCTTGTGCCGACAAGGAGTGATGAACAATATAGATACAAGCTGTTTTTCTCTTAAAAGGAATGTCAGCCATCAGTGTAGCTTTGCTTGCTCTCAAGCTGATGATATTCTTGATGAAATTGCATTCTTCTTTTCAAGTAACATGGCCTGAAGTGAAAGGGAAGCAGTATACAAAGGCTTATTTTTTTTAATTATTGCAAGTATGCCACATGAAGTAGAAGACACTAGAGTGTTCCTGATTTGTCATCCTGCATGTTTTCAACAGTAGGATTTTAGCACTCATGTTGCTCTGAACTTCAAATGTTTTCCAGCATGATGACATGAGAAGGCACCTCCATTGATTCAGTGCTAAAATGGATTCACAGAAGCCAGTGATGTTGGTTCACTGCTGAACATAGTAGGTGTAGATCTATAGTTTAACTCCAGACAGCTTGAGTGTATTCAGTCAAAGCTCACAGGTATAAACGACATTTTTATACAAGTGTAAGACCAGATTTTGCTAAATCAATGGTCTCACCAACACTGGAGTATTCACAGGAATTTGGGTCTTTTCAGTCTCACCTGCTTTTGGAAAGCAAGATTTTGGCGTCAGTGTGCAGCATCATCAATACTTAACAATCTGTGGTGGCTCAAATAGGTTGGATACTGTGATTTACAAGCCAAAGTTAAATCTCTGGTATCTAATGCCCAGCTGAACAGTCCAGGTGCAGAATGCCTATTATTTGAGAGGTAGGCTACACTATAAGGGAGGGTCAGCTTCTTTTGACCTTCTAAAGGAGTACAGCTCAAACAGAAATCCTGCTCAAAAGTAGCTACTTAATGTAAAAGCACTGCAAGGATTTAATTTTTTTTTCAGAAAATAGGCACTTTGTGAGTATTGCATCTAAATTCTGCAGTCTTTTGCCTTGAGGGATATGCAGAAATGTGTTAAATCAGGTCACTTCTACCTATTTATCTATTTAAAAACAGCACATTTGTGTTCACTGGGCTTGTGAGAGCAAAAATATGTCAAACTTCACATACAGGTTTTAAAATAAAGGTGGAGCAGTAATCCAGAGAAATGTAGTTTTACTTTCTATTCATAAATGCAGAGTTATATTTTTACAATTCTGCACTGAGATTTCAGTAAGGTAATCTCATTACATCGCCTGGCATTTAAAATTCTTGTCTTGCTTAGGCTAACATAAATCAAGAGAAACAAAAGTGGTTGCCTCAGTATCACAAAAAGCAGATGCAGAGTTTCTGATAAACGACTAGACCTCAGATTTTTAATGAGTGGTGAAGATAGGAAGATTTTTTTTTTGCCATTACTAGCATATCCATTCTTTAACTTGCTTTTCTCTCACCTCACATATAAGTGATCTTACCCTGCCCTTTATTTTTCCCTTTCCCCTTTCCTCCTTTCTCACAGATACCTGGCTTCAGTTCACCCTTTGTTATTTATTTGCACTCACTCCTTTTGCCTATACTTTTTACATTTTTTGCACCCATTTATGTGACCATTTGCATTCTTTGCAAGGAAGAAGTGGTGCTTTCTATATGCCTGGAATATGAAGTGCGGAAAACTTTCCTTTCCAAACTTGATGAATAAGATTAAATTTTGTGCAGAATAAAATTTCTGCATATTTTAATATAAAGCAAAAATGTTAAAATTTTATGGCGTTTTATGTTTTTAACAAAAAAGGCAAAAAAATGTTTTTTCATATTTATATTTTGCTCAAATCAGCATAGTGTTATAAGTAAATACCCTTTTTTGGTAGCTGTAAAGGTATCTGAATGATAATTTTAATTATCGGATGTCAGGACAACATCACTTACTTTGCTATTTGATCTGAGGATTTAGACTGTTCATAAAATTGATCTTACTTTCCTGCAGCAAGAGTTAGTTGCAAGAGTTAGTCAGTCTTTCCTTAAACTCTTCACAGAACATTAAAGGATCATGAGCGAAAATCATGAACCTTCTGCAGCTTTTTTTTCTTTTGTTGCTTTATACGGTTTTTTCCTTCTCCTGTCTCTAAAGCACTGAAATTTTTGCTGTGCTTGAAATGAAGTTGAATTACAGTGTGATTTAAAACTTGTGGACAAGATTAAAAAATAGACTGGAGAGTCTCAATAGCCCTTGGCTGTGCATGTCTGTGAGATATGAACACAGCTTTAATTCCCATGTTCGTAACCGTGGTACAGATCAGTGGGATGGAATCAGATCAAATTGTGATTCAGGAGTAGAGGCTAGGCAACTACTGCTACTCATTCCAATTAAAGGTATATTGAGTATATTACAGCAAACTGAACCCAGCACGTTTCAGTTGACCATTCCATGGGAATCCCATAGGAAAGACCACACTCTGTAATACTTGAGTCAGTTGGGAATAATTATCAGAGTGTGAAAGTTGGAGGTGTATGTGGGTGTGGTTCTTTGCTGGTTAATAACTGGCAGAAATAAGATAATCTCTTTTGTGGTACCTTTTAGGTTTTCTTTTGAAGAGGACTTTCATTGTTTCTTCATAAGTCACTTTGTCATTGATGCAGTGACACACTTCACTCTTAAGAGAGAAGTAGCAATATGTTTATTGATGCAAAACAGTGATTAAACATGGTTTGATAGTAAAATGTGGCTGTGGCTTAACAAGATGAGATAGCTTCACGGAGAACAGAGTCACACAAAACTGCCAGGGAGACCCTCCTGTTGAGTCATGGGGTTCAGAAAAGAGCCCCTTGAATTCTCACTTCTTTTCTGGGGAGATTTTAGGTGTGTCTGGATCCACATTTGGTCAGTGGTTTATGTCTAAAGGATTTTATGCGCACAGTCAATCCTTCATCTCACTTAGCTGAGATTTCAAAGGCTCAGCAAACTTATTCCCAATTCACTTACCAAGTACCGGGCACAAATAAGGATTCTCTCAGCCTCAAGGACCAACCTGGAGGGTGTCTCTCCTCCAGGGGAGATCCTCGTGTGCAGCCCACTGGCATGCAGGAGAGTCCAGCAGGCTCTGAGCTGTCCACTATTCATGGAGTGAGATGATTGAATTATGCTTGCAATACCAGTTGTAGTTTGGCTGGTGCATGGCCAACCAACTTGAGCTGTTGAGAAGATTTAGAGCCCTCAGCTTCAGCCAGATGTGACCATCCTGACCGCCATGGGTGGCTAAAGCAGAACGGGGTGGGGGGACACACGGCCACACTCTTTTCTTATAGTAGTTATAATTTTCACTTTATTGCACACTTCCTTGTGGGACCTATCACCTGCATGTTAAAATAGTTAAGAGACTTTCGGTTCACCTCTTAAATGTGCCTTGCACCTCTTAAATGTGCCTTTCAAGATATTTCATCTTGAAAGTATTTCCTCTGTTCCCTTGTACTTGGGAAATATTCGTGGCCCTGGATACTCATACATAAAGAATAAAAACCTGAGCCCAAGACTAAGCTTTGTGGCATAGGTAAGTTCACTTTTTATCTTCCTCCATTTTTAATACTTAATTCTTCCTAAGACCTTTTCTTTTTTCTGTAAGTGGGCTTTAATTCATTTCAATAATTATTTTCTCCTGTGGCACTCTGACACAAGCAATCGAACCTCACTGCAGGCATGAATCTTACACTGTGAGGCAGTTTCTCACTTCAGACAAATCATATCCATTACTTCACAATTTTGCTTCCCAGTTCAGTCGTGTGCTTGGAGGATCTCAGGCATGTCTGACAGGTGCAATCCTCTTTTCATGGATGTGGGCTGGTTGGCCCTTCACTGCATATAATCTTTCTCTCTTATTAATGTGTCCTCACAGCTGAAGACAAAACCATTTCTTCATCTTGTTGTTTTTTTACCTCTGGGGATATCTGCACATATTGAATATCTCCTGGAGTTTGTTCAGGATGGTGTGTATGACAAATCCACTTGCCAAAGGTTTACCTCTTTTCCTCATTAATTTCTGGACCTGTGACCTTCTAATTGTTTCAGTGCAGCTTTCATGTCTGGGCTACCAGCACAATGAACTCTCTAATTGATTCCAGGATATTAAATATTTAGTCCATGCCTAAAGTCATGCCCCATTATCAAGTGTTCTTTTACCCTGTGGTAATCAAAATAGTAAGTAAGGCACTTCTCCATCAGAAAAATATCTCTCTCAGGGGATCACCTTCAGCTTTCACTGTTTAAAAAATTGGCAGAGACTTCAACCTCTCTGCAATTTGATTTCATCTGTCACCGCAATGTCACTCTTGTCCCTTAATGGTCCTACTGTCTCTTCATCATCCTGCTCATATCCTGGATTTTTAAAGACTTGCTTGCAATCCATCTTTATTTTCTGTGCTATTTTTATTTCACTGGCTGCTTTTATATCTGCTCATCCATGCTGAGATTCTAATTTAATTATTGTTTGTATGTCTTTCACTCAGCCTCCTTCACTAATATTCATACATTCCAGTAAGGTGTTTTCTCAGTTCTTTTGTCAATCTGCCTTTCTAGGCAAATGTCACAGAGCTGCGGCATTGCAGCAATGTATTATTTACTTTCTAACTCCTGTAGTCAGTGTCAATACTATCCTGTATGTTCAGTTAATCTTTCTCAATTCCTCTCTTTTCACTTATTCTTACTTTTGTGCCTCAATCTGTTTGCTTCCACATGGTTTTAGCTGTACCCAGCCTTGACAGTATATGTCTTCTTCCTGTCCTAACTACTACTTTAATAAAATTTATGTTGCTGAGATTCCTCTCTGCCTTAAAACTGTCATTTTCATTCTTTTCCCTTGAAATTTGATGTTCATGTTGAATTTAGTCACTTTCAGCTATTCTGCCGACTGGTCTTACTACTTCAAATAGATGCAGTCTAGTCTCTATGTCTCTGGTTAATTCAAATTTTACAGTGCTATCATTTCAACCTTTTAAAATGCTTTTTTTTTCTTTTTATCATTTTGTAGGCCAGTTGTTCTTGCTTCTGAGAACAGAGCCAACAATCTACCCCTATGACTAACTCACCATCTGAAGCTTTTTCAGCCACCATCCAATCTAGTTCTTTTCTGTCCACATTTCTCTCCTGATCATTTCATAAGAAATTCTAAGTCCTCCTTGATAAATCAAACTCTGTCTTTTTCTTTGTTGTTAGCAATGTAGCATATATCCATATTCTCATTTTCTGGAATATAATAATGGAATATCTTGCAGACAGTTTTTCTCATCATATGATAAAGAGAATTCTTTGCCATTTTTCATTGGGAAGTCAACAGGGGTAGGAATTCAAGTATCAGCTGTTCTTCAGAAGACCTAGACTAATGGTGATGAGTGCAATGAGTGGAAACACAGGTCATCTTCCATTCTATGGTTTACTAGTGTAACCCTCAAGTCATTGTCCAACAGCCTTTTTTCATTTAGGAAATATAATGTAAAGCAGAGTCACCCATTCACATGTTACCATCTGTGATACTCATTTAGGACACCTTCCAGGCATCTCAGTGTTGGGACTCCATTGAACCTTCAGCTGTCCCAGGTGTGTCCCCTCCCAGCTTCAAGGCCAGAAAAGGCCTTGATGCTGTGCAAGTGCTGCTTGCCAGCGCTGCTTTGGTCACAAATACAAAGCTCAGCACAATACAAGCAACTGTGAAGAAGTAAAACTCTGTCCTAGCCAAAACCAGTAGAACTGGGGTAAATATTTGTAGTGCTTTAATGAAGTCCTGTCTCCAGAGCTGTGGCCCAACTATTATGTGCAAGTTACATGCTGCAGTCTCCTAAGGGACAATGGAAATGAAAGAGACAAATAGAGCACATAGATTTCTGGAGCTCAGAGACAAGCATCTTCTGTAGCAAAGCTGTAGCATCTGATGCTCTGATGCTTCCATTAAAAAATAAGTATAATTATATACTGTCAAGTTTGAAATTACTTTTGATTGATTTACTTATAAAGCATAATTTTAAGTAAAATTGACACTTGATATTTACTGCGTATTAACACTTCTTCTAAGTATGGTTGCACCAGCAGGCATAATGTGAAGCCCTATGAGGAAAATTTGTGCTTGACAAGACTCAGAATGGGCTTATTGTTAGTAAGGCTGTATTTCATAAATGTTTCATGCTGACCCAAGGATATGCTTGTGTACAAACAGAATGTGAACACTTCTGTCTAAATAGGTTTCCTTGTGATTTTATAATAGCCTTTTCTTTCATGTAACCCAGATGGGAGGTTTAAAGAATCAAACACGCCATGTTTTGGGCGTTTTTTTTAGGTTTTATTTTATTAATTATGTTGACACATTTGCTTTATTCTGTCTGTCCCTCTGCATCCACACGCAATACTTGACTTGTGTTGCATTTACCTGTGTTCATTTCCCTGCTGTTTGTGCTTAAGATGATGTGTGTGTTTAGCACTATCAGAGAGCTCATCAGGTTCTACCCTTAGTTTGGTGGCAGCAAGGCTGCAAGGGGTGTAACTGTTGGAAACAGTGATTGAATGTATTTCTAGAGTCAGAAATGGTTTCTAATGTTTCCAGTTTGGTGTATCTGCAATGCAGTGTCACCCCTACTCTCTCCTTATTTTCACCTCTCTCTTCAAGTTGCAATTTCTATTCCTTTCTGGGAAGCTAAGTGTGATGTTTTAGTATAGTTGTTTTGATTTATAAAGCTCAGCACATGGATATTCTTTATTCATTTTTTAACAAAAATTGAAAATGGGTCCACTTTCCATCCAGTTGGTGGGACACATTAGTCTTGGGGATAGGAAAAAAAATAGGGAATGGTTTTATTGTAATGATCCTTAAGTTTTTGTATCACAATTACTCTCTGAGTTGCAGAAACGTAGCTGTCTAATTGTTTGCCTATTCTGTCGTTCCATGGAGGTGCTGTGGAAGTGGTATGTAGGCTCCTAGGAGTTTTTTTCATTTTGTTGCAGGGAACATGGACTAAAATAAACTCCGTACTGACGCACGCAACTACTTTTTGCATGAGCAGCATTAAATCCGTCCATTGGATAGATTAATCTGAGTCTGAATCAGTCTGCCCAACCTCAGCATACCTTTTTTTCCAGAGGATATTAGACTAGAGAGAAAAAGCCAGAAAAGTTGTGTTTTAAAGTTGTGGGTCACACTAGCACAGTGCATTGAAGACGACCTTTTTTGGGAGAGAGAGGGGCAATTCTAAGCTTGGTGTTGTGGTAGCATGAGAAGTAGATGTCATCTTCTTCTCTCTGTACAGTGGAAGTAGTGCTGCATATGTAAATAAAATGTTCAGTTTACTTTGTAGCAAAGAAGTAGAACACATTGAAATTCAATATATGTTTAAGATGAAGTGTTATTGCATGTGGGCCATTGCACAGCATGCCTTTGAGAGATTGCTGAGAGAAAAGAAGGATACTGCTTAAATGACAGGTCAGAAGAATTGTCAGGTTGCAGCAAGTCATCATTTAGAATAAATGAATTTGGCATGTATATTTTATATAGCTTTAAAGCAATAGAGGAAGGAAATTATGTTCCATATACAAGATTTCCCAGTCAGCTTAAATAGCCCTGCCTTTGTTATAGGCATAATAAATTTGCTGAATTGCAATTAATTTAACGTTCCACAGAAGGAAATTGTTCATCTGAGCTATTCTTTGTACTTAACACTTACCTGCCTCATATTTTATAACAGAAAAACCTGACTCTGTGGAAATTTACTTGCAGCTCAAAGGCAAAATTCAACATTTGTTTATGTCTCACATCTGGTTTAGTAAAATAAAATCTTAAGGAAGCTGTTACTGAGAAAATGAATTTTTTTTAATGTTTCAACCAATATTGGTAGGAATAAACACAAGTTGTGTGTGTGTGTGTGTGTGTAATAAAAATGGTTAAGCATCACATTCTGGTGCCTCTGATTAGGGGTGGTAGTTGTATCATTGGTTCCATAAACCACACAGGATCAGATAAAGCATCTGAAGTTATTTTTCTGTTTTTCTTTATCCTACAAATTACTTAACATTTTATAGATTATTCATTTAGAGAAAGGTGCCTGCAAGAAAATTCATTTTTAAGAAAACCTGGCAGCTCAGAGGTAATTTTACACAGACTTCACATCGGCATTATTAAAATAGACTAGCTTTCTGTATGTGAGTGTATTACTATTCCAACCGAATTTAATATGCATTTGTTTTATTTTTGCAAGTCTCTTGCAAGAAACAGAATTATGATATTCCAACATCAATTATTCTTTATCACCAGCTTCATTTTCTAATTGTCCATGTTGCAATATTGGATTGGAGATAATGAATAGGATTTTTTTTCTCATTTGACAAGCCTAACAGTAAAAAAAGGTATTATATATAATTGTTTTAAAAATTTCTATTTCTTCATGTGTACAACTTAAACATTTTTTTTTCCGTAATTTCCGGCCAAAGCTTACTTGTGACCAATAAGACTGCAGAAAAATAATTCAAAAATAGTGTTTATGGTTGCCGTGTTTGGGAACAATCTTTGCACATCAAAATATACCAAGCATTCAATTATTTTCAAAATAAAGAAAGAAATTATTGCTAATTAGATAAATTACTTAATGGGTTGTTGACAATTCTTTTTCCTTTGAAGCCCTTATTGAAAACATATTAAAATATTTCTGACTCTTAGATTAGAAAAAACCCTCTTTTTCATATTACCTCTGATTTTGTAAAATTTTAATTCAAGTTTACCTTTGAAACCATGTCAGATATACATCTTCAAATGAAAATAAAGGCAATTACTACTAATACTTACAAGTAATTAGAGAAAATATGTTTTTTAGCAGCAAGACTCATTAAATTTAAAAGTCTTTCGCATGTTATCAGCATTGAGAGAAATTGCATTCAACTGGCATGAATACAGAAGCAACTACAGAAATAGCTGTATATAGCTAAAAAAAGACCATGGCTTCAGACAGGTGTTGGTGCAAACGTGCTTTTCTCAGCCTTCTAAGTATCTGTGTAGAAAATCTTTCCTTTCCATGCTCTGCAGCACTGCTTATCTTGCAGCAACTTCTCACCTTTCTGGGCACCACTGCAGAGGCTGATTTGTAAAAGTTGATTGAGGTCTTTTCCTCAACTTAGGGTGTCTTTAGACAAGATGCAAATTGTTCTTTTCCTGAATCTGCACTGTATAAATTGTGTCTTCTCTACTCGTCCCCACACTCCCAGCCACCATTGTTCAACTCTGCAGATCATTTTGTGGCACAGAAGTGTTTCTGTATGTGTTCTTATGAGCTTTGTGAAAAAAAAAATATTGTTTGCATGTATAGGAAGACTTTCCTAATGCACCTGGAACATAACATTATGGCAGTTCATCCAACTGGATTTTCTCTTGCCTTTTCAGAGAACAAAAATCTGTAGTCAGTTACCGTAGTTGACATTATTCCTGTAAGCACTTCCCCAAGAAATTACCCTGTCCTGATTTAGAGCAAATTTGGGAGAGAAACCTTTGAAGGGGTTCCTCTAGAATGCAGATTCAAGCAACTCTGCTAACTGGTTCAGAAAAATATTTTCTTGGAGAAAAGTGGAAAATAACTGTTTATTTAACAGGCAAAGCCTTCACCAGCACAAAAAAAAACCCAAAAAACCAAAAAACCAAACCAAACCAAAACAAAAAAAAACCAAAAAAAAGCCAACCAAAAACAAAACACCATAAAACCTCTTGCCACTCTGAAGAGATGACAAACTCAGAAAGTCCCTTTGTGGGCTGTAGCTTGGCTCACTCAGTCTCTTATCAGTCCGTCCAGCGCTGGAAATGCCACTACCCAGATGCAGCCAGGAGTGCTACAGGTGTGGGCTCCGGTGCTCTTCTGGGTGTTCAGTCCAGAGCAGGTTTAAACAGGTCCAAAAAAAGGAAAAGCCACAGTCCAGGGAACATCTCTGCCTCACCTAGCTAAAAACTAACTAAAAAGCAAAAGTTCTGTCTCCCATCCGTTCTGCAGCCAGCACAGTCCAGGAGCAGGATGTGGGGCAGCCAGTGCAGCTTCTGATAACAAACTCTGCACTTCTCCTGCCACCCCCTTTGCTCTCAGAACCAGCCTTAAAGGTGTGGAACTTAATACCCAGCATAAACAGAACAGATGATGGGGGATACAAGCATCATAAAGTCACCATAGGACATACCCATATACTGACTTCCCACTGGTAAGTAGGTAATTTTTTCTCCTTAGTGTTTGGGGAAGTAAAACAACAGGCAGAGTTAAATGGTGGGGATGTCTCACAGGGGCTGGCATGCACTATGGTGGGATGTGAGGTCACTTACCAGGATAAGTAATGTAAAGTAACACCACTTAGATTATTTTCAAGGGAGAAGAAAGCTGCCAGATATCAAGCAGTTTGATTTAATAGTAGAAATTCTGGGATAGATAGAAGGACATTTTTATTTACATTCTGTTATTCATAAAATAATGCAGAAGTATTTATTTTTTCTTTGGGGGGTTTCTTTTCCTGGTATATCTCTTTTTCACTGGTACTAGAGATGCTTTGTTTCTCTTAGTTGGGGTTTAAATGTATACAGCATGATTGGTATGGGGTTTTGTATCAGATTTGTATCTCTGAAATACAGAAGGCATGTTCTGGCTTGGTAAGGAGGAATAATATCTTTTAAGGTTGGAGAGAAAATGAGTGAAAGCTAATCTGCTAGCCTCTGACAGAAATGATGAAAGCCATGTCCTGAATCCACCTGAAATTAGGTGAAGTGGAGTTATCAGTGAGAAAAGTCTAGTCTAGCATCATGGTGGAACAGGTTGATGTGATAGGTAAGTTCAGAGATCTTCTGGCAAGTTTCCTGCCTTGCTCAGGTAGCAGCATCAAGCCTAAGAGAGCATCTCCATGTTAGAAAATAAAATTCTTTTACTAAGGGATGTGAAGCATTTAGAATGGTTCAAGGAATAAACATTTTCTATGCTCTCTTACCTCTAATTTCATAATGGCTTCCATTCATGCCCTGTACCAAACTTTTCAGAATAATAAACAGACAGAAAAATTGGAACACCTGTCAATCACTGCCTTGAATCCAACCCTCAGTCTCTGGGCTGTGTCCTGCAAATCCTTCTTCCAGACTGAGTTCAGCAAGTGAAGTACTGCAGTGTCAAACACAGCACCAGGACAGTCAGCGGGTGTGTTCGGCAGACAGACAAACAGCACCAGCACAAACCTGCCAAGAGCAGCAGCTCAGGGTGCTCGGGCAAGGGGGAAGCTCCCATGGATCTGCAGCCACGTCTTAGGAAACAGACACTATGAGGGAAGCCTCAAAAAGGAGACAATTTAGGAAGTGTTAAAATACAGCAGGGAGCTCCAGGCCTAAAAGATAATGTGGATAGAGAGTATTTTAAAAGAGAGGGAACTGGCCTGAAGGAGGGAGCCATCATTGTGTTGGAGATGGAAGGAATAGAGAAGCTCCTGGAAAGCTGCTCAGCTCCTAGCTAGAGACAAGGCTGTAAGCTAATGGAAGGATTTGAGAGAATAAGTAATGCAAACAGAAGCAACATTTATTTTCACTTCTGAGGAAGGAAATTCTTAGAGATAGGATTATTTTAAATACAGTCTGCTTAGCATAAAAGCAGTTCAAAACAGTTAGCAGTAATGGTAATTATTGTGCCATGGTTTAATACTGAGTAATAAAAGACTAGCATATTTTATAAACATCTTCACACAAATACTTCTTCAGGATTTAAAGTAAAGTCTATATATATTTAAGAATTCTGCTTTTTAAGAAGCTGTATTTATTCACTTAGCTAATTTTCATAATATTTTGACAACTTTTGTCTTTAACAACTTGTGTATTTTTAACCTCAGGGTTTTTCACAGTCTATCTTGAGGCAAATTGTTAAATTGAACTTATTGTTGGGCTATGCTGCCACAGGTTTTCAAAGATACAGTGAAATATCTGCTAAAGGATTGACAGTGATCAAAAACTCCTCTCCCCATCCCCCCAGTCCCTTGGAAATTTAATGCTTAATCCAGATCTGCTGACAATGTGTTCAGGAGAGAACATTGAAAAGTTGGTATGAGCATCAAATGCTGGCTCTATGAAGAGATAAATGGATGCCAAATTTTTGATGGAAGTTTCTCATGTCTGTAGTGACACAGCTTTTGAATGGTACCTAACCCAGAGGTGTGTAAATTATATGAGGGTGGGGGTCCCAGGATTCTGCAATGCACAAAGACATGGGGATCCAGGCCTTTTGTAGTAATTATTAAAAATTACTACAAAACTACCACTAGTAAAGATATAAACGCACTAACATTCCCAAACACCCTACAGGACACTACAAAATTATCACTAGAGAGGCAAATACATGTACTAAAACTCACTACAGAATTCCAACTAGTGAAATGAGTATATTATCACAAACCTTTACCTGTGGGCACCTATAAATGTATTATGTGAGGTGTTACCACTGTGATGTTCAGCAGACCACTCCCAGCAGTGGGGCAAATCAGTGGCAGAAAGATCTCGCTTCAAAGCTGACCCAGAGTCAGTCAGGTGTCCCTAGTTAGGGGTCCCAGACTGCGCAGGAGATCTTGTGCAGAGAAGTTCATTTTGGGTACTAGCAGTTCACTTTTTATCACTTTTGGTGTAACTGTGTGTCAGACATCAGTTCCCAGGATTACTGTTGCTGCTTTGTGTTTTCCTGAAAGGTCAGTTCCTTATCGTGGTTTCTTTGTCCTGTACCCTTCAAGGTTTTTGTCCTACACCCATCAGGTTTTCTTTCTTTGTCCTGGGCCCATCAAGATCTCTGCCTTACACCTTTCAAGGTTTCTTTGTCCTGTGACTGCTCCCTATCAGGGTTTCAGCAGAGCTTATCAGGGATGTCTCAAGGCTCTCACTAAGGAGATGTCCTTTGTCAGTTTGTTTACCACTCTTTGTGGAAGCTCAAGACATTATACTTTGAGATAGGAGTAAAATTTGCAGTTCAAAAGTAAAACTGCTGTTTTTAGGGAAATATTTACTTAGTTAAAATATTTACTTTTAATGTTAATTGCTGGTCTTTCTGACCTGCAAATTTACATGTAGTGGGAAACCTATCCTAGGCCTTCTGAAGCACCTGCTCCCCAGAGTCTTGTATGCTTTAGAAAGGTGCTAATTGAATATCCACAAAATATGCCCAGTACACAGCCCTCTGTTATATAATAATACAGAGGGCTGTGTACTAATAGACTAATTAATCTTTTACTTGCGATACTTCGTAATTTTCCTTTCTTTTTTTTTTGTTTGCTTCTTCTTGGCTTTTTTTTTTTTCATTTAGATTAATGCATTCACCTTTTCTGTGAAAGCATAATTATTCATCGTTTCAGCTACCATATAAAGCCTTTTCTGCAAGAGTTAGTAGAATCACTTAAGAATGAGTGGTGCTGAGTAATACTGGCTTGAGATGGGCATGGAGAAGGCACCTTGCTCCCTTGGCAGTGAACTCAGTCATCTCAGACTACCAGAACAGTGACTCATTTGCTGTGATCATTGGTAAAAAGGCACCTGTGTGTGAAAAGGAGATTCAGCGCCCTTTTGTTCCCCCAACCTTCCCATCTCAACTTCATCTTCACAAAGTCTGTCTATTGAGTCACTGTGCACTTTGTAGAGCATTCGTGGGCAAGGTCACACAGCAAACAGGAGCTTGATGAGGAATCTGATTCTCTTTTATGTTCAGCTTCTTTCTCTGCTCTCTAAACAGGAATGACAAATGTACCCTTTTCAGGATGCTTTCCCTTCTTCCAACATTTTTGACTATTTGGGTATGGGTTGTGGTAAAATAATGTTATTATAGTTTACTTGTATTCTTATACCTCCTTAGTCTCTGTGCTGTGGCAGATTTTATTTTTATTTTATTGAAATGCTGTTAAATGGGTTGGATGGTCTAGAGGTAAATTTTGAGGTATTAATCTAGTGTCTGATGTTGTCAATGAATGCTGTAAATAATTAAATTTTAAAAGCCTGCAAATACTTCCAGAACAGCTTTGTTTTGATTCTAGTAACTTTTTGCAAAGTAGTTGCAAGATTGTTGGTTTTTTCTCTTTTTTTTTTTGGTCTTTTTTGTTTTGTGGGTTTGTTTCGGTTTTTTTCCATAAAGTATTATGTCTGGCATTGCATCTCTGAATTTTATTTTGCACAGTTTTAGGCATCACACCACTTGTCATTTATATGTCTCAATCTATTAGACAGAGAGAAGGAAGGAAAAAGAACAATTCTCCTTCAGAGTAATTTTGCTTGGTTGGACAATGTAACGTTGGTGAAAAACATCAAGTTTGCAAAAATTAATGGAGGATCTTTCAGTCTTTAGAATAGTCCAGTTCACTCAAAGAACAGCACAATTGTCAGAAAGCAAAATTCTCTGTATATTGATTATGAAACATGGAATACTAAAAACTGCTGAAAAATTGTGTGGATGCAGGAGGAGGTAAGAAGGGAATTTTGGAGAAGTGAAGCATAACACAAAAATAGGGGGAAGATTTTTGCATTTTTATGGATGTAAAAGCAGAGATAAAAAGTCATTTAGGGTTTCACTCATGCTTGTGTGTTTGCATCACTTTTCATGGTTTGTATAAAAAGAGGAGTAGAGCTTAGAGGGGTGGGGGTTTTACAGACACACAGACTGAAGTTTTGATAAACAGAATATGTTCTATTATCTGTCAAGAGAAAAGAGTCTTAGGGAAAAGGTTATCAGCATTGATTCCTTTATTAGAAAAAAGGCAACTTGTATGATGGAAATCTAAAGTGAGACAATTTCCAAAAGGCTGAAGTGAGATGGCGGGACACAGGAATGTAGTGCTGCCTCCATTTTTTGGAAAGCCTGGAGTGTATGTTGAAAGCTGTTTGCAATTTTGACTTTTCAGTGTTCACTCAGATGGACACATCCTAATGGTTTACCTTTGACAGGGGAAGCACATGTTACTTCACTGGTTTTGTTCTACCAAGAAAGAAGTAGAACATCTGCTGTCATTTCCTAAGAGCAGAATTGATCAAAATTACATTATAAAATTTTACAGCTTTTTGGAAATGGAGAAGCTGCTAAGGTGGATAGCTACAATGTCTCTGAGAGGTATTACATATGAAGCAAATTTAATATCCTGTCTTATATTTAGCTTTATCTTCTTCTGCTGAAGTTAATAGTGATACAGAAACAAGAGTTGGTGGTGTCAAAGAGAAAAATACTGTATTCTTTTCTAATGGAGGTCTTGATCTGCCTCCACAGAAGGCAGGACATGGAGTCTTAACTTTCGTGAAGTCATAATTGACATCCCATTGCATAAACAGAGATCTCATCCCAATTAGGATTCTTGCAATAAGCAGACACAGAAGACCTTTTTTTTTTTTTTCTATTTAAGCTCCAGGGCTGGACTAAAAGCTGATAGAAATGGATGTGCTTCCATTAGCAAGCACAGGTATGTGGAGTCAGGCTGCTAGAGCTGCTCATGAGAAGCACTGTCTTCTGATGAGAGAGAGGGCAGTGCCCAGCAGCAGGAAGGTTCACTTAGCCAAAGCTTGGGTGCCTTCCCCCAGATGGAGCAAGGGGAAGATTTGATTAAGTCTCCTCCTGCATATGCACTCATTAATCAAATGCTTTGGAAGTACAGGTAGCAAATGCATTATGTAGTAGACTGGAAACAATGAGGAGTTAGAATTGGTTTGTTCTGTTTCTAGATGATCTAGGGACTTGCAGGCTACTCTTGAGTTGGATTCTCCTTCTGTCTATGTTTCCCTAATGAAGAGTAGCAATGTTTAACTAATTATGTGGTAAGATATGCTCTCTAATTCTTTCTGCCAGATTTTAACATGACTTTAGAACTTAAATGGTAGCCTACTATACCTAATTGACTATGAACAAAATGAAACTTAAGCTGAGTAGAAAAAAAAGGAACATTTGCAAATATGAAGCTAAACAGTCTTGAGGCAGGAATCAATTGTACTTGGCTTGCATATTTCTTGATCTCTTTTAAGGATACTTGTCAAAGACACAGAGATAAACAGTTGCAAAAAGATACAAGAACATTCAGTTTTCACGGAAGGTACACAGAAGGATTTTGAAGGAAACACTAGTTAGTGGAACGTATGCTGGCATAAAAAGGGGGAGGAGTGGCTGGAGAAAGGGATGGGGGTGTTCAGGTTGACAGCAGAGTCATATGGCTCAGCTGCATCCTGGGGTGCATCAAACACCAGCTGGTCAAACGAGGAGATTTTGTCCTGTTGCATTTAGTGTTGGTGTGGCCTGACCTCAAGCGCTGTGTGCAGCTCTGGGCCCCAGAATTTAAGAAGTGTGTGAAGGGCACTTAAATGTGTCCAGAGGAGGGCAGGTGAGCTGGCCAAAGGGCTGGGAGCCCTGTGAGCAGTAGCTGAGGACTCTGATCCTCTGGTCTGGTTTGAAGAGAAGGGATCTGAAGGGGAGACTTCATTGCACTCCACAGCTTCCTGAGGAGGGGACCTGGAGAGGGAGGTGCTGAACTCTCCTCCCCAGTACCCTGTTCCCCTCTGTTCCATTCCATTCAAATGAAGTTGCAGCATTAAGAGGGTCACTTCCTTGACAACCAAGATAACCAACATGTACATGTTAGATAGCAGAATCAGCTACAAATCTCTTGCTCATAAATATAATATTAGCAGCACAATGTTTTCCTTGATGTAATGTAGACATGAGTGTACTTTTCTAAGGACAAGAAACAACGGTTCACATTAGCATCATTTTTCTTGAATCTGCAGGTGGCTCAGCTTCACAGGGAAGGCTAAAAGAACCACTTAATGCAGTGCAGGTAGAGGATTATTTTTTTATACTCCAGTTTTATAGAAATGGGGGAGGAGAATAGGAAATGATAGGAATCAGTTTATCAGCTCTACTGTCATCATAAAAGTGTCACTGTCATCAGAAGGCGTTGTTCCAGAATACTTCAGAGGACAAAAGGATGATTTGACAGGCTCAGAAAATCTATGGATTGTGGAGGAAATGGGAGAATATTAGAAGGAGTCAATTTACATACCTGAATTATGACAGGTTTATAGTTTAAATATTTCTGCATAGTAACTAATAAATATGTCCCTTTTTTTGTTTGCTTCTTTCTTACAAAATGTAGGGGAAAGTGAAACTATATTTTCCTGAAGCCATGGGCAAGTCTAACAAATCCATTTTTAATGCATGAGGAAGGAGAAAATACACTAAGGAGGCACTAAGGAGGATGGTTTACTGTGCTCTGTTACTCTGCAGTGACTCTTAAGCAGTGCAGTGACAAGTAGTATCTTTGCCTTTTATTTGGTGTTTTGGAAGCAGTTTTATTTGCCACAATGGTTGCCACCAGTGAAACCATTCAACTCCAATATTTATAGCATTTAATACATTATGTAATTTTATTTCACTGCAAATACATATTCTGTCTTTTCCCAAATATCATTCACTGAGAACTTAATTTTTATATTCTTCTACTGTTCTAATATTTATTCATTATTATTTATTTATGTGGCTCCTCTTTAAATAATGGTGAGGGTTCTGTTTAGCAAGGAGACAAGGGAGACTGGCAAGAGCTTTGTAATATATAAATGTGTAAGCTGTAGTGGAGATACTGAAAAAGATGTTAGATATGGTTAGATTTCATGTGTGATTATAAGGTTTTCAATTGCAGAGAAAAGTTTTCAGTTCCCCTGTCTGTTTTAAACAGGTTGCTTAGCTATGTGCTTGAGCTGGGGCTCCTAGACTTTGAAAGGGTAAAAGGATCACCAGAGAAGGAGCTTTGCTCCAAAATTCCTGTGTCTCTCTGCAAGAGCACTAGAATAATAGAATTTGCTATGTCATTTAGAGCTATTCTGCTCTAAAATGTTGTGCCATAAATGGATGCTGTGCTACTGAAGTTGAAACAAGTCACAGCTGCATTCAAAGGGAAGCGCATCAGACAGTTTTTAATTAAAATCCATTAGAAATAACTACTTGAGCAAGAGACCCTATTGTTTTTGCAGACTTCCACTATCTTTGCACTGAAAATTATTTGGCTATTAATGGGGCTTGTATTCTCATAGTTTGCTGTTTTCCTTTGAGATTTCTTTCACTTTGTAGCAATATTAAAAAAAAGTCTACCTTGACTTCTCATAGTTCCTTTCCAGTAATGCGTTTGAGAGTTTTGCTTGCTAGCAACAGCAGCTTTTAAAAATGCCAGAGGGAGGCTGTGGTACCAAGGGCATAATAATGGTACAGCTACTGCAATAATTAGATACCAAAATTGGTACAGGATATTCTTCTCTGGTGAATAGGACAGGAAAATGCTCTTATGAAATGTACATGCAGACCAGTAAATACACAGGGAATGGTAAAAGCCATAGGTGCACTGTTCTGCCATGGTAAGTAAGTGGTTTATTATACAAGTAAATGTTAACAAAGAGTTTTAGTCCTTTTGATTCATGCCTGTTTTTCAGCTGATTTTTCTGATGTGGAATTCAATTGATTTATACAAACAACTTAAAGAATTAGCAATACGAAGGATAGGGTATTTCAGGTTTCATTTCCTTTATTACAGAGGAATCAAAGGATTTTGCCTTCTTTATGAGCTCTCACTGACAGAAGTTTAATTTAGGAAGAGCTGAACTCTATTGAAGGGCAATAACAGTGGTTTAGCACAGGGATAACTCCTAGGCAAGCTGTAGGTTTTCTCTATCCATTTCTGACTTTTTTTTCTCTGTCAATTAGAAGCAATAACACAAGTTTCCAATTTTGTTATGAGTTTTAGGAAGAAAATATACTTTTATTGTATTTTCTGCAAAGAAAAAAAATCCCCATAAGTTTGCAGTTCATCTGTTCTTTATACCACTGTAATACTGAGCACATAAGAAGTCTGGCTGAAGTCAATGACAGTTCCTAGAGGCTTCAGTTTCAGACTGTTGTTTAAGTGCTTTTCTAGATGAGAACAAGTCATTACTAAATTGCATCACATTATATCCGTCAAACAAACAGTAAAATCTTCATAGTTTTTATGCCATGGGACACCTGAAATGAACAACCCTTGTTGATCAGTAAAAAGCAATAAGCAGTTGATAACTGCCATACGTTTAGGAGCTAGAGATGGGGTGGCAACAATATTCAACCTTCATTTTGACTTGCCTTTAATTGAAAAGTTCCTCATTTGCAGTACTAAGGACTTGTGGACAAATATTTGTACGTGTATTTAATTTTAATAATTTGTCATGTACCAGGAAGGAACTGGTTAAAAAATATGTTTTCAGAAGAATGGAACCAAAAGAAGCTACAAGAAGTATGCCACTTTCTTAGCAAATGATCCAACTTAATGTAAAAACCCTTTAAGAAGTAGAACTTAACAAAATGTCAGTGAACAAGATCAGCAAATGTTCAGTTCATGAAGTTAGATCAAATTCAATGAGTACAGTAAGGTCAAGGAGAAAAGCCACCATGGTATGCAAATATGATTATTCTACTTGATATTTTATTTAAAAAAATAAGTAGAAGGAAACTTTTTTTTATTATTTAAACAACAACAACAAAAAAAACACCCTAAGTTTGTAATTTTTTTTCTGTCTTTTACTGCCCTCTGCGCAAAAGAAATAAATGGCTTGGGACAGATCTAATGAATGTGTTGTAAAAGACAGTAATAAATCATAAATTAAAGGGAAACACAAAGCTTTTTTTCTCAGAGATTCAGGAATATTCTCTGAAGCTGATTATCTTACTGTTAAATCTCAGCTATTGAAAACTGGAGTTAAATTATATCTCACTTTTAACTCCATCCTGCTCTGCCAGTCCCCCTTGTCTTTGTAAAAAGCTGTAATGCCACAGTAGGTTGAACCACAGAACTGTACATAATGCACATGTGTGTGTGGTGTGCCTGTGAAACCCTGGCCTTGCTATGCCCAGCATAATGCATACATTGTCCTACACGCTCAGTATTTTGGCCTTTTGTTGTTGCTGTTGTCCTTCTCTTTTTTTGGCAGGGGAGAGAGTGTTGGGGTTTTTTTAGTTTTTTTTCCCTTTTTTTATCACAGCTAAGGAGGTGGATTCTTTTTATAAGGATTGTGGCCTTCTCTGTTAAGTAGGGTGCAGATGTGTTTTTTTCCCTCTGCTTTCCAAATGCTGCTTTTATTTCCAGAATTGGATGATCACAGAATCATTTCTAAAACTACTCAGACAAACTGGTGTCTATATTTAGTTACTTAATGACCTGTTTATTTCTTAAAAGAAAATGGATCCCTTTTCCATGTTTTCAGTGTTCATTACCTTTGAGAAGATAATTATTTAGCAGATGCCTGAGATAATTGTAAATATGAACGTTACAGTTATGTATATGGATATCTCCATGAAATCTGTGGAATTCATTGGCTTTGTTCTATCTTGTTATAAATTTAGCTTATTTGCACACTTTGCAGATTTAGATTTGCTGCCAGGAGCTTGCCAGCACTTTCACCTTGCTTGTAATATTTTTGTTCCAAATGGTGAAAGACTCCATTTAGTCTTCCCATTAAACAGATGGTTTATTATGCCATGTTATTTTTCTTCAGCATAATCTGTTGATTCCCTAGCATTACGAGGTTAGCAGATGCTATCACACCTATCACAATGTCCAACCAAGTTGTCTGGTTTTTTCTCTCCCTCACCTGTTTGCAGTAATCTTTGTCCAACAATGCATCCCTGGCGCAGCATTTTCTATATGACACTCAGAAGCTGCAGTGACCTGGTGTTTTGAAATCATAAATATGTGTTTTCCTTTTTCTGTGCCAACTCTAGTTTTGCTAAGTTCTAACAGGAAAGGTACGTTAGCAAAGGTGGCAAGCAGACAGTGGTTTGACTTCAAATTTTTCCTCTGCACCAAAGGCTCCCATCTTTCTTCATTTTCCCCAAGCCACTTTTGGCTGCTTCTAGTGTTCCACAAATGTCTTCCTCCTAATTTGCAGAATAAATCAGATTTGAAAATGAAGCACTTTGTTTGACCACCAGCTCAGGGGATGTTTACTTCCAATTGCCAATCTCAAGCTGCAGTACTCCTGGTCTTGTTTTTCTGGTCATTTTACCTCTGTTATTTGGAAACAAGACTGAGCTGGTTGGAAGAACCAGTTAGAAGAATCAGTTGGAGGATACCAATTCTCTGAGAACGCTGCTGACAAGAGAGCTCCTCTTTCTCTGTCTTGGCCCTTTTTTCCCCTGGATTACTCAGTCAGCTCTTCAGGCATTTGCTTAATTCCCAGTTTGATACATTTCTGCCCATACATAAAGCTACATGGAACTGAAAATAGCACATAACTTTAATCCTCTATTATAATGAAACAAGGTAAAGGAAAACAGTGTTGTATGCAATTATATTTACAAAGACAAAGTAACAGGCAAATTTTCATCCTGTTAGTTTTGAGTGAGGCTGGAACCTGGACAGGATACTAATAGGAACCAGTGCAAGGCAGCAATTGATTATTGCTCTTGATCTCGTGGCTAATCAAGCTGCCAAGGCAGCGTGTTAGGCCTTCGTTACAGTCCACTGCTTTTCTTCTGAAAACCTATTCCCCAGCAGTCATGCCCCTGCAACAAAATACTGCCTTTGAACTCATGAATCCAGCTGCTGTCTTTTAACACAACCTGTTTGCAGAGCAAAATTAGTTTTGAGTTAGAAGTTTAGAGCTCAGTTTTTGAGTTGGGATGAGAATTTAAATGTAAAACCTCTAACACAGAATGCAGTTTTCACTAAAAACCTCTTATTAACTCAGACTTATCTTTAATCCCGGTTGCACTGCAAATTTGAAGTTACCCCTCTAAAAAAGTTTTGTAGAGGGTTTTTTTCCTGCATTCATTTCCTTCATTTTAGAATTTGTTTAATAAGTCATTTAGCTGTCATTCTGCTGGGGTCTCCTCTGAGTCACAGAGTCCCTTTAAAATAAGCAACATCTGGTAATCATGTGGATTAGCTGTACAGGAGGCTCAGCATCTGTTGATGTTTGCCCCAAGTTTACACATTTTACAGGACATACCAAGAAAAACCCTATCTGTGGATTTCTAAGCAGCACTTTTCAACAACAGTGGACATTTGCCAGGGTATGTTAAGAACAAAATGCAGCTTTTACGGTGTGAAGAACACAGTATCTGCACCATGCAGTGTATCTGCTGATAAGTTGCTGTCACACTGATCTTCACAGAGCAGCTCTCTATTCCAGACTATGTGTGAAGAGCTTGAAGGATAATGGGTTGAACTGTGCTGTCTGCATAGTTGCAGCTTCTGGCACACAATGCAGATGCAACCCTTTTCTTATAGTACAAAAGATTTTAATCTAAAATCACATCCAATCCCTGAACAGCTTATCTGCACCAATGCATTATTCCTAGTACTTGATTCTAGCTAGGCAATACCTGGGAAATGATTTGATTTTCAAGTTTCCCCCAAAATGAACTGTTATGATTGTAAAAGCTCAGCTCTGTGTCTTGAAGCTGTGATTGTCTTGTCTTGCTGTTGTTCCTGATTCCCATTCATGCACTTTTTCCTGATTGGCAATACAAGATCACCTTCGCCTGGCTTAAGTCCATCATGATGTCCCCACGTGTTTCTTCATGAGTTTTCCTTGTCTTACCCTCCATGAGTGCTGCCTTAGCAGCTCTCACACACTTTCCTACATGATATATCCACTATACAAATGCCAATCTAAAACACCCACACGCTCCTGACCAATCCCTTACTTTCTGCATCTCATCTTCTTAATTACGTTCCCGTTGCTTTTAATTTGCACTCATCACACACAATATATGAAATCACTTCCTCACTTGAGTCTTCCCATTTATGCCACCCTTCTGAAAATGAATTCATAATTAAACTATCTTCTCTCCAGTTTGGGTTTTGTGAAGTATATAATCTACTATTTTAAGTTTTTACAAGGTGGTTATCCAAATGTGCATCATCCAATTTGGAGGAGGTGAAAGTGAAAAAACCTTGTTTCAGTTTCCAGGGAAAGAGAAAAAAAATCCACAGACAGATTTAGCATCAAACTGCCTGTGAGTAGCGTGCTGGAGCTTGCTGTGGGGCAGAGCTCTGGTCATGGCAGTGTCACTGAAGCTGCTTGGTGGTCAGAGGTCACAGTTGCCAGAAGGCTCTTGCTGCTGAGTGTTCTTATGGAAATGCCTACAGAAAGGATTTTTACCAAAGGTTTCTAGCATAGGAAGCTGAGATGTACCTGTAGGTATGAGGCTCTCTTGTGCAGTCTGCCTGGTAGAACTTTAGGATTTTTTAAGTCAAAATTTTCTTTATCAAAATAAACAGGAAGAAGTCTAGCACTGTTCTCAGCAAGTGCTGTAACATCATAGAATGGTTATTTCCAGATCTGAGATAATTACTGTGAACGCGTACATGATAAGGTCTCTTTCATGTCTATACACATATATACATGCACACATGCATGCCATATAAAAATAACATTTTGAGGAGTGTATTTGTGTTCCCATGTGTAGGACTCCTCCAGTTTGTCAGCTTGTTCTCATGCTTGCATCTGAAATGTGCTGTTTCAATGCCACCCTACTGGGATAATTCCCTATTTGCAGTATTTAACATCAAAGATTATATTCCTTTTTCAGTTGGCACTCTTTTTTGGGTTTGTTGAGTAGTAATAATAATAAATAAACAACTGAACATAGAATAGTGGGGGGAGAGAAAGTGCTGGTTGTTACAGGAACAAAAAAGTTATGTGAGAATTGTTAATGATCTTACCCTCAGGAGTACAAACACATTCACAACATTTAAAGAAATTATGTAACTTTAGCAGCTTGACTATATCATTGTCAGTGTTCGTCCCATGAAATGTATCAGATCATAGGTGACATCCCCATCTGTAGAGCCTTTTTGTGTTATGAATCTTCTCCTTTGTGTCTTTGTCAGCTGCTGGTGCGGTTGTCTGCCTCCCTGTATATTACAGCAGTGCACACGCATTCTTCTGTGTGAACATCCATCTTAGAACATTAAAAGAAAACCAGAATGGAAAAGAGAAAAATAAGGAGGAAACCTTCATTTATATAATGCAGTACAAATCACCATGTCAGTGACTGACTTGTTTGTCAATAGTATTAGGTAGGATATTAAAGGAAAAACAATTTAATACAAATCAAGAGAACTACAGCAACATTTAGAGTAATAGATTCAGTGAGTGAAACTAATTCATATGTGGGGTGGTATGCATGGTGGGCTGTATGGAGAGTATTAGTTGAGAGTATTAATGGCTTCTATCATCACTTTTCTCATTTGAGTTTTTAAGGTAGCATATTTAATTGTAGCTGTACAGATGGCTGGGAATAAAGTATGGGCTAGCAATTCAAGGGGTCTTCCATAGATATGAAATTAAGAAATATTGCTAGAGAGTCCTGTTTCAGTTGTCAAGCAAGTGTGGCTTTCTAATTTTTTTTCGCTTCTTTCTGCTGATTAGTATGAATTTTTGTGGGATCACATGTCCTGCATTGTCCCATGCACCTGAAAGGAGATCCTAGTGCAGAAACCTTTGTTGCAAGGGGTTCCTGTTTAAGGTCTGCATTACAGGATTAATTACTAAGTTGAGACAAAATTCTGCCTGCTTGTGGGGAATCCTTTGTCTTCAGAATTTGCCTTGAATATCACTGTCTTTCACTTCTTGGAGGCTACTTCCTTATTCCATTAAAGTGAAGGAAAGAAATGCTGTGGATGTGAGTCCTAGCATTTGACCATATAGTCGTCAACAGGTGGAAGACAAGACTGAGCATAGTTTTTTTCTGCAAAATACAAATGTGTCTATATCCATAGTGCTCATTACTGGCTGCTAAGAAGGGCCTTGATTGAAGACCCTCATATGTGACAGGTAGGATACATGAATAAACTTCTTCCTCATAATGTCTACATTGTCAAAAGCCAGGTAGTATCCTAGCCTGATATACTTTTGGAAGCCTGATAAAATTTTTGAATTATTAGAAATTTTCATATGCTTTTGTTTTCAAAGTGTAACCAATGTTGGCCAAAAATTGTGGTCCAGATAGATTCTCCTCCGTGCAACTTCCATGGAGCATCATGAAATCACTATAGCTTTATGAGACTATTTCTTGTGAGACTTTTAAAAGGATTGGGAAATGAAAAGAAAGATTTCATCAGAAAGTACCTCTATTCTAGAGATTACTCTTGAAGGCAGCATCAAGCAGTTGAATGCTCTTTGTTTAGAAATATGAAATGGTTAAATTGCTTTGATCTGTTTTATATGATGCTTAAGCATATGCTATCTATTTTGCTTTCTGATGCATTTGTAATTGATCCTAGTCATGAAAGAAATCAGTTGTTCAGGTTTTGTATTTAAAGAGAGAAGTAGCTAGTCCTTGTGTGATATGCCTAAGCAAACAGTTTTGGGGAAGAGTACAGAAGAAGGGTAATGGCTTCCTCTTCTATTACTTCCAAAGACAAGAAAATTTAGTTGTTAGTATTGCCTGTACGTTACCAAAGGCAAAAGAGCTGTTGGTGGTGGGGGGCTGTAGTGGCAGCCTGTTCTTCTTAAGATAAAATGTTTGAAGTGCAAAGTTTGTGGGCATTCTTGGAAGTAAGAGAGAAAGTATCCAGACAAGCTTTCAGTAAAAAAATGGTAGTTCAAATGCTGAATAGTCCCAGCAACAAGAATACATGTTCACTACACTGGTTAATTCCACCAGGATATGGGAGGAGACACTCAATGTGTGGAGGTTCACTGAGAGCTTTCATGAAAAAAAATTAGAAGTATTGAGTATGACTTAATGACCAATGGACCTTCCTAGGCACACAGGTCTATTGGTTTCTCGAAGTCTCACCAATTCTCTTTCCTCTGCTGTCTTTTGATTGTATTATTAATGTACGCTACCCATCATGAAGTGGAATGTATATGGTTTACCTTGGATTTTTTTCCTATCAGTGAATGCAGGTAGAAATTATGCTGAAAGTTCAGAAGTGATCATTTTGATGTAAACTTACCACTAAACAGAGTGCATTTGGAAAGCATGAAATACCCCGTGTCTACTAATGCAAGTTTTTCATTGAAATCCTTCATGATAAATGATTATTTGCTGTAGGAAGACCCCAGTCTGCTAGGTTTATCTAATTTTCCTCACAAAAGTTAGAATTTGAAAGTGTGTTCATCTTGCCAAGTTCAGCACCATATTTTTCAGTCTAGTCCCAAATAACCTCATGGTATAATCTCCCAAAATAAACATTACATTGCACAGAAAATACAGAATTTTCATAAGCTCTCCAATAAAAAACATGTGTACTTGTATTCAAGACATTGTTTTGAATTTAGGAGGTTAAAACTACAAATAAAATTTATGAACTGAGTATTTCTAATTCTACTGAATGTGAAGAATCTCCACCACACTGACCTTACAGGTTATTGTTTTTAGTGCACAAAATGCTTCTTGCTCAGCAGCTTTGTGTTATATAGAAAATAACGCTTTCAGGTTTTCTTATCTGTAGCATTATTACTGTGTTGTTATGATGTATTATCACTTGAGGAGCTCTTTCAGCAGGTTCTGAATTTGTACCTTGCTGTCACCCTTCAGAAAACCCTGTGAGTTTTTTATCTTTGCACTCACAACAAGTGTTTGAGATTTTACAGCTCTCTGCCATTGGAACTTTTTCACATGGTTGAGAGTCAGAGCAGCAGGGAGCAGAAAAACCACTGACATTTGTGCAAGTTGTTGCAATCAGCCTTTGCAGAATACAGGTTTTCGGTTTTGGGGTTTTTTTGGGGAGGATAATGTGGTGTTTGAGATGAAATGCTGAAGAATTTTATGTAGGATAGATGCTCCTCTCTTTCACCCTTCCAAAAGTTTGAATCAGTGGATTTATCCATAGATCAAAAAATAATTTCTCAACCTGTTAAGCTTCTG
This sequence comes from Geospiza fortis, assembly GCF_000277835.1. Taxonomy (NCBI): domain Eukaryota; kingdom Metazoa; phylum Chordata; class Aves; order Passeriformes; family Thraupidae; genus Geospiza; species Geospiza fortis. The sequence continues at coordinate 7,997,371 of NW_005054304.1, forward strand.
CTTTCTCTTTTGTTAGTATGAATTCTTGTACTGCACATTCTGCAATGCAAATGTCATCAGCTGTATTTCCAAATAACATATTTCATTATTCCCTATTAATGAGCTTTTTTTGTATAGCAATATATAAATGCTGGTACTGCATGGTAATGCAATACTATTTTCTCTGCTAGAGTTTTGGTTTATAAATGCTGTTGCCACTGATCTTGATGTATTATGTCTTTTCCAGGGTAATTTCTTATATAAATCTATGATTATATTTTTTTAAATGAAAAGGAAGAAAGGAAAAAGAAAGGGGAAAAAAAACCTTCCCAATGTTCCTGTGACTGTTATTGAATGTTAGACTTAGGGGTTTTTTTTCTCTAGAAATAGACAGTGAAGAAAAGTCTATGTGCAGTTTAATTTTTGCTAAGGCAATACTGTAGCTCACACACATTGACAATTGAATGGGATGAATCAATTCAGCGTTAGAAACTTGGAGAGAAAATTCTGAGCAACACCGGAAAAGCTGTTCCAGGTGCCCCATCTCCCTTTGTGGCATTTAAAAAGCAGCATTCTAACAGTTTTTAAAGCAAGATTATGTAACACCTCTGGCACTAAGCTAAAGTAACCTCAGGTCTTGTTCCCAAGAGTTTCATCCTGCAGTGACAGTTCTGCCTGGTGTGTCTGAGTGTCACCTCTGAGCTTTGGTGTGTGTTTGAGGCTTTCTTGGAGCTGGCTTTCCTCCTGGTATAGCTGCATCCAGCTTTGCCCACGAGAGCTGTTTGCCATGCCAAGGCAGAGTCCTCTTGCTCCCTCTGTGTGAACCCAGCTGAGCAGAACCAGCACCTGGGGTGAAGTTTGCTGCCTGTTCCACAGGGGTCTCTAGCACAGCACAGCAAACCAAATCCTGTTGAAAAGAAAAGGGGAAAACCCATAAATGCTTACTAATTGTGGCAAATGAAATGTCATCTGAAATAAAATCAGTCTTACTGTTCTTAACCCATCAGTTTAAAAGCTGTTTGTTCCAGTGAGATTACTTACTGCTATAAACATGCACTATAGTTTTTATGGTTTTAGTACAGTTTCCCTTGGAGTCCAGGGAACAGGAAAGGAGGAAAGAAAAATAAAACAGATAAAAATCAGATCTTGTTGAACACAGTATAGAGAGAAATGAGGAAAATCTCAAGCTGGAGCCTACTATTCTGTTTGCACAAAATAAAACCTTACTGAGTATGTGGTCTTGTTGAATTAAATACACTCATTGAAACAGGAAAGAAGTTTAAAATCCCTATAAAAAAGATTCTTACATAAGGAAGAATAGGTATTATAAAATAATTATTGATCTGTGAATTATGTCAAACCATAAAAGCCCATTCAGATGATGGTGGTTAAAAACCAAAATAAGTGAAGACAGCTTTGAATATAATAATTTAGAATTTATTTAGGACCATGAATAATAAGTCACGTTAGTAGTAATTCATGTCTGTGCTGTTATGGGTCACTAAAACTGTCTTATCTTTTTATGTATTTATCTCCAGTAAGAAATATATGTTAATATGCCACATATGTAAGTGATAAAAAACTAAAATTTGAAAGGGGAAGGTTTGCATATTCTTGAATAGACATTTATGATAGAACAGCTGGATTTGATTCATTATTTCATGAATCTTTAAAAAGCTTTTTGCCTTCCGACCAATCATAAGGCATAGCTGGCATCTAGTACAAGTCATAGTTCTGTGAGGGGAACAAAATGTAAAAAGAAATTTCTCAGGTTTTTCCTCACCTTGCTTTTTATTTTTGGCCTTATTGGTGTTCTTGGTTTAAAGGAGAGGAGGAGGTGTATGAAGTTAAACTTTTATGGCATAGATGGTAGAAAATCAGTTTCTTTTAAAAGAGATCTAGAGTTGTTGCACAAATCAGCCTAGAGGAGATTCTGGGCTGCAGAAATTCCCCTTATCAGTGAGCAAACCCAGCCAGGACAATGCAGATAGGTGCCCTGCCCTACAGTTTCAATCAATCATGCCATGCTAGTTTTGTACTGCAGGGGCTGCAAGCACTACAGATTTGCTTATCAACACTTGCTAAGTCTTTTGTGGCTTTCCTCCACCAACCTCCAGTGGAACAGGTGCCAGAAAAGCTAAGAAAAGTCAGTAGCCAAGGAATTGCATGCTAAACCAGAAACAAATAAGTAAACAAAAGCAGAAAATGGTGGCAGACCTTTCACTGATGTACTATTCAAGCATACAGGGGGTAGTATTGGTGTTCAGCTCCTTCAAGGGAATGATTGCACCTTATGCAGTTAGAATTGGAGAACTTCAGTTATGCAAATCAGGATTCTGCACATGAGGAAAAATCACATTTTCCAGACTGGTGAGAAGACAAAAGTTTACCACTAAAATTAAAACCTAGTGAAACTCAAATCTCTATTCCCTTCTACCCTTTTCTACTTTCTATAACCTCCTCCCTTCCCACTTTGATTTTTTTTTCTCTCAGTGTTCAATATCAACAATAGTTCCCCTCTGACTTCCAAAGGAGTATTCTCTACATTATGCAGATCAAGAAAAAGCAAGTGCCGAGCTCTAGATGCACATTAGATAGTTCTTTCTAAAAATAGGTGGTCTCTATGGCAATATTTCACAGTGCCCTTGAAGGTGAAAATTCAGTTTTGCTAAGCAGAAGTCTTTCAGCAAAAATGACAGATCTCACTTCCATAAGGAGATTGCTATTGTCAAAGCTGTATATTCAAAAAGCCAGAAGTATTTTTTAAAAAGCCAGGAACTAGACAAACTCTTCCTCTAGAAACTGCTGCATGTTACTCTTTCATTACTTTGATATTATTTTTGTATCCTTTTGTCCAGCTCTACAAAATTTCATAGTTTGATTTTCTCAATTTGATGGCCAAGACCTTTGTGAACTATTTATTATAGAAATTAAATGCTCAACTCTCCTTATCACTTCAAGAATTGTTTGTGTTTGCAGAAGGTGCCTGAATATTAACTATAATCGACTAATATTGCTCTGTAGTATAGCCTTCATTAAAGTTTGGCAGGGTAACTTCATTACCATAGCTTTAAGTCATTTAAAATAGCGGGCATATACCATGACAAAGCAGGATCCCTGCTTTCAGCAAATGACATTACAAGGATAAGGTAAAACATTTGTTCTGCTCAATTCTTAAATTGTGGGAGTCGCTAAGATTAGTACTGGTGGAATTTCAAATTACTTCTGTCCTCCTGGAGTTTTGTAGCCAGTAGTTTAGTATTTGTGTGCATTAAACACCAAAGTGACAGATCCATAGGCATGGGCAGATCCATGTACATGGATTCTCTTGCGGGTCTCATACAGGCAATAAACAAGAGATTTTATATCAGCTGTTTATCTCTTAGTGTTTTTCATTAGAAGACATGAAGAGCACTGTGAAATAAAAAGGAACTGGAGAGGGCAATAAAGAAACCATCAAATTTAGTTATGTACTGATTTTCAGTGTGCAATACATATCTACATATATGTAGGACACATGTACAGTTATAATGTTAGTGAATTCTGGGATGCTTTCCTAATAATAAATATGGAGTTAGAAGCTTTGAGAAAGCCCTGAGAGTCACACATAGGATTTTCAGTGTCAAGTCGTGTCACATCACTGCCTGGTGTATCAGACCCTCATAACATCACAAATCATCTCTATTTGCATATGGTCCTGCTGTACTGAATTAAGTTAGCAAAAGTGCCTCAAGAATCTGTCATTATTTTATGAAGCTTCTTGGGGATGTGCTATTGAAGGGAACCTGAAGCCCCATAGAATCATGTAAAAACTAATATAAAAACACAAATGTGGCAAACTAATGTGAATTATTTTCATAACATTTGTGTTAATTTTTGCTTTATTTTCCATGAGCATTAGATGGTTAGATGTTGTGATGGGACTTATTATGATAATATTAGAACCTGCAATGATAATTTGCAGTGCTGCTCCTGTAATTTCTTTGTCTTCAAAACAGAATTGAAAATAATCTATAATGTGACTCTACATAGCAAGTTTCTTTTTTTTTTTTGTAGAGGATCAGAAAATCCCTCTTGGAATGTGAAGCTGCCAGAGAAACATGAGAATTGCTTTATCTGTTACTGGGAAAGCCATTGTTTGATTTTCCTGGTCTAGCTAAAAAACAAAGAGACTTTTTAATGAATTTTACTTGTGTCCCTTTCCCATGTCACATGTTTGAAACATGTTCTGAACATTAGTATTGACAGAATGTGTTGTAGATATTTATAAAACAAAAAAAAACACATAAGAGGGCAGTGAGAAGGAATTTATTTACTTTTTGTATGTATATTGCATCTCTTCCCTGAAGCACTTCATATCCCAAGAGCCTTTTCCTCTCCATTATGAATCATTTTCATATCCACTGAACACTGAAACTCCTTTTCAGAATAATAATAAAAATACATTTTTAAGGCAACAAATCTGGAAATCAAAATCCTATGCACAGTACTTACATTGCTGCAAGACTTCCTTTTTCTATAACTATGAGGAAAAACCCCACCAAGTCAGGAATAGAAGGATTATGAGAAGCTTATTTGTTCTTTTGTTATTCACACCGATAAAGCAACCTTGAGGTTTGAAATGCTGCTATCCTAAAAGATATTAGTTTGTTGAGGTGCTAAAAGACACTTTGGGTTGTACTGAATGGCTCTGGTAATAAATCTGAAGGTAATACACATCAGTGAAATACAGTTTGAAAATACCTCTGAAGGAATTATTTCATGCTAATAGTTTGCTAACTTCTTTAATTTCAAGGAGTATATGAGCCAGTTTTTTTGAATGTTTTTGTTGTGTCCAAGTAAAAGAAATAGAATTTAGAGACACACCAAAAATTATATCTCATTATTCATTCCAAGTGCTCAACCTTCCCAGTTGATCAGCTTTCAGCATATTTTTGTGCACCGTGTAAACAACAGAGCTATGCTAAGCGCATTAATCAATGGCTTCATGAACAAACATAGAAATGGAAAAAAGTTCTGTTGAATCTTAATTCCTAATGGACACATTAGGTGCCTTCCTCCCCGCCTTTCTTCTTTTTCCCATTCCTCCCTTCTGCTCTTTCTCTCTTCCCTCCCTCAAGGTTATTGAAGTTTGTATCACAGACCATATACATGGTTTTTCCCCTCACCCTCTCTCTGCCCAGCATTTTCTGCCCTTTCCCAACCAAACACATTTTGCCCCAGGCACTGCCGTTCTGGCTGAGGGGCTCAGCAGTGCCCTGTGATGTGTTGGTTGGAGCTTCACTGCCTTCTCCTTTGCTTTCCCCCCAGGGAAGTTTCACTTTATTATTAATCTGAAAATAAAGTAAGTTCAAGCCCTGCATGCAGGGGTTCAACAAGCCCTTTGCACTTCACAGTGGTGGAGCCTTCTTAGCTAGAATAAAATTTGTTGCCTGGTGAAAAGCACAAAACCTGGGGATTGCTGAGTCATAGACAAATGTCCCCTAATTAAATTCCAGAATGCAGTGTAATCTTTACTATTGTTTTGCTAGTAATGCATTATTATAAGACTGAAGATGGAGAATAGTGTGCATTGTGTAAAGTGGCCATTTTATTACACAGCATAAGATAACTGGGGCTTCTGTTTCTTCTTGAGAATTGTTCTCAACAGGATCATTACAGAATATTGATTAGTTGTAAGAATTAAAATGTTTCTCATTACTATCTGACTGTGCAAATAAAGAAAATAGCAAAATAAATTCCTGTAGGTTATAATCTGTCTTCTTGTTTTCTTGAAAGTACAGAGGTTGTGTTTCAGTCTTTCCCCTGGCAAATTTGAACCACAGTGTTAAAGTGCAAATTTGAATGTTGCTTTTCACAGAGCTCTATGAGCTCCAAGCTGTGAGTTTTAAACAAGTTTTGATCCAGATCTGATTTTGGCTTCCACAAGATGATAGGTTTGCAGCTTTACTGTTCAAAGTAGAGTAAAATTGTATGCAAACTCTGTCATTAGAATTGATGTTGTTTTCTTTTGAGGACTGTTGACTGTGCTACTCTACAATAGCCTTATCAACAGGCTGTACTTGCTGAGAAAGAAATGGGCTGAAAATATTCTATGGTGGTTTCAGAAACGAATCTTAAAGTATTATCTGCAATTCAATGTGTAGTATAATGCTAACTAAATTAGTATTTCATAAAGCAGCTTAATGACATTTTAATTATATTAAAAAAAAATAAGTCGTATGGTTTTGCACTTTGTTATAGGAGTGTTACCACATTTATTATTTTTACATTTTCCAATTTTTTGTTACTATTACCAGCATTTTGTAGTCTGAGCAGCTTCAGAGTGAAATTTCTTACATTAAATCACCTGACAGTTTTAATGCTAATAAATTTTGCTTCTTCAAGAGGGAAAAGGGTGAATTTGGATTCTTGTCTGTAGGAGAGCGTGTTGAACACAGGGAACTGGTCATAAACCACAGCAATCCAAACAACTCCCCCTCCCATGTAATGTGGGTGACAAAGAATCCCAATCCCAGTGGCTAAGATTGGCATTATCCAGACATTGCATAATTGCAGTCCTAAGCCAAGCAGCTCTTTTTAGACTTAACAGAACCTCTGAGGTAGGTAGGTGTCCCTTCCTTGAGAGCACAAACAAGAGTTTTATCTTCTGAGAAATCCAGACATGTCTAATTGTGAAGACATAATGATATCCCGACTCCCCCTCATTGCATCCTAAAGATTGCATGTGTTCTTTATGAAACTGTTTTTCCATATAAAACATGGTGAACTGACTGCTGTGTGTGGTAAAACTAGAGAACTGTACCAATTTTCAGTGAACTGACAATCCCAAATTTATATTGAGAGTACAATAGATTATTTTCTTCTGAGTTATGTACAGTCATGATCCTATGATGAAGGAGAAGGAAAAAACAGAGACCACAGAATTGCAATAACCCACTATGTTCTCACCCAAAGAGCAGTGAAATAAAATGAAGTTTTTGCCATTTGTTTCAGTGAGGACTGAATTAGCTTGATTCTGAGGAAGCAGCTTCAGGAATAAAGTTAATAAAAATGAAATAGCTTTCTGTTATAAAATACTTAGCTTCCTTTTCCTTTTTCTTTATCAAAACAACAGGGAAAAAAAGACATAGAATACTCTCTTTGCTTAAATACTCCCTAGCATCTAGTCTTCAGACTGAATTTAAATATTACATCATTACACTTTATTGTGACTTTTCAGAATACTAAATACCATGTTCTATCTTTCAAACAAGGTCTGACTTAACTGGAATTGCAAAAGGTCTTATATATTTCCTCCAGACATTTTTTAAGGATTAGTACAAAACTTTAACAAAGCTCAAACCTCAATCATTAGGCAAATCTTTTGAGGTTTTTCTCCTTTTCTGTAATTAGTTTTAGTGGAGATTTTATTGATATTCAACCTGCTGTTCTGCTGCATGATAATGGTACATTTTGGCCAGACTACTGGAGTAATTTGAGAGGAGCAATGACGTTTTGGTTATTTCCATTTAAGCACTCAGTCTTACTTGAGATATATTACTCATGATCAGAGTAGCATTATGAGCTCCTCCTTTAAAATATCTAATATATTAATATAATATTAGGGAGCTTTCTTTCCAGCAGGGTCCTAATGTGCTATGCCTGCACATTAAAACATTCAGAAGTAAATTCCAATTATTAAGGACCTAATTTGGAGCTCACTAAAGTTAGGGGGTTAATTTGTAAATTCCGTGGTAAGAAACACTGAGTTATGTAATTTAAGGGCTGAACTGAAGCCCTTAAGAATTTTATAGAAGTGCACCTTGGAATACAAATTAGATTCTTTCTACATAATTTTTAAAGTTAATATATATGATGTAGTTAGCAATCCTGGGGAGGTAGGTCGGAAGTTATCCTTTTCAGATGGGAAAGCAATCCTGAATGAGTGAGGTGACAGTAAAAGTAGCAGTAAATTTATATGAATCATTAAAAAAAGACAGGGGGAGGAAATAAAAAATACAAAAAAATTCTTTTAAAAATAAGATGAATATAAAGAAGACCAGAAGGACGTAGGATTAAAGGCGTTTTCAACAAATATGTTCATACCACTGAGGGAGGTATGCACTGGCTTCAGAGAGCTTTAATTTAAACCTCAAGCAAGGTTTTTAGAAAACTCATAGCCTAAACTTGTGGCATTAAGATAAATCTGTTGGATTGTTTTGAAAACACTACTTGCAATGGATGGGAGGATATATGCATGAAATACATGCACCTTATACAATTGTTCTTGGCCTCAGGAAACCTTTCCACTACCTTTTGTACAGAGTTCAGAGACTTGACATAAAAATGAGGAGGAAAGGATTCTTGTATTGCAGTGAATTCTCTACTGCCATGTCTGAGCTTCCATTATAATGGAGGAAGTGGGAGGTAAAGGTGGATTTCACCTTTGCATCCTTGCTCTAAAAGCTCAAAAACTAGAGTTGCATCCTTAATGGTCTTAAAAAATATACTTAAAATGAATCCTTAAAATATACTCTGATAGCAATATCTGCCTCTAAAATCTGATCATGCACATTTCACTCTATACATAACAAAGGAGAAAAGCAATTTCTTCCTTCTCAGTTATCTGTATGCTATCTGTAAAGCCAGGGACAATAAGTTCTCACTTGATACTTCTGGGAGTTCGTATCTCTCATATTTGCAGTTACTAAGAAGATATCAGAAGGGGGGGAAAAACCAAACAACCGAACAAAAGAGCCTTTTAGGTATGTTCCTTAAAGCCCCAAACCTTCAGTAAGAGTCATGTTGGTGTATGCTCAGATCCACTGAGCAAGTGCTCTCTGTAAGCAGCTGGCACAACTGCACACAAAGGACTTAAATCGTAGCGAAGTTCTGTTTTCAGCCACAAAATGTTCTGGAGACCTTACAAGGGCTCTGTACAAAAGAGTTTCACCTGAAAGCCACAGCTGCCATTTGTCTTGTGTACAGCTTTATATCACCATCTGTAGTCATTTGTCTAAATTCAGGATCACCTCCCAGAAATCTATAAGGAAAAGAAAGGTTTAATTATGAAAAAGGCTTTGTCTGGGTCATTACATCACTTGGTTATGAGCAGTGTGGATAAACAAAAACCCTATTACCTTCACTCTCAATATAGAAATATCACAGTAATTCAAAGTTGCAAAATTTTTGGAAACATCTTTTTCAATATATGTAACAGGGAATAGAAGTGATTCTGATTTATTTATCCTATATTGAATAGTGTGTTTGAGAATAGCAGTAATGGTGATAAATAATAATCTGATAAAGTGTCTCTCACATCTTAAAACTAAGCAAATGCCTGCCAGACCAGAACAGATGGACTTTGGGTGTTGCAGGATAAGAGTGCATTGAGAATTTCATTATCTCTTCTGTATGAACAAACTATGAACCTTTTATTTGCTCTGTGTAAAAGCAGGTACCTTTTACAAGCCGTGAAGGTGTAAGAACCATGTTCTTCTGGACTGGAATCCAAAATGCCTGAGTCAGTCCTGGGGTTGAATGATTGCTGTGTAGAATGAGAAAATTCTCCTCTTTGTCATGTGCTTATTAGCTGATATTTCATCCTTTTCTCCCTTGATTGTGATCAGAATAATTGTATTAATACTTGTGAAGTGATCATATAGTGGAGGACAGTATTTGTATGAGTGGACACATTAAAATGAGGGAAGTGTAAATGAAAACGAATTATTTAAGCTGAACTTCTGAAAGATGAAACACTCAAGTACTTTCTACTTGGCATCATCCTTCAACTGGTACTTCCATAATATGGACAGCAATGTTTTACGTCCTCCTGTGTCCAGTAGGCTTTCACAGCAGCATTTACTGAATCATTTTATATCCCAAATTTAGTAATAAAATTTGTCTTTACAGCTTCTTTTTAAAACCTGGAAAATATGCATACATTACACTTTTGCAGATAGATTTTTTTAAATGTCATCCTACAGAACAATATATTATGTTTGGTTTCAAACAAATCTGATCTCAGTGGAAGCCAATTGACAGCTAGTACTTTAGGATGATGTGGAGCCCATGCAAATCCCATGTAAATGTGTTTATTCCAATACAATTTTTATTAATAATTTGCATCCTAGAAAGAATTATGAAGGGCTCTGTATATATTTTAGGTTTTGATTTGGGTTTTGAGATCATTTACTTGAAGACGTGACATTTACCATGATGATGGCTTTAATTTAACAGCCTAATAGGATCTAAGATAGTTTGATGTCGGCAAAGTCATGTTAGATGGTACCCTTGGGAGATTCCAGAGTTGGTGACTCTCCCTGATGTCACACAGAGAAAAGTTCAGGCATTCTTAGTGGAGTATGCTAATAATGGGTGAATTCTGGTTCTTACAAAATATCAGGGGAAGACAAGGAAAGGAGGTATGAGAATGAAATAATTTGGAGAAAGTTCAGCCAGTACTTGTAGCTGCTTCCATGCCAGGATAAACCAGAACTAGGAAAAAGTCCCGGAGAAGAACGTGGCAGATCCAATAGCCATGGAAGCTGGATGGAGGTGGCAGGGACATAGGAAGATTGTAGTCATGAACAGGGACAACTGTAGATGGCTGGGACCATCCCAGCACTGCAGATGACTGGGATCCTTTGTAATGCCCTGTGTCCACAGGAGTCTTGCTTCCCTTCGGGAGCAAATGCTGCGGGTGCATCACAGCACAAGAGAAGGAGAAGTGCTCTACATCTGGCAGCAGAGCTCAGGCAGGGGAGGAGATGGATCTCAACCAAACTTTCTTGCAAAACCTGCTTTCACTTTCCACATTACTGTTCTCTCATTTAAAAAAAAAATAAATCTTGGTATCCCTCTTTCTCTTCAGCTGATTGTTCTGGCTGCTTTTCTTGTGTGACTAAAAAGCATCTGATCAGTGAACTGGTTTTGGTTGAAAAATAACTTTCCACATAGAGAGAGGTTGGAAAGATGTAGTTTTCATCCACGCCAGCTTCCTTACTTAATTCACTGCATAGCCACTCAAACCCTGACACTGGCACAAGGGAATTAGCAGAGATGGCTGCAGAAAGTTAAACAGTAAAGGTACAAAGCTTAGTACAGTGGGGTGAGTTTTGCACACAGAGGGTTCTTCCCTATATTGGCTAGCATAGCAGTGACTGGTTTAGTAGCTAGATTTTAAAAGGTGTGGTTCCCAAGAGAAATGTCCTGTAGAGAACCCCAAGTCCCCAGGGTAGAAATTTAAATAATGCTGTGTGGATGCTATACCCTGCTTGAGGTGATTCCCTGCTTGGTAGATATCCTGTTACAGCCTCATGTTTGAGAACAAAGCAATAATGACCAGAGTGAAACACAACAAGTGCAGCCTGAGCAGAGACACAGCTGCTAAATACGGGGCATTTCTGAAACAGGCTTTGGAATGCACTGCATCTGTTGGAATACACACACAAAGCTTGGCAAGATAGGGACATTAAGGGCTTTTTTTAAGCCCTCACCCCTATAAATGATTTCTTTCTCATACCTCATTTCCTCGTCTTCCCCTGATAATTTGTAAGAACCAGGATTCACCTCTGATTAGCATACTGTACTAAGAATGCCTAGTTAAAGACTCTGCTGACACAGTACAAATGGGAAGCTGCATATATTTTTCTTTTATGTGTCTTTTTCAGATCAAGCATTTTGCATGCTAAAAAGTCAATCTGTTGTTGCTTTCTACCAGTAATAGCCATAAATGTTAAGAATAAAGTGAAAATAGCTTAGCAAATTACCATATATTTCTTTCCCAAGAGAATGAAATCACCTATTCTAGGTATTGTTTATGACACCGTAGACTAGTTAGATTTAGTGTGCTTTTTATTTCACATCTACACTGGCTATACAAATATATATATAATATTATATTTCACATCTACACTGGTCAAATTCAGACAGTACATCATTTCAGCATTTCTAGCAGCATTATAGAAAATAATACCTGTGCAATGTGACCTGACCTGTTCTTACACTTCTTGTGGGTAAGAAATTCATCATTTTTTTCACTAGGGTAAAGGATTTTTTCCTTTCTGCATTTTAAAATCTGTGTGATTTTTTTCCTTCTCTACATTCATGAGGTTTGTTCTAGGCAACATTGTTTGAACACTATTTAATATTAAAAGCTCCAAGTTGGAAGTAAAATATTTTTATTAAGAAGAGTCTTAAATAACAATCAATAATTTTTCTGTGTAAATATCTACTAAACCTAGAGAGGGAAGTTTGAACTGCGGGTATAATTTTTTTTTTCTTCATGTTTACATACAAGTCTGCTTGATCTTATTTTAATGTGATATCGTGATATTTAAATTTTATTAGAATAAAGCTTAGTGACTGTTACCAGGTTAAAAAAAATTTAAAAAATTAAATATTACATGTCCTTATTAGAGCTTTCAGTAGCATGTGTTTTAATATTAATGAAAACTTACAATTGGTCATTTTGGTCACGGATTCCCATATGGGTTTGTTGTTGAACTTACAGCATAAATTTAGATAAATCCACCATTATGATTTCAAAGCAATGGTACTCTTATCTTGAAATCAAATTTGTTGAATGCAGATTATTTTTCAAACAAATAATTTCTGAAGCAAAGGAAGAATCTATGTTTCTGCTATTTGGAAGTAGTTTCCTTTTTGCATTGGCATGGGATGTAGTTTTCTTCACCTTTAAAGATTTGTATTCACATACACCTTCAGCATTGCTCTTCAGGTACTAAAAGGAGTCTTTTAGAAGCACTTTAAAAGTGCTTTTCTTTCTCCACAGCAACTGCTTATTACTTGTTTTCCTATATGCTTTTCTGAATTTAAAGGAAAGCAGTTTGAAAAGGTAAGATCCCCATTTCAATTCAAACCCATTTTGAAAAGGAGTCAGTCTGAGGGTGTTTTGGCAACCCAGTTTACTCCACAGACTACTGCATCTCATGGAAAGATTTCAAGTGTCTGTGTGTTTCCCGACATTTCAAGAACAGATAATTCATGGAAGAGGAATCACAGTGTCATGTCCCTGGTCAAGCTTGCAGAAAGAGCATGACTCCAGCGTTGGTAGTCTGCTCCTCTTCTGGCAGTGTTGTTCAAATTCTTTGCAGCTCAGGGCAGGAGCAGCTCTGTGCACTGCAGCCTGGCACTCAGGCACAGTCAACATTTTCTGTTGTCATTACTCGACATACTGTCACTGTGACTGTTGGACAGATTGATTTTTGGCGTAGAAGCAGCTGCAAGCTGGAAGTTCTTCTCCCTTGTAGCTGTGCCTCCCGAAAAATGAGGAAATGGAAAAAGAGAAGGGCAAGGAGAGAAAGATCAAACAGGGATGCTTCTTGAACCTGACTGTTCCCAAAGCAGCAATGTTCAGTGCATTAACTGATGGGGGTGGCTGGGCTGTGTTGCAGGGCTGTGTTGGAAGTTTGGGGTAATCAGGCTTGGTGCAGAGCTTCTACATTTACTTTCCTTCCCTAGCACTATGCAGGCAGATGTCAGCAGGGCAGTTTGTCTGCTGAGAAGTGTGTAATTACTCCTCTCTCTGTGAAGAGCCGGGAGTTGGCTGTTAACCTTTTGGCCTGTGGAGGTGAGCTGTTGAGCCTGGGAGCTGCTTATTGCACATAGCAGGTACCAGTTGGTGGCTGTCCTAGTGCTTGCCAAACTTCCTGAGCTTACTCGTGGCTCTCCAAGCAATTGCTCAGCCAGTTGGAGGGAAGGGTAATCTTGGGACTATCCTGGCAGCTGTAAAATAGATGTATGTTAGGACAAATCGGCTGAGTTGGGTTCCAATGTGCTCCAGTGCCCCAAAACTTGTTTTATTATATTCTGCTTGATGGGAAAATGTTTGCGAATTGTGCTTTTCAGAATTTCTCCTTGAGATTCCTAATAAGACAAGGGTGCTTTTTCAGCACATCTAGTTGTATAGTCATCAGCATATTTGTTTTTACTCCAGGACATCCTGCTTAATCAATCTCTCTTTCCACAGCTGAGGAAGGATTTTACTTTGGGACCAGAGCAAAGAACTGTCAAACTAGTGCCTAAGCATCTTCCACATCACAACAGAGATTGTGTTGAAGAGACCAAATTGTAGGTGACATGCACTAGCTGAATGTCTGGAGGCAGCAGAGTGGGTGTGTGCCTTGTCTTAGAGAGTATTCCCTGTTTCCTGTTATAAAAGTGAGGGGAGCAATTTGAGAGGCAGAAATCCAAAGGTGAGATAGGCAGCTTGTAAGATATCCCCTCCCAAATAATCATAACCTGTGCATGGTAATCTTAGCCTATGGAGCCTGCTTCGGGTTGGAATATTCTGGGAGTTGTTTGTGTGTGCTTTATATGTTTTTAGGAGTTGGTGGATGTCAGTATCTTTTATCAGTCCTCAAGGTGTGTGTTGAGTGTGTGCACTCATATTGTCCTCTTCCATTAATTTTAAACATTGCTCATCTTTTATCTCTCTCTGTATAGTTAATTGGAGTGTCTGGGATTTTGCCTTAGACAGCTTTGCTCTCTGTCTACAGTTTTCTTATCCACCTTGTAGCTTTCCTGAGTTGAAGCACAGTTTTGGCTATATTGACTCAATTTTTAGCTGTATTGGCTAAATTTTCAGCCAGTTTATGTTGTTGGTACCTCTCAACCAGAAGGCACATTCATTACCTGTGGATTACATTAAGCTGATCCTTTGTAGGTAAGCAGCCATTTAAAAATATGCTATTTTGGCTGGTGTGGGAAAACATTGAGAATATCTGCAACAGCAATAACATTGCGAAACTGAGGAATTCATCTTCAGAGGGACTTCAGTTTGCAGCAGAAAATCTGATAGTCAGGTCAGAGATCTGTCCTCTAGAGAGTGCTTTAAAAGCTATTTGTTACTTGAATGGTTTGACTGCAAACCATGCAGGTCGTGCCACTTAAGCTGCTGAAAGCTCTCACCCCTTGGAAAAGTTTGTATTCCTTCCTAGATTTAGCTGTAAGGTCTTCTGGTCTTATTTAGGACAAAGCTCTACTTCTGAGCTTCAGCCCTGGTGACAGTGGTGAGCTAGGCATTGGAATAGAGAAGCAGAAACCAACAGAAGTATTCCGGTATTTTTGCCAAATTTTTTATGTCTGTTCTCCTAGAAGAAAAGGTAAAAAATAAAATTTCAGTGGATGTTTTTGTTTGGTTTTGTTTTCTTTTGTTCATTTTCCCTTGCTGAGTTTGTGTAATACAGTTTTGCTGAAGGAAATACGGAGTTTTTATGCTGAATATTTTCAAATAACTGCCATTTTTTTTTTAATTTCCCTCATATTTCCAGGAAAGTAAAATAGAAAGGAAAGTTACTTTCTAAGTAACATGATCTTGGTTCTGTAGGTTTGGGGTTTTTTGAAGTTTTGGGTTCTTTCTCATTTGAAGGCTGTACTGGGTTCCTCATGGTTCCATTTGTGTAAGAGAATAGGGCCTTCAAATCATACATCTGACTACTTAAATGACCAGAACTTTCTCCAGACTGGCTTAGCTCCAAATCCAACCAGCACTTTCTCCAAGAATTGCATATTCCCAAATGTCTTAGACACAGTCCCCTCTGCTCTGTAGGGACACTATCTCCTAGCAGCAGCTTTGTCAGCAGCAATATGCCTTCTTTTTCTTGTTCAATGCTAATGTAGGATTTGTCACCAAAATATAGCAACATTTCCAGTAAGCACCTGGATAGCATTGTTCTAAAAATATTTTAGTGAATTAAGAAGAAATAAAACACATTCTCCATAACTTTTAGTCTTCTAAATTATGCTGTAATTCCACCTCCTCTTCTGGAGTACCTGATTTTGCAAAGAGAAATCTATGGCTCCCACTGCAGAGAAGGGCAAACAAGATGATTATAACAACATTTTCTTGCCTTAAAATACATAAAATACATGAAATTGTTTTACCTTGTTAGAGTTCATTTTCCTGGACACTGAGTAGTGTGTCTCATAATGAATGCTGTCCTGCACTAGTTGGGTTAAAGAGAGCTGAACTGAATGGATCCTTAGAGAGGTATAGTAAAAATGCTATGAAATATTTTTCTTCTTTTGTGTAAGCCACTAGTGTAGGCAGAAAGAGGTTATTTCATGTACTTATCTGATGGGTTATTTTACCTATGTGAAACTGGATTTGTCTGAAATTACACAGTGAGGGAAATTTTCTATCACTGCCAAGTATTGACAATTTAGAAATGTTAAGAAGATAAGGTTTTGGATATTTTTAGAACATAATGGATTGGTGGCAGCCAGCATGGCTTCACTAAGGGCAAATTGTGCCTGACAAATCTGGTGGCCTTCCATGACAGCATTGCAGTTGGTTTAGGGAAGAGCAAGTGACAAAATCTACCTGGGCTTGTGGAGAGCATCTCACACTGTCCCACATGACATCATTGTCTCTGAACTGGAGACACATGGATGTGATGGATGGAGCCCTCAGTGGATAAGGAGCTGTCTGGTCACACTCAGAGTTGTGGTCAGTGGCTCAGTGCCCAAGGGGAGCTCAGTGAGAGTGGTGACCTCAGGAGTGGGTGTTGGGACCAGCCGTGTTTAACATTGCTGTTGTTCACATGGACAGTTGGATCAGGAGCACCCTCAGCAGGTTTGGTGATGACTCCAAGCTGTGCAATGTGGCTGCCACACTGAGAGGAAGGATGGCATCCAGAGGGACCTGGACAGGCTGGAGAGGGGAGCCCACAGGAACCTCAGGAAGTTCAACAAGGGCAAGTACAAGGTGCTGTGTGTGGGTCAGGGCAATCCCAAGCACAAACACAGGCTGGGCAGAGAATGGACTGGGAGCAGACCTGCCCAGAAGGACTTGGGGCTGCTGGTGGGTGAGAGGCTGGACATGACCCAGCCATGGGCACTCACAGCCCAGAAAGCCAAATGTGTCCTGGATCATGTCCTGCATCCAAAGGAGTGTGGGCAGCGGGGAGGGAGAGGATTCTGCCCCTCTGCTCTGCTCTGGTGAGACCCCACCTGCAGGGCTGCATCAGCTCTGGGATCCCCAACATAGGAAGGACGTGGACCTCTTGGAGCATGTTCAGAGGAGGGCCACAAAGATGATCAGAGGGCTTGAGCACCTCTACCATGAAGACAGGTTGAGAGAGTTGGGACTGTTTAGCCTGGATAAGGGAACACTCTGGGGACACCTTACAGCTCATTCCAGTACTTAAAGGGGTCTTAGAAAAAAGAGGAAGAGTGACTTTTTACACAGACAGATAGTGACAGGGCAAGGGAGAAGGGTTTTAAAGTAAAAGAGAAGAGATTTAGTCTAGATATTGGGAAGAAATTCTTTCAGAGGGTAGTGAGGCACTGGAACAGATGGCCCTGAGTAGCTGTGGATGTCCTGTCCCTGGAAATGTTGAGGACCAGGTTGGATAGGGCTTTGAGCAACCTAGTCTACTGGAAGATGTCTCTGGCCATGGCAGGGGGGTTGAAACAAGGTGATGTTTAAGGTCCCTTCCAACCCAGATCATCCTATGGTTCTGTGATTACATCAGTCAACTGCAAACACTGTTTTGTTAAAGCAGCTTCTCTTTCATGAAAATCAGTTATGAGGAATCTTTATGGAGGTCACATTTCCTTTACAACTGCTTATACCTCTTGTCTGGGAGTCCCTTTCCTCTCTCTGACAAGATTTTCTTGCTGTAAATGCATTTGATGCTGACAGATGGAGATTAGAGAACAGAATTTATATGTACCAATTCCATATCAACAAGGCCAAAACATTCTCGGGTCATTGGTTTAACAGAAAAAAGAAAAAAAAAAGAGATATTCCCTATTCCAAGAGAATCCTATTTATTCATTTTCTATTTCTAAGATTGCCAATGCCTTAAAAAAAACTAGTCATGGAATGATTCACTCAGTGTAAATTTATAACTTTCATAGTTAGTAAGATTTTTGAAGAAAATAGTTTAACGTAAATTTTTCTACTATGAATGAAGTCTGATTCACTGAGTATTGTGCTGTGTTGCTAAGTTCATACAGGTTTTTTTCGTGACTGAATCCTACAGCAGGGAGTCAGTATCTTTCTGGAATAGTAATGCTTCATCCTGTCATAGGAGTCCATTTCTTTATCTTGTTCAACACATTAAACCAAACAAGTCAAGGCTAGGGATTGATTATAGTTATGTTATATTTTTTTTGGTCCAGCCACAAGGAAAGGCTTAATTACAGAAATTTACTTTTGGGATAAAAAAAAATCTGACTACTTTGTGATATTTCATTCCTAAAACAGGTGCCCTCATATATAGATATTAAAGCAAAAAGAATATTTTTCCTTCAAGATTATTACGGTCTCAGTAATCTCATCATAAAAATAAAAACTCATGTCAATTTAAGGGTAATTAGGATTTCTTTCATTGTCATCAGGATAAAATTTGCCCTTTGCATTAGTCTGCTGATTTCTCCTTTGCAGACTGTTTATTGACCTGAGGGGCAGTGTCACTGATTAATACGACAGTAGCTGATCATCATTTGCCAATGTGTGCAATTTCCCCTGCTGTAGTTATAAGTTCAGCCCTTATGGCTTTCAACAGTAAGGATGCTAATTTATGGAACTCATTTATGAAAATTTAATAGAAGGAATTTTTATTGTTGTTAAATAATGTAATGAAAAAAGATGAGTGTTGGCCAAGTACAATCCATCTGGGGTTTGTGTGTTCCTTTATGAAAAAGCAAGCAGTGCCTATTTCAGAAGGCAGACATTCATTAGAAATCTGATCTGTGGCATTCACTAATTGAAAGCTAGACAAGAAAGTCCTGAACTCAAAGATAAATATATATGATAATTTTCTTCACAGAAGGTAAGATACAGAAATAAACAGAGACACAATTTGAGACCCCATAATATGCCCGAGCTATTAAAGCAAACGCCTCACATGCCAAAGTATTAGGATTCTTATCCTAAACATAACATCTGTAAGCAAAGTATCTATAGTTTTACTTTCCTTTCCTAGAAGTATTTTTCAGATATAGAGAAATACTAGAGAAGTATTTTTCAGATATAGGAAATAAGCACCTGTAAAATGCATATTAAAATCTTCTTGAGACTACCACTTCTAAGGCTGCTGTCTCCTGGTATATTATCTAAGGGAATACATCCTCATACGAATTTCATTGTAGATATGAAATTCCTAATACTCTGGGAAATCATGCTAGGTGATAGTAGATAAAGAAAACCTAAGTGTATGATTGGAAACTTAGTAAAGACTAAGCATGTATGTATTAGTAGTTGTCAAAGGTACTTGCCACCTACCAGTCAGTTTTAACTCAGATGATTAGGTACAGTAATCAGGTTTTGGTGATCACGTGTCAGGCCTGAGGCTAGAAATGGACTTCACATCTTTCAGATAGCTGGTTATCAGTAAAATAGGTAAGGCACAAGGCAGAGATCCTCAAACAACTGATTATGTCTACCTGGCACATCAAATGCTGTGCAGGAATACTGGCTTGGCTTGCATAGCAATAAATGTCAGCTGAGTAGCACACATTTCCAGAAGGGCTAATTAGCATTTGTGCAGTTTTCCTGCTTATAATTTCTGAGCAAAGTCCCTTAGTGTTTCCTCAAGACCTTTGTGTCTTACTTCACTGCCCACACTGCAAAAACTGTGGTCTTTTGAAGTGACCCTTGTGTTCCCATGGACCCACTTCTCCTTTCCCATCAGTTCATTTTGCACCAGTTATGCCACAGAGGACCTTGGCTCTACACACATGTGGCTTTTTATATGACTGTAGCTAAAAGCATGGCATAAGTGGCCCTAATTTCTCTTGGGTTGCACAGGGTCAGTGAGACCTGGTGTGCTGGGTGAACAAAGGGCCTATCCAGTCCCCTGGAATGTACCCTGGGAGGTCCAAGGACAAGTTTGACTTGGGCATCTTATTCCAGACTCTGCTGCCTGTAACCAAAGGTGGAGCCTGTGCATGAAAAGAGCTTAATGAAGAGATTCTCCTCATTGTTGGCTGCAATAGCTGGGTCTGCCCTAAGAACCTGAGGGGATACAAGATCAGTAAAAAAGATGCTAAAGGCTTCTGTAGGAGCAGAAGTGTTATGAGAATTGCTGGAGATAGGGGAGCTAGTATTTGCTAAAGATAGGATGTTTCCAAGATTGGGGATTTAACAGATTTTTTAAATGTGTGTAAAAGTCCATTTCATCTGCAACAAAAGAAAAGTTCATTACCTTTTCCATTTTGACTTTCTGATCTTGGGGACGATCTTAGGTGCAGACTGAGAAACATAAGATTTGTTATTTCACATAGAATGTCCTGCTGTTTGGTAGTTCTGTCATTGAAAGATCCACACTATTTGGTAGCTTTCATTTCCATAAGTATTTTTAGAGTTATTTAAAAATTGAAACCATAGTGTATAAAAATGTGTACTTAGTATCATCTAAATGAATTTTGTAGTATTTTTAAAGAATGTGATTAACAGCTCCAAAGTTCTAATTGTTTTGTTTGGAAGGTGTGATAAACAGCTGTAAAATGCTGAATATTCTCCTTAGCTTTACTGATGAGAAAAATCTTCCACTTAACCCTTGAAATGCAGTATTGAGAGTGCAGAGCAGTGATTTCCTGTTACTAGAAATTAATGGGAAAGTCTTTGCTGTTTTCTTCCTGCTTTATAAAACAGTACTCTATCTTTTACACCTTGTTATCTTAACTGTGCATTATTACTCAGATAAATAAAATTTGTCATGGATAATTCCATGTTGTGAGAAGATGAAGATCTTTTTTAAGCAGTCATAGCACTCAGTCTGTTACTTCTCACATTGTATCCTCACTACTATTAAATTCTTTTAGGATATTAACTCACCACTATAGTTAACCTGTATTCCATTTTCCTGTTTGTTTAAATGTCCTTATGGCAAAGAGGCAGCATTTTAGTATCTCATAATTTTTGCTTTCAGTAAGGAAATGGAAGTGTTTGAAAGGCAGAAAGAAAAATGTTTGTGATTTATGTTGACTGCATTCATTTTATAAAGGACAACAGTAGAGCTGACAAATTGATCAGCAGCTAGTTCTTACCCATAACCTGTTGATAAAGTCCATGCCTTATTTTGCCACGCTGGACTTTATTTCTTTCATTTGTCCTGTGTTGCCAGAAGGCAGCATGAGCTGTACAATAGATGCAGGTCTGGTTTGTAAAAGCTACACTCTCAGCCCAGGTGCTACTGAAATCAATAGGAGTGAGTGATTTTTAAGAGACTTGAATGAAGAACAATTACCTGCTGCAGCTAAATTACATTTTGTGTTGAATCATCTCTAGGCTGGAAGCTGGTAAGCACAAAAGTGAGGAGGTGTAGAAATTAAGAAGCTGACATAGTGACAGATGTGGCATATCAAAGCACTGAGTTAACCTGTGTTTTGGTAAATTAGATCTGCACTTTTATAAACTGTCAGAACTGCAAAAGGCATCTGAAGGTGTATAAATTCAAAAGCATCATGAAGGGCTTCATCCTTTCCATCCTTAAAAGAAATATAGAGCTATAGCACCTTGTTTTGTGTCTGTATTCCTTTATGTTGCTTTATATTTTAAGAGTCTGGGCTAGGCTGCAAATTGGGACAGTTCTGTGGCAGGTGCTGCAATCCAGCTGAGACCTGACAAGGACCAAGGGAGCCATGCTGGGCCATGTAGTAAATATTGCATTGGGAACACATTTTACCTTCCTTGTGTATCAGCAAACACAAAATAATTAAGCAGTAGAAAACATGAGGGAATCCAGAAAGTCTTCATGTTCCTGTCAGAATAGTTGCTCTCTATAGTATGCTTCCATTAACACCTCTGGAAGTGTAAAATCCTTCAGGGTGGTAAAACCGTGTTCTTGAACTACAGCATTGTTTGGTTGTCGGGGTGCAGCAGGTATACCAATGAGAGCATGTTTTGTTTGGTTTTATTCTCTATGTCTGTTGTCACAATGATGTATTTAGGAAAGTTGCTGTACTTGGAAGAATTGCATTATAGGCATCTAAGACTCCCAAATGCCTCTGGGCACAAACATCTTAAAAATCTGCACCCTTTTTAGGGTGTTTTTGTAATTCATGTATTTTCCCGTCGTTTTTTATTAATACTTTATCACCAGACAGTCAGAAACAATATTCATTTTCAAATGTCCTGCAGCAGTGTTGTCTTGTTGTTAACTCTTGTCATATTTCACTCATTGGCTTTGAAAATGGAAAATGATGAATGGCTGCAGTGTTTTGTTTGTAACATCTCATTCTGAAGTTTTCTGTAAAAGTAGTATATTTTCATTACTTACCACTGGGTTGTTGAAGGGGCTTGGGTTTTTTCTTAATATAAGAAAAAGTTATTTGACTTACAATCACAAAAACGAGCCCTCAAAAAATTACGGAAAGAATATTTTAAGAATATTAAGTTCCCATTTCGGTTCAATCCTAATTTATTTAGCGCTAGTTTGGAATAATCAAAGCTAAATTATTTTGAACTTTCTCATACTTATGTACCTTAAAACAGAAGCGATCATGACACAAACTGACTAAAATTGTACAGCCAATCAGATTTTAATAAAATTTTTTTTTCCTTTTTGAGAAATAGACTCAAGCATGAAGACATGCACTCCTTGTGAGTGTGTTTAATATCATCAGGAAATTCAAATCCAGATGTTTGCTTAAAGGTTAAGACATATTTGAAACAACAAAGGAGGCCTTTTCTTTCTGCTGCATATATTTAAAACAGGCTACTTTTGAAAGAAATTTCAGAACCCCATTTGCATCCTAATTGCAGCCCATTTCCTGAGTCCACAGTTAGGCAGACTATAGAGTGGCATTGGGGATTTCTGGGGCAGAGAAATTGTTGGTTCTAGCTGAGCTACCGAAAAATAGAAGGGAAAAAGATGAATTGATTTTTTGCTTCAGCAGCCACCAGCTGGCAGATCGGCTCCTTGGAGCTTGGCCAAGCAGCAGTTTACAGCAGCCCTGCAGCTGCTCTAGGCTGGGCTGGAGCACGACTGGCACCAAGCCACCTTCAGCTTTGGACAAGGACTCAGCCTTGGAATTGGCTGACAGATGCACTGGGATTGTGGCTTTGCTCGCTCATGTCTGATGCTCAGGGAACGCAGTTGGTACCTCAAGGTTCAGTGCTGGAAAATCTGCGTTAATCACCTACGGGAAGATAAGGAGAATTAGGTTAAAAATAAATGTTTGACTTGGTCCAAAGTTGGTTTGGTTTGGGAGGTTTTTTGTATGGCTTTTACTTTTGTGCGTCTAATTCTGGGACATTTTTCTTATTTTTGCCCAGTTCATGAGGATCCTAAATAACTGTAATATGGACCAGCAAGAAAATTTGGTTACACTTCATTCTTTCAAACTAAATTACCTGAATTCATCAAAATAAGAATTAATTAATTTCAATCCTATATGTTGCAATTTTTATAAAAATGTTATAATCATACAAAAAAATAACTTGCATGAAAATCAAAGCAGCACTGTACTTTTTATTGACAATATTTTGTAGGGAGAATAATGTTATTGGGATGAGGAGAGAGGAGAGGATTTCTTGTTGATTTTGACTCCTGTCTGACAACTGTTCTCTCTTTTCCTGATTGAAAGCTGTTCTTCAGTCATTTATCATACATAAAAACAACAGTATTGGGTTTTGGCAGTGTTTCACTGAAGTCTCTGCTCATTTGATGTGTAACTATGCATCTGATAGAATGAGTCTGTCTTTCCTTGTTAACCATCTTATTATCTTATTGCTGGGGACAGGACCAAACCAATTTCTTAAAATTATGATGGCATATTCTGAATTTCTGTTGGTGCTTTAATGTAGGTAGATTAGCTCCTAATTTGTCACCATGTGGTATTTGTTTAATTGTTCAATAGGAGGGGAATTTCAGCAAGTTGCAATTTCATAGAACCAAGACCTTCCCTAACCACCTGTATATTAATAAACATTTATTGACACATACACACACATTGTCTCCCCCATCAGCCCCCAACCAGAAGCCAATATTTCATAGACTTACAAACCAAACATTTATTTTCTAAATTGAAAATATTTCAAGTGAAATATAACCCTGATAAGGAAGAGGAAAGAAACACCCCAGTGCTAGATAGTCATAACAGCTTTTCATCAAGTTAAAAAGCAATAGGTGACAATAATCAACTGAATTTAGATATAATTTTGCATTAAAAAGTCATGAAAATATTGTGGACAACTAGATGAAGATGAATAAACAATTTCATACTGTTGCCAAATAAAATTACTAACCTCCTACTGAGGTAATTAATAAGAAGCAGATGAAGAAGTCCCTCATAGGATTAATAGTGTTTTTTCTGCTTCATAATGGTGGGGAATTACCTTGAGTACTGTACTCCTGACAGTACTTCAAGAAAAAAATAGTGGAATTACTGAAGGGGATCTATAGAGAAGTGTGGATGGCTTGGAGTCTAGCAGATGAGTCCTATGAGAAAAAGTCAATGTGGTATTTTTTATTCTAGAGCAGAGAGGATTAAAGGGTTGCTTGACAGCATTCTCTGAAGACATAACCAGATCAAACAGCAATTCTTTCTTAATTTTCATGAGAGAGAGAGAAGGAAGGTCTTGAAGCCAGAAAGATAACATTTTAGACATTAGGAAGACCTTTTCAAAAAGTAATATAGTGAAAAAATCTTAGAGGAGAAGGCTGTACAGGTTACATTGATGAAAGTCCTTAAACAGATGATTAAGGGCCATAAATGTCCAGAGGGATAAAATGGGGTTAACCAGAAGTTCAGGATAGACTGGAGGTCCCACCATGAAGTGCCTCTAAGGTTCTATAACAATCTTTAAGTTTTCAAAGATACTAGGTGACATATTGTAACTCCTGAATAATTCCCTTACAATAAATGCTTGGATTTTTGACAGGGCATTAAATTTAACTCTTGTCCCAATAGGAAGATTATATTTACTGGCATGGGAATAAATAATTTATAGATAGATAGATAGATAGATAGATGGATGAAAAGTGTTTGAATTTAGAGACAGGTGCTCCCAAGAATGATATACTAGGAAAATAATGGAATTTCATTTCAACACCTATGTCCTGCATGTGTAAAAACTGAAGTCATGTTTTCCAGAGGCATTCTAAGGTGTCCTACTCCCATTTATAAATGTGTGCAATCAGCACTGAATAAAAAGTGGGAAAAAAATGATGTTCCAGTCCTAATAATTTTTTTAAATATCGTCTCTGATGGCTAAAATACACTGCAGTCCTTATACCCAAACCTGCAAATGTGTCTGCATGGCATCATGACCATTAGCCTGCAGTAAAAAAAGGATTTAAGCTATGGATACTGACAATATCATTCTTCTATGCTGCTTAAAACAGAAATGCATCTGAAGTGATACAATTAATTCTGAAACAATAGATCTGAGTTTCCTATGGAATCATGGGAACACCATGAAAGACTTTTAGCCAAATACTGTTGGAAGGCTTGGTAGTATTTTTTATTCTCTCAGCTTTGTTCTGCAACATCAGAACCCATATATCAGTGTAAATGTCAAGAAGCTGCTCCTGTGTCCTTTCAGAGTTCTGCTGCAGAAAACCTGTAAGGAGTCAAATTGGACATGTGTTTTAGATTAACCAGTTGCTTTAACCATTCCCTGGGAAAGGGTGCCATCATCTCCTCCCCAGTCAGGTGTTCTAGAGACAGTACAAAGCATCACACCAGGTACACACTGAAAGTCTGCAGTGATCTGATTTCCCATACACAGATAAATTACCATAATTTCAACAAAATCAGGTGCATGCGTGCTTGCACAACATCAGAAGTTGGTAACCTGCTGGAATCTTTCTTACATTGTATTTTTTCCAGGCAACTGAAATAAAATTTGTGCTCTCCTGTAGCATGCATTTGACTTGTAAATACACAACAAAACACCTGGATTCAAGGGACAGTGAAAATTGAACATGTTCTGAGCTTAACCGAGGCACGAAGATATTTACAAAATTTGTTCTTTATATTTTGTAAGGATTTGAGAGTACTAAGTGTTGAACTCTATGCAATCAAAATTCTCTTTGTTTCATTATGTGAAATGCTTTTGAAAATCTGCTTACAATTCATGAAAACTTCTCATCCATTTATTATGTTCTGAAAAAGAAATGTCCTTTGATTTAAACTATTTTTTAAGGAAAATGGCCAAATCATTTCCTGTAGGAAGCATTTTTCAATCCTAGTACTATTAAATGTGAATGAAGTTTTGGAAGTTTTACCATCAATTGGAGTTGTCTTTCATTTTAATCTGCCAGACCCATGTGCTGTTCATGTGTAGTGAGGAGTGGTTTATGCACTTCACACTTCTCTACTGTGTTCTATTACTAATACTTTTTGGTTTGTCTTCTTTTGTTTCCCCAGACTATATATCCAATCAGAACGGCGAGCCAAAATCTCAGCACAAGGGACAGAAAGTCAGCACTTACTCCCACCGAGGACCCTTTTAGACACCCACTGGGCAACCAAGCAGCAGCGTATGAGAGCAAGAGCTGCCAGCTGTCTAATTTGTGTCTGAGCAGCCTCCTGAAGGAGAAGGAGATCGTGGAAGCCATCAAGCACACCCGAGGCACGTATGAGACCCTAGCCCCAGAGGGTGTCCAGAACGGTTTGGCTGTCACGGCGCCCAGCCCAGCCCAGCCAGCATCCAAGGCCGACGGCTTCCCCGTGTTCCCAGGAGCTCCCAAGGACCAAAGTGCCGTGCCTCGGCAGCACAGCACCTTCACAGGGAGACTGGGACAGCCCCCCAGGGGACCCATCTCCTTACACATGTACAGCAGGAAGAACGTTTTCCTCCACCACAATCTGCACACGGCAGAGCTACAGACTTTAGGTCAACAAGATGGCTAACAAGGTGCTTATTTTCTTGCCATGGAAGGAGAGTTGATTAAAGAGGGATGTAAGCTCACCTAGAGCTCTGTCTTCAGTTCTCATCTGCTGCTACTTTCATGTGAAAAAAAAAAAAAAAAAATTACCTTTGTCTGTAGGTTCCATATTTTCCCACCTTGGACTGAGGCAAAAGGATGAATGAGATTGTTAAATAACTCAGCTAATTTGTCATGCAGAAGTCGCCATGAGTTCAATAAATGGGACCATTTGGTTGGCATTGCTAGTCCAATATTGGCTAAATATATTTTACCCCTCTATAAGTCACTATGATTCCCTGAAGTTCTAGATGATCTTAAAAAAAAACCTGTATGTTTAATAATATTACTGTTAAAGTAGATGTGAGGAATAAATAGATAAGTAATTAGTAAACCCTCTTGAATTTCATAAAGATTAGGGAAATAAGGAGTCAGAAATCTTTAAGGACCCTCTTTTTACACATTTTTTTTAATACAGTGAAATTTGGTAACTTACAGAGCGTTACCACTTCCTGCTGTATGTGTTTCATGAGTGCCTCATGGAGGAAGTAATTGATTTTCCACTAACAGGTTCATAGAGAGTTGCCAGGTATTTGAGTCAGTAAATTGGGTCCCAGACTGAGGATGTCAGCTTGTTTCCTCAACCTTCCCTTCCCTCTTCACACTTCTATTTAACTACATTTCTCTGAGTGTTTCTGTTCTATGAGGTCATGTCAAGTTGTGGTGATCTTTGTGCTTTACAGGCACTGTAGCACTCATGATGCGATGTGACATTCTGCTGTGTAATTCATCCTATAATTTCATTCCACTTCCCAAACCAAAAATGTGTGAAAGCCTAAAGTAAGAGAAATCATCTTATTAACCAGGCCGAACAACCTGCATCAGTCATAATTTCTGTGGGCTGTATCATCTGCACTTCAGGACCTGTTGGTTTACACCAGCTCACTGGGTTTGTTAGTCTTGACATGTAACAGACAAGTGAGATTAATTTATTGCCTGGTCTCTGGGAGTATGAAATCATCTGACCATGCCACAGAACCTGGAGACCTGTCGGTTGCAAAAGATCTGGTTTTCCCCTCTCAGAGGCTTGGGAGCCTCTCAGTCAGTTACTCCAAACATGTCAAATATGTGAAACATGACACTTGGTCTACAACCTCTCTGGTGCAGGGTAATCTGTTTGAGTTACAATGGCACATGCAGTGAGTAGTTTAAAAATAATATTGCATATTTAAGTACGATTGAGGCAGATCTGAGACAAGTAACTTCTCTCTTCAACCAGTGATTAATAAGGAAAGACAAGGTTGCAGCACATTCTCATACACAGAAACAAGCAATTGTGACTTAACAGGTAGCATATAATGAAAAATAAAGCTTCTGTAGCCACTAAAAATCTGCAACTTTTATAAGTTAAGTTACATAGAGTATACAAAATAAAGACAAAATTTTACCTAGTGTTAAATATATCTGCTTTACTGCTTAATATTTGGATTATTACAAGGAAATTTTATTAACACGGCTTGCTTAAACTAAGAAAAAATTGGACCATTATCTTGGCAGATATTCTGTAAAGTAACTTCAGCAGCCTGAAGTTTCAGGCTTCTGTTCATTGAGAATTTTATTTTTATTACAGCGGAATTTATCATATTATCTGTTATTGAAGAGAGCAGGTTTTGTCTAAATATTCCGTAGTGATAATTTTGGGTATCCAGAGATGCATACATAAGAACCAAGACAAACATTTGCCAAAATGCTTCGTGTTCATGTGTTTATTGATACTGCCAAAACAGAATGTGCAAAAATTGCAAACACAGCTTTACCGAATTAACTGTGGGTATTCAAGACTCCCAGCCCTGCATTGAAACTCATAATTTAAAGTCTACCAAACAAGTTTAAAATAGTAATAAGATAATTTCGCTACTCAGAATCACTTCTTCTTCTTAGCAATATCTTAAAGTCATGGTAGACTGAAAGGACAATTAATTCTTGCTATCAATTCATTTCAGTATTGCTCATCTCAAGAGCTCATGTATGCAATTCAATTTCAGATCTGTAAATAAATTAAACAGACACTGTAATCAAGGAATTTTTTTCCATGATACAAATGTACTGTACTACATTAAAAAAAAGCAAAACAAAACAAACCAATACCCTCTTCAGTTTTAGGTTATGTTCTGTATCTATAGTTGTTTTTTTCCTGGGAAAATGGACTTTTGGATTACACTTTATTAAAAAAAAAAAATCCGTCTATAAACTTCAAAAATAGCATTTCAAATGCTACTATTTTCTTGGAGAATCTTTTATAGAGCTGAAACTTAAAAAAACTGGAAAAAACAGTTCAATAAATATGAGGGATATTTTTAAGATGTCATCTTGAAGCTGTTTTGTATCAGTATTTTCAGCAATGTTATGTTATTTGTAATACTGAGTGTAAATCTCACGCAGAGAAGGGTATTAGCCACATGTTAATGTACAGCACAGCAGTAACTGTAAAAGAGGTCCTTTCTTTGGTCCTCTCGTGTATATAGGAAATCATAAAGCAACAGCATGTGGACATTCTTGCAGTGAATTGATTCCTTTGTACTAAAAATCTCTAGTTTTTTAAGAGTTCCATGTACAAAATGATTTATACATTTCTCCAAGGCTGTACATATCCAAAGACATGACACCGGGGGAAAAGGCATTTATTATTTTTTTCCATGGATGCACCTTTCTTCCCTTCTTTTTTCTCTCTTTCTGTACAACAAAGTGTAACTGCAAAGTTTCTGCTTAAAATGACTTGTTAGTTCCATGTCTTTCAGTGTGATAGAGGGCATTGTAAGGAGAAGGAAATCCCCGAAGAAAAAGTGTTTCTACTTGAAGCAGTGTTCATCCCACTTTTTTAGAGGAATCACTTGGCAAAAGAAACCTTAGATCTGTGCCCTAAATATTTTTTTAATAATTTACCGGAGCCACACCTGAAATGTGCTTATCATCATCTCTAGCCTTACCCTGACTAGGACATGTTCATAAGACACAATAACATGCTAGGGGCAGCCCTGGTGATAAATTCTTGAGATGGAAGGAAAAGATTTGTCCAATACTGTTTTTATGTTCGGCCTTCAGAGCAGTGGAAAGAGTTTTTTTTATAACTTGTGCATGTAGATGAAGCTCAAGCTGTGTGCTTGTGCATACTGGAAAAAAAAACTTGCTACAAAGCTCTCCTCTATTTAGGCTATTTAGTAGCATATGAAAGTATCCAGCAACAGAAATTCCTGCCACCTTTCCAGGCATGCCAGCCCTCTCTGTGGAAATGAAACAGCCAGAATAGATGCCTTTACTTCAATCCAGACTCTTAATGGTTTTTATTCCACACACTTCCACATAAATGTTAGAAGGGCTTTCCTTATGTGGCTTTTTTCCTGGAAATTGTGAAAGGGTGTTTGTGCAGACTAAGATGCTCAAATGATGTTTAGATAAGCATTTGAAAGCTTACCAAAATGTTCATATTTGTCCTACAAATTCATTCCAGTCATTACAGGTTTATTACCAATAAAAATTGGTGGTTTTCCCTTTCCAAAAAGCCAGTTTGGAAGTAATGATTTCTGTCTGTGCTGATTCACTGTATACTGTTAAATACACAGTACACTTTTCAGACTAATAAAAAATAAGGTGTTTACAAAGCAGTAGCGTGCTTTACATGCCCTAAGAGTTGTGCCATATCTCCACTGGTTTGATTGGTATGACACTGACTTCAATTAGGTTCTACTGAGTTAAGTCACTTGATGATTGGGATTGTGGCCTTTAATCCAGCTAGTCTCAGTTTATGCACAGGAGTTCTCTAAATCTAGAAATCTGTCCAGTCAAAAAAGACAAGAAAACACTTAATCTAACAAAAACATCAGGTCATGATCTATGGTGAATGCACTTCTTTTTCCCCTTCACATCCAAAAGCAAAAAAACCCTGCAAACCCCTTTGTACATCTACACAGTTCACAAATGAACTAGAGTAACATCTAACAAAATGCAAAATCTTGAAATAAATACCTGGAGAAAAAAATACAGGGGAGTCTTCTCACAGGTGTTTGTAAAGGTGATAAATTTGTCAAGATATTGGGAACTTCTGTATCTGAGTGCAGTAATGAAATATGTTCTATGGCCTCTACCACTCTCACTCCAACAAATTCTTTTGGAGGGAGAATTTACTGTTTGAAACTTGCTCTAGAGAAAGCAGGCACTACAGTGTGAGAAAGTACATTGAAAATATCCATGGAGGTCTTCTCCCAGCTGGGAGTAACACACAGCATCCTTTCCAGGATGTATCTTAGTGTTCTTCAGCCAGCAAGAAGTTGGCAGAGATTCCTCAGGAGAAGAGCCTCAAATCATGCAGACCACCACCACATCTTTAAACAGACTTTACTTTAACATGTCCCATATAAGGCACTTCTAAAATAATATGGAAATTTCAGCAGCTGCAGAACACACCTTGCTGGGTTGTTGGGGTTTTATTTTGGAGATAAAAATGCCATATGCTGGTTTTAACCTTGTAAACTCTGTTTGGAACTTGCTTGCTCACTGGCCAGGATGTGAGAGTTTATCCACTGTAACAGATATGATCCTAACTCCTCACAGTATAAAAGGCATTGGATATCCTCCCTGAAGAGCTTGAGATTTGCAATGTATTTTCAGTCTAGGAGAACTATCTGGATTTAATTATCTTCTTCTTCAAGGATCTTCACTTGTTGCATAGTCAGTAGAAAAGAAAGTTATTTAAGTATTTTGGAAAGATTTTGGCGTTAATTTTTATTTTAAAATACACTTAAAATTTATCTCCCTGTATCTAAAGACAAGAAAATAAGAAAGGAAAAGAAAAAACTTTTATCAGCATATGTTTCCCATAAATCTGTGATTGTCACTAGCCACAGCTGTCACTTGCATTCTGTACAGCTGTGAAATATTTTTGGATTTGTTGGTTTTGTTGCCTTCATTACCTGGAAATCATTACCTCTGGTTCTGGGGTTTTTTTGCCATCAATCCAGTACTTGAAACACACAGGGAGGGCTGTTGAGGATTTCTGCAGAAGTAATCCTGCTACTCTGAAAGCAGCACAACAAGAAAATACCTGGAGGTCTCTGTGTGTTTCCTGGGGATGGAAAACCTATTCTGACTGATCTTAACTCTGAATGATTTGTGAGAATCTGATGGAGGTGGCAAATATCAGATCTGTTTCTACATCAACGTAGAGGTTGTAGAACAGAAAATACTCTACTGAGATGATTTTTCTAGTGGGCAAATGCTGTCTCCTTATATTCTGTATCATAACCCTTTCTGTCTCTCTGGATTTCAGGAACATTTCCCTTAGGTATGGAGTTGTGATGACTCTATAAGACAGGATGCACCACAGTGTTGTTCCTGCTATGAGAAGGCTCCACTGGATTTAAAAAAAACATTAAAATATCTCATCATTAAAATATTTTAACATCTTCTAGAACTGCTATACTGCTGGGGTAGTAGAAAGAAGTGCATTCACAGAAAATGTCCTTTTCCCATCTGGGTAGGCTGTGTTAGGTGAGTTGAGGTCACAGCTGATTTACATCTACCCAGAAACTGTCAGACTTATGCACCTACACAGACAAATACATTGCCAGGTTTGACCCTGCTTTTTGTCACATTGAAAAGGCCCTAATAATGTCGTTTTTAAATGCATATGGGTATCAACAGTAGTAGTAGAATTTTAATTTATTTTGAATTTTCCATTTTATGTCAATGCACTTTATAGAAAGGTTTCATGTGAATTACACAGGGACTTTTATTTTTTTTTAACCTAAACTTGATTTCAACGGCGTTAAGAATACTTAAATTTAAGCATGCAGGCAGTCCCATAAAACAGTCAAATCCCTCTTTTTTAAAAAACAAACACACAAATAAATATTTTTTCTGACATAAACAATGTCATTCATATTTATTGTTTGAAAAGTATGATGTATAAAAAGTATTTTTACTTATATCTAAATGTTACTACTTTTCAAACACTCCACATAAGTAGAAAAGACAAGAAACGGCCTTCATCCTAAAGATGCTTGTCCAGCTATACCATTAGGCTTTGTTTGCCAAATCATTAATTTCTTTTTAAAGAAAATCTATTTGTTTTCCATGGTTAAGAGTGTGAAAAAAAATAAAATGTTTTAGTACGTGCTCTACAGAATGTGTGGAGAGATGATCAACATCGCAAGGAGAATATAAGCAATCAAAGTCCTTAATCAGTGATTCACCCGATGTGTTTTAAGCAAGAGGATCAACAGGATATAAAAAATCTGTGTAGGAGGAGAACAGATGTTTTGTTGCTCAGAAAAGTCTAATGGAAGGGTGAAGGCTGACAGATTAATAGCTCTTTTTCTGTTCCAGGGCTGGTGGTGCAGAGCCATTTGCTGTGAAATAACACTGAGGCAATATATTTATGAAGTAAATCTATTGGAATAACAAGAAATGAGATAAAATGGTTGCATAACATTCCAAAGTATGGTTAAGGTTACTTCCATAATTTTATCAAACAGCATCTGACTGAATTTACATCCTTTTATTACTAGGGTATTATCTTTATCTGAAGGATAAGTGTAAGTGGAACAGTGCAATTTGCATTGTAACATAGAAACAATTCAGACGAAAAGAATACATGAAAATATTCTATTTCTAAAGCCTTGCACTTTGTACAGTCTTCTCTAACTATCTGAAGCTGTTTTATGTAATTTTATTTCATACAGCTCTGGTAATGCCCTTATGTTGGGCAGCAAGGAGAAAACATTGAAGAGAGTCTTGACCCCAACCCTACATCAAGAGCTGCACAGTTTTGGTTTTCCTTTCCAATAAAGAAACAGGGATCTTGTGAGAAAAACTTTATTCAAACATTCCCACAAACAGCTTGGCCAATGTGACGTTTAAATTGGTTAGGGGAAAATTAAAATTTTAATTTAAAAAATTGATTAATACTCTGACTATTTTTGCAAATATGTTCTTTAGTACTGCCAAGGGCAATTAGAGTCCTCTTGGCATTTTTCTATAAACAAAAGTGTTCTGTTACATGTATCAAAATAGGAAATTTTATCTGATAATTTCCTCATTGTGAACTTGTCTGTGAGTATCCTGCTGTCCAGGATGATATTTTTTAAAACTACTGACCACTATAAAAAATTAATAACTAATAAGACATCGAATTTTCTGTTCTGTGCTGCTGAACACCCATTTAATTTTAATAACAGTACATGGCAAGGCTATTTGCTATATACTATTGAAATTAACTTTTAAAATATAATTGGCAATACTATAGAGATTACTTGAATTGAAGACTTTAAAAGAACAACACAGATGAGAAAAGGGGGAAAGTATTAACTTGAAGGTAAGGTATATGTAATGCACTGTTGAAGAGTGTTGAACAGTAAAGTTGTGTGGGAGATAAGGTGAAGCTTTTTCACTGAACACACTCCAGTCACTCCAGGATCACTGCTGATTTAGATGGTAACACAGATTTAAAAGGAAATAAACGAGAATATTTTTGCTAAGAGATAACACAGTTAAAAATCAACTTGGAGCAGAATTTTCAATAGTGAAGGTATTTGCCTCAAGGTATGGTCTGAAAATAAAGCTGTAAAAATGGATCTAAATTCTGATTAAACAAGTTCATTAGTGATTTTAATGGTTTTATTCTACAAAGCCATGAATTGGTTGAACTCATTCTTATTTAACAGGCAAATACTTTGTAATATTTAAGAATTGCCAAGGCATAAACCTAACCTTTGATTTTAGTACCACACATTCTTTGTTTTTTTTTTAATTTTCTGCTCTTTTTAAAATTTTTTTGAGGTTTTGTAGCTCCTGTGCAATAAGAATCTGAGTGTTTCAAATTCAGTCATTTTGCACTGACTGAAAACAGATATGTAGCCTTTAGGTGAGAGCACTTTGTGTCTGAAGAAGATCAAGCAGCATTCTGTTGGTTTTTTTAAATCAGATTGTTGGGTAAGTAATTTTTGTGGATTACTTTGAAGAGTTATGGCAGTATGTAAAACAGTTCTGTGGGATTCTATTTGTATTATTTAATGGTCATTTGTTTGTTCCTGGCTTTATTTGACATTATTTTTCCTTCTGTGTTTTATGGAAAGAAATATATTTTTTAATATTTGTACAGACTTTAAACTTTCTTGTAGAGGTTCACATTCATACATTTCCATACTTGAAATGAACATAAAGGGCTCTTTCAGGTTTTTTTTCTTTTCATGCTGCTGAAATTTTATTTGTTAATAAAAATCTTGTGTTCTAAGATAAGCCTGTGTTGTTTTTTTCTTTGAAATAGTTCATATTTCTTTGACATTTCTTCACACTTTTGCTGGGAAATACATAATTCACTGTAATAAACACTAATTATTTTATGGTTTAATGCTATTAGCACTCTGTCACAATCAAGAGATGTATCATTTTTCCTTGAAGTTCTTTAATCGCTTAATGAGAACTCTAGGTTGAAGATATTTGATCCTGTGCTAATAATAAAGTGCGAACACCTGTGCAGAACAGGTGTTTTTATTTATAAAAATAAAATACAAAGATTATATACAAAAAATTCTACTGTCCTGCAGAAAAAAAAAGAACCCCAAACATTCTGCCTTGATATTTTGCAAATTCCTTATTACACTATTTCCTGAGTGTCCAAATAATTCTGCTTACACAACATTTCTCAATTCCCTACTGCACTTCTCAGTTGATCTTAGTGTGAATATAGCAATTTCCATGAATAAAATTAGGCCTTACTTTTGTTTTCCTTCTCTTTAGCATCTTGTCCTGCTATATCTTTTGCTTTAGTATGTGTGTATTTTTGTGTTGTCCATCCCAGGTTTCAACTAAGGATGTTATAAAGCACTCCTCCACTTTGCTTCATTTTCCGCATAGCATATCTAAATGATATGTCTTCATCTTCAAAGGCCAAAATCATGAATATTACTTTAAGTCAAATATAGAAGAAATAAGCAAACTTACACATGTGTTAGGCTATAAAGTATTTGTCAACACTAACAGCAGTATATAAATAAAAGAAGTATGAAGACTAAAGTGATTGCTCATTGTGTCGTAACTGAGTTCCATTTCAGCTTTCCCCTGCATGAACATAATTCTAACAGGCTGCATTCTCAGACCAAGAGGTTTATTTGTTTGGAGGGGTTCTGCTTATTGGTTTGGGTTTGTTTGGGTTTGTTTTTCTTCATCACTAACAGTGCACCATTTTCAGCGCCCGCTTTGAAAGCCTCAGCTCAGCTTCCAATTCTTCAGCTAGAAATGGCTGCAGATCATTTCACAGTACTTAGTTAGATGCCTACTACTCTCTCAGTAATACTGTTTAAAATATATGTCCCACTCTAAGCTGTTTCTTCCTGTTGCTATCCACTCTTGAATAGCTGGTCCATTTCAGTGCTGTTTATAGGAATTCTTTCTAGTGTTGGGTCCCTGGCAGGAATATGAAGCTAATAGGTTATTTGACTTTATATGTAATCTTCCCAGGAAAAATAAAGCTTAAATAGTAGAAAAGTTTTTAGTCTGATATTTTTCAGTGAATTTATATTACTGTATTACCAGCCTTCTACTAAATGAAGCTAAAGAAACATCAAATTAGACACAAGTGCTGGAAAGTGGAAGATTCTTTGAAATTAGCACAGGTTATGCAAAGTGCTTGGGAGCTAAGGAAGCTTTCCCACATAACATCACTTCTATGAAACTTGAGCATGTCCAAAATAAGGAACGGCTTAGTCTTTGTGTTCTGATGGGCTTTAAAGGGCCTGAAAATGTTTTCATAGTTACATTATATATGTTTTCTTACTTCCTCATAAGGCATTCTCTTCTTTTATGAAACAACAGGACAGGAATTTATTCCCTATCACAAAAATGCCTCCAAAGCCACTGATTACTGAGAGCAAAACAATATTCATCAGACAGCAGAGTAATTCCTCAATTAGCTTGTGTGCATTATAATTCATAATATTTTATGTTGTGATATCTCAAAAAATAATATGAATGTTGTTGCTTTAGAAAAACTGCATATTCAGAGAATGAGCTAAGCCTTAAACATAGTTTCAGATTGAAAAAATACTAATATGAAATTAAAGGAAATTGATCTCTGATTTTTCAAGTGTTGGAAGCACACTAATAATCAGCATAGCTCGATTTCACTCGATGACAAACATGAAATATTTTTTCTAAGCCTTAAATGTCATTCAGAAAAATAGTGCATACATGACTAAGTGCAAGTCAAAGTAGTAGCAAACACGATTACGTCTCCATGCAGCACTGCTGCAAGCACCCTGATGTGCAGAGCAGGGTCAGAGGAATCAGCAGCTACCCCTAAGCTGCTGCATTCCAGCCCTGCTTGCAGCCCTGGCCAGATGCAGATACTGCTCCAAATTACATCACTTATTTTAATACCTTCCTCCTTCCACCCTTCACTTTTTTCCTCTTTTCATATTTCCTTTATTACAAATTTCGATCTGTACTCCTAACTATCTTGACCCCTTTGAGACACTGGGAACGTTAGGAACTGAGTTCCACCTGTGCTTGATTGCATTACCAGGTGATGAGAGAATTACCAGGCCTTAAAAGGTAAGGGTGGGGAAAGGGAATCATTGCCCTCATCAGCAGCAAGTGTTTAGGGTAGGTAGCAGCCTGGAGAAGGCAGTGGCAGTGGCAGTGTATTTTGGGGCAGAACAATGTTGAGGCTTGTGAACAGTATAGTCTTATTTGTGTAGATATTTTGTTATTTGGTTTAACACTGCATTATTTTAGGCTCTTTACTTGATTCAAATGCACAAATTCAAGACTTGTCTGTACAAAAGATGCTACAAGAACCAGCTGAAGAAGTGCTCTGGTAAGTCCATGCATTCATATGATTTACTGTTCTGAAATATTTAAGTGGAGGTGGTTGTGCTGTGGAGTCCAGTGTTTTTGCTCCCATTAAATAATATTGGGTTTTGTTTAATCTTTTAGTTTGTTGTGTTTATGGACCTGTTAGTCATGCCAGTTTTTCATTACTCTTCTGTTGTATTTCTCCTTCTATTAAATTGGTTTTCATATTGGAGCTTGAATGGTGCCTCCTAAGTGAATGTGGTAATTTTTTCTATTAATTAATATGGCTTAGTGGAGAGAGCTCTGATTACAAATTAAGGTTGTGTGAACCTGTGTTCCTAATTCTGCTAAGTGTGTGTAATAACTTGGTGTGTAATCCTAGGGTAGTTATTTCTTTTGTGTTACTGCATTTGGTTTTGGCCTTTTTTTTTTTCAGACTATGATAGCTTAAGGCCCAAAACTCTTGATCTTTAAGACCCAAGTGTGAAAAACATCCAGATTTGTGATTGTTCTGACCCGTGGGCATACACACACACAAAATCTAGTGTAAAATTTTATAGGTGAACCTACTGTAAGTTTTCTCTTCTTGAAGCCTTTTTGCTTTCTTGCTGCAGAGGTACAATTCTTCCTGTGTCTATTTGTTTCTAAGTGAAGATTTTTAAGCAGGCCAAGCTAGATAAGAAGATGAGAAGAAAAAATACTGTGATGGGATCTTGGAGTAGGAGGAAAGGGAGGGAAAAGTATCTCCTATGAGTGAACAGGAAAGCGTTGCCTCCAACAGAGGAACCTACCTGTGGGATTTTCTATGCATTCCACTTCATTAACAATAAGAGTAGCTGAGGCACCTCAGTGTCTTAGCTGCACCAAGACTTAAAAAAGTATGAACTAGAGAAGCATCAGATGAAGTGCATATGAAGTAAGCAATTTTATTAGTTTCTATGGTAACGCACCGCTACATAAAGCTAAAGAAATTGTAGTCCACAAAATGCAGCATTAATTCACCCATGTGAACAGTGTCACTGTTTGTCTGATGTGTAAAGGCATAACGGAGCTGTAATGTGTACTGGGAGCAATCTAACTGTTAAATTAAGAGCCTGACTCTTGGAACCATAGCACTGCAATATATTGCTGTGATAAAGCAATTTGTATGGACTGGGAGGTGGCACTGCTAGATATTGACCCACATCATTTCTCCTAAGGCTTATACCCTGTAACAGGATTAATGAAAGCAAAATGAAAATCTTCTTTTGCTGTGAAAGGAAGGTCTTTAACTCCTAACCAGTGGAAAAGCTGCTAGAATGGAAAAGGCAGCACATCATGCAGAGTAACTGGGGTCCTTTTTAAAGATTTTCACACATCCAAATTAAGTTCAATGGGACTTTGGCAGCTCTGATATTGCTCTCATGTTCCTGAACTGAAAGACAGACTCTAAGGAAAAAGATTCAGAACTAAAGTCTGGTGTATCTCTTTACAACAATCTGGAAAACCCTAAAACCCTCCCAGGTGATGCCTTGATGAAGAACTTCTTCTAGTTCCAGCAGGCAGTGCTGCCTCAGTGACCAGGTGACTCTTGACATGACATTAAGGCTGATTTGGCTGCTCAGAGATGACTTGCCCTTCTGCTTTCTGCTAGTGACACAGGTGTTTTTATATATTAACTTCACCTCCTTAAATTGCTAATATTCTACCTCTATTTCCTAGCTGTTATATAGTAGTCGCCTCAAGAGGCTGGTGTCTTGTTTCAGTGGCAGTTTTGTGGAATTGCCCCACTGTTCCATGGAATCCCAGCTCTTTTTCTGCCCTGCTCCCCACTTGGACTGTTTGCTTGTACCCAAACTCTGACTGGCCCTAACAGCTCTGCCCGTGGATCTATACAAGGTAAGGAGGCGAAAAATAGAAGTCAAGACCTGAGATCCTTCAGAGCAACAGTCAGAAGGTGGATGTGGTATACTAGGACATATAAATTAACAGTGGACAGCTTTGAGTAAATGACTGTTATACTTTATTTCAAAAGTGATTATAAGTTAATTAGAAATTCATTTATAAATTTAACATTCTTGTCCTACCCTTTCAAATATAATTAACCTTCTAATTGTACTGGAATGTGGAAATTTAAGGCTGATGTTAATAAGCATTTGTATATACTTAGTAAAGGCAATCTCACACCCAGCAACTTCCTGACATTTTTTTCCTTTGTAAATTCCTGGGGGTATATTCTGGTGACTGTTATTTCTGTTTTGATTGGAAGAACAGGAAAAAAAAAAACAGAGAATGGACATATGATTGGTATAATATTTTCTTAGGTCTCCTCTGTGGCATCCTCCCTTGTGAAGATCTGCTGACACCTGATGGGATGCACTTTTCCCAGAGGGGAAAAAAGATTTTACTACAGGTGCTAGCAGGGCTCTTTAAACTAGTTTGAAAGGGGGAAAGGGGCACAACCAGGCTTGTCAGTGATAAGCAATGGGATGGCACATCAAAACTCTGGGAACTGAGTGCTAGTGAGATCCCTAAATCTGCTGCATGAGGTCTTGGCATAATTATCTGATTAATAACTGGGGAATCATCTCTCCTGTCAGCAACCTTTGCTGTGAAGGGTACTTGAAAAAAAGTTCTGTGACTCATGTGTATGACAGGCACTAAAGACTTGAGAAAATGCACATATTTGCAGTGTATGGCTCAGAAGTGGGTAAAAAATTAATGCCTTCAGCACATTGATGCTTGAAAGATAAAAGCACCTTAACAAGTATCCTTTTCTCCCCTGAATCATGCATTTTCACATTTAGGTGTGATTGTATAAATTGGTATTGGTAGAGCTGGTAAGGTAAATGTTGACAGGAAGCTGTTGGCTATGGCAGTTCTTAGGGAGGTGCAGGGAGAGCTTGGCTTGTCTGTGTTACCCTGGGAGAAGTGACACACTCTGGTCTGTTCAGTTCTCCACTTTTTTTTACATGCTGGTGTTTGCTGGCAACAGCTGATGTATTTCTATTGTCTTCTTAAGGGATTAATCTATTCCAAACATCATGTTCTGTGAGCCACAGTAGGGCTGATGTCATGGTTCAGCTAATCCAGTGGTCAATAGAAAATCAGAAATTGAGAACTTCTGATTTTACTCCCATCAGCTTTTGGATGGTTTGTACTAAAATGGCCTTCCTGTGCTGGCTTGGGGAAGGATAGGTTCAATTAACCAGTAAATGTCTTTCACTTGAGGAGGAGTTACATGTCTTGGTGGTTTTCAGAGAAAATTCTCTGCCTGTGTAAACTGTTTTGTACTTTGCATATGAAATCCCTTGAGGGACTGTTTCTGTAGCCTGTTTTCCATAAGTTACTCTACTGAGGATCCTTGTCGTGTAACCTTTCTACATCTTAGAAAACCCTGCCAGGGCTGGACGTGGGTTGCCTTCTACAGTAGCTACCTTACAAAATTGGCCAAGAACTTGGGCAGTGGAGGCTGAACACTAGGAGACCAGGAAGTGGCTTTTTTCTTAGCAATGCAAGTTGGATATTATTTTCTTTATCTGTAATTTGGAGCTAAATTGTGTATGGAGACACAATTAAGCTGGCCCTTAATTGTCCCAGTGAGAAATACTTTTCTATTACTAAGAAATCAAAATTGCAGTGTTTTAGACAGGCTACTTTAGGAAAAACCTTTTATTTCCTTCACTCATATTTCAACTAAGCATTGATGTGGGTCTAAAGCCTTTCCAATAGGTTGCTTCCATAAAACTGGAGGACTATTTTTTAAATGAGACAGAAAACCATACCAGGTTTAAAAAAATGCCCTCCCCCCTTCCTTTAAGGGTCTCTTTTAGAT
The DNA here is from genome assembly GCF_000277835.1 of Geospiza fortis. Classification (NCBI taxonomy): domain Eukaryota; kingdom Metazoa; phylum Chordata; class Aves; order Passeriformes; family Thraupidae; genus Geospiza; species Geospiza fortis. The sequence continues at coordinate 8,038,846 of NW_005054304.1, forward strand.
ATGCGTCATTGCAGTCTAACTTTAATAGTTGCTGTAGAAGTGTTGCTGAACAAATAGGTAGTGAACACATAGGGAATGTAAGCCCTGACCCATATGGAATGCATGCTCTGCCCTTGGTGCTGTGCTGTCAGGTCATGTCAAATTCTGCCTTCTGAAATAGCTGCAGCTTGTTCCACAGCAGCACGGGCACATGGCCGCTGGGTCGCATCCTATTATTTGGACCTGCCATATGGCAATCTTAGTTATCCAGGTGGTTTTAGCCTCCTGACATAATGAGAGATTCTTGCAGACTCTGTGCAGCTCCCAAACTCCATGTGTACATGGGTCATAACTTCACAGACACCAAGCCTTTAGCCCATAAAAGATCAAACTCACTTTGTGCTGTATCACAGAAACTGAGATATGCTCCCCAGTGCAAAATCTGCTGGTGGTAAATACATCATGGTGTGAGTTTACATATGTACAATTAAAATCTGGCACGTAGGAAAAGAGGAGCCACAGCATCTTCCTGTTTGGAAGGAATATATGAAGGGTGCCAAGTCTGTGTTTTGTTTTCTGTTGTCATTAGAGTCAACTAAGAAAGTGAATTATTTAAGGTGTTTTCAAAGCAGAAAAATATTCATAGAAATTGTTTAAGGCCCTTTAAATATTTATACAAATAATGACAATTTCCATCTGTCACCGTAAAAAATTGTGCTGATGATTATTCAAGATCTGCAGTACTTGAAGCTGGCACCCTGAAAAGGGCAGGGAGAGAAGCCGTTTGTTTCTCTCCTATATAGGTAAAGAAAATTGTGCATGTAATTGCATATATGTAGCAAACCAGGAAGTACTGTCTTTGACTTAGGAAAGCAAGCTTTATTTTTAACAAAAAACTAAATCCTGCCTTAAGCTCAGTATGTCTTTCAAACACATCTCTTGTATTTTCATAATGTAGAGTCAAAGTAATCAGTATGCAAGACAACGTGGGTGAGTCTATTAATGCCTAATCATCTGGGAAAGGGATGTGATGTGTGTAGAGAAATGGCTCCAAGAGTATTTTTTTCAATTTGGAAACAGTGCCCTGTGGTGTAAAGCTGCTGCCACAGAAATGCTTTATCAACGCCCCTTCTTGTCACACATGGAGTCAGCTCCTCTGTTATCAGTGGTGTGGGATGTGTGGGGCAGCCTGAGAGTCCCTGGGCAGTTTCTGATGTATCAGACAAGCAGTGGACCTCAGCAATCCCTGGACAAGTTGCTGAGGGTTCCAATTACAGCCATTCTTTCAGGGGCTGTGTTGCTCAGCTGTATATGCACCCTGAAGGACTGGCAGATACATCTGTGCTTGGATTTACTTGAGCTATGGAACTGTGCTGCTTTTGGTGCTAATAGAAAAATATGGTCTCATCCTTCAGAGCAACTATCTGGCATTCATTTCTGTAATCTCTGAAGATACCTGGGGCTGTTCACATTTCTGTGGGGCCCCACATTTCTCTTCTAAAAAAAAAAAATGTGGTTTCCTTGATAAATTACTATCACTGATGTGGATTTTATAGTCTTAAGACTGTGTGCATTGCTCTTCTAGTATGCTGTTCTTGCACTTTTAGGAAAGATGGTTGCTTTTTCTGGGCAGTCTGGAGACCTTTATTCAGTGTGACAGCAGATTTAAGAATTTAACACTGTATTATTGTGTTATGTTGAGGACTAACAGGGTGAAGGTCCTACTGTTATTAATTGAATTATGAGGGTTGTTTTAAGTAACTTAGAATTTGACTTGGAAAAATCCTGTATAACATCCAGCAACAGTACCATTTTTACAGTACAATAAGTTTTTTGAGGCACCAAATCCCGGTAAAACTTCTAATACTCAAGGCTAAGAATGAAGTTTTTGTTTAACAACATGACTGTGTTTTGCTAAGCTAGGGAGAAAAAAGCAAGCTTGATTTCAATAAGTAAACAAGTTGTTTGCATCTAAAACAAAACAAGCAGTTTTGACTAAAACAACACTTTTAGTCAAAATTACTATGTGGTTGTGCTTATTTTTGGCTAAATACCAACTCTAGCACAAACGTGTTGCTGTGGTACTTTTCCCATCTTTCTCTCATCTTCCTCCTTCCCAGGTTTTGGCTAGGTTTTTAGCCTCATCCAGGAAACAGGTTGGATAAGCTAATTGAAGCAAGTTCCAACATTGGATGGGGGGAAACGGTAAGTTTAGTTTAAGGACACCAGGCTTGGAGCCAGGTATTGATCTGTATGATTTTTTCCTCTTTCTACTCCCATAATTCACGTCAACTGACAGGATAGAGGAAAACACAATTTGTGCTTCTCCCAATAAGGGCAATCAGGAGCACACTCAAGACCTTGGGATGACTGGCTGAGGCATCTGGAGCCCATTTTGCTATGGACTGTCTGGTGGTTCTGTTGGGCCTTCTGTCCCTCTCAGAAGGGAGTCACCAGTAACAACTGCTCCTCTCATTCTCTTAATGAGGTGGTCATGATCTAGGAGCTAAAACTGACTCGCCCTTGGCAATTCCTCCAGCCTTCATGATGGATCTTCATGCCTATTGTCATTTGCCTGGTCTCCAAGTGCCCTGTTGTGTGCACTTGGGTGGGAGGGGCAAGCTGGGAGGTATTTGCCGAACGCCCTCCCCAGCAGAAACCTGTTTGCATTCCCCTTGGTCCCCTCCGGCCTGGTGGTGAGGGGGCATCCCTGGCTGATGGTGCATTTGTCTCGGGGATAATGGACTGGGGGATGGATATTCTACCTCCTCAGAGTCCCTGAGGGTCCTCAGCCTTTGCATCCTCCCTCAGCTCTGCCACCAGGCTGGGCAGATTGTCCCCCTGGTCGCTCCAGGACAGCTGCTGTCTCTGCTGACCTCTGACACCAGTGACAGGCTCTGGCCCTGGCTGCAGCTGCATGTTTTCATGGGAGATTGGCCTTTGAGATCCATCCTCTGCTCTCCCTGGAAAGGATGTGGGATGGATCTCCTGCTTGCTCCTCTCTGGAGGGGCTGCTTTTGTAGTTCTGGGGGTGGCCACCATCTCTCCTGTTATCAGTGTTGTTGTAAAATATGATCAATATCTAATGAGAGAGTTTGGCTTGTGATTTCCAAATATCAGGCTGGAGCAATTCTTGATCCTGCCCTGTCAGTTTTAATCTTTAATGGTGAAGAACTTTTCAAAGTGTGTCCCTAATGGAAGTAATGGTCACTGTGTAAAAATAAAAGCAGGTTGCTATATTGGGAGGTAAAAGAAACAGAGTTGCCCTTGCCTCTTACACTTTGCTGTTTGGAATTACAAGGATGTTGCTTGCCAATAATCTGGCTGACAGTCACCTTTTGAAGGTTATTTCTTCCTGATAGCTGGCAGAGACCCCAATCAGGAAGGAGAAATATATAAGCTTCCTTCTTAATTTGCAAGGACATCTGCTGAATTTCCAGCTTTAGAGAAGAAAATTGAGAAAAGGAGTGGATGGGAAAAAGGGCTAAGTACTAGGCATCAAAATATCAGGCAAGGTTTTGAGGGGGGAAAAAGGATGTATGCTTTGAGAAGATAGGCTAACAAAGGGTCAAAGATACCTTATCAGTGTTGTTGGCAAATGCTTTCTGTCTGTGTCAGGAGCATTATTATGCTTTTCCTTTCATTTTTCTAGGTACTGATAAATACCATTAAAATACTTTGTGCTCTATGCCACTATATATGTGATTATGGTGACAGCATATCAGCCTGCATGACAGGCCAAGGAGTAATAGATTGCCGAAAATTATATGTATTACTGTTAAAAGTAACCTTTTCTGTGTGACATGACAGCGCAGGACCCTGTTACCTCTTCCAGGCTGCCTGTTTGAGTTAGGGTGGTGTGTATTCTGTGTGGTTACCTATTCCATGCAAGGGTCATCTGGAATGGAATTATTCCTGCTCCAAGGATGGAGATAGCATATCCTTCTGCCTCAGGGAACAAAACTACATTATGCAGGAAAAAGAAAAGTCTTTGAAGTCTTAAATGCATCCTAAGCGATGCATCACAGCAGACCACAGTTCAGATACTGAGCAGTGTGAGCAATGCTACAAGCTCAAGTTGGGCTAAATCTCTCAAATATTCAAAGATTCCTTTTTTTTTCCCCTAAATTGATATTTGAGCCAGCTCATAGCAAGTTTTTGCCCCTTTCCCAGTCCATATAATGTCTGAAACTCTGAAGTGTCTGTATTGGTGTTTTAGGCAATGGTGTTGACTTGATCCTTGTAAAATTATTTTTCTCATGAGTAAAAAGTATAATCTAGTTCTCCTCAGGTTAATGAGAACTTGTTTCTGATTTGAGTGACCAAAACCATGAAAGCCAATTTTAATACTCAGGCTTGCATTTCTTGTAGTTAAGAAAATCTTCACCTGTTATTTAATTTGTTTTTGATTTCTGACCCAGTTTTGCCCTGTTTTTCTTTGCTGTTCGAAATTTAAAAAAGGAAAAGCTACGTGTTTTCAGAAGAAGTTATCCAAGATCAAAGGTTTCTTTTTGTCAGTAAGACAACCCTGGAAAAAAGGCATTTCCATGATAGAGGGCTTGGAAATTTTTGGTGGCACTTTAAATCCCCAAAATAGTTGTAAGACTTAGGCCCATTCAGTTAACTAAGGGTGAACTTTTCTTGGGAGGAAAAAGTTTTGATCCTATGGAGGCTTTAGATTTTATACAGGGCTCCAACAATGGTCCCAGTTATAAATGGTTTGGCCTTTATCCATTACTATGCATGCCATGGCCAAAGTGCTCTGGGTAAGAAGGATCTCTGGTTTTTAAAAATTTTTTATTTATTTTTATTTTGCAGGGTTGCTTCTGGTAGTGATTGTATTTAGGAGTTGGTTTGGTTTTTTTTTCTTGGCTCTTTCAAGTACAACTGCTTGATTCTGATACACATTCTGATTACTTAGATAATGTCTATTGTTTCTGTATCTGGCTACCTCTTGCTTCAGAGAGGCAAGAACATCTTACCTTTATCTTCTGTACACACGATAATTGTGCAAACCAAGAAAAAAGTGAAGAGAAACCAGTTTATAAATCCTGACAGACTTGTTTTAGGATGAAAGAAAAATTTACTTTTTAGTTAATTTATTTTCCAAGACCATTCCAGGGATTAAGTTTTTCTCACAGCCAATTGCTCTTAAGCCGTTCTAGGGGGATGAATTCAACTTCTATTTTGGAATTTTTTCATTTTCATCTATTTGTTCCCGGATCAAATAAACGCCCCTATTGCTAAGTCAGCAGATCTTGCATACAGATTTCCCAGCAAGCTCAATGCATGCAGAGGGTAGGACTGATTTGCAGAAAACACAGCTGAATGCTGGACACTTCATTGTTTATACAGTGTTTATAAGTTGTCTTATTTCACTGGAAACATGGCATGAGTCTTTCCCCGTGTTTAGACCTGTTGAAAATGATTTGATTTTGATGAAACTTTAGTTTCTAACCTCAGATAAGACAGAGAGTAGTTCAGACAAAATGGAGGAAAGCAAATAGTCAAATTGGAAAGGCATGTTTTGATGTCTTTGACAATTTTTAGTAAAAGAATTTGCCATATTTGTACCATGACATTGTGTTATATGGGAGAGGGTTGCACCAGTTAGAAGACACACAAAACCTAGTATGGATTACAAAGAAGCCTGAACTGTGAAACATGTAGTTCAGAGATGATGGTCTGAAGAACAACTAATTTGTCAAGGTTACAACGAGAGAGTAGGGCAGCCACACATATAATAACAACATAGAATAACTTAGTTATTTAGGTCAAACCTATCAGGAGAATAAATGCAGTGCCATGCCAAGCAGTTTAAATTGATCCCCATATCTTATGTCCAGGAAGGACAGTTGTCTGACTTAGAGTAATTCAATTCCAAAACAGGCTTAGAACCTCTTGGAAACCAATTTGTGCACCCCTTATAGCCATTACTTGTATTTGTGGGGTGGGGATTTTTTTACTGGTATGCATCACTGATTATAAGTCTTCAAGAGCTGAGTGTTACTTTTAGACCTTTTCTAAGAATTGAGTCCCATCAAAAAAAAAATTATAGGTATCAAGTACTAAACATTGATTGTCCTGTGATGAAGGTAAACTGTTAATGGAGGCATAGGAAGCTTAAAATATACAAGGAAACTCCTGGAGGTCTTAATGGTGTAGATGTAAATAATGTGTTTCCTGAAATGTGCTCAGATAAGCATGGGAAAAGCTACTCCATTATGCACTCAAACCTCAGTTGTGGGGTTGTTTTTTTTGTTTGTTTGGGTTTTTTTTAACTTAAATTGATGGGTTTAATTTCTAAGAAAGTTTAATATCAGGAAGGAGTCTAAATGTAAGAGAGGTAATGCTATCTTCAGTATGACAGTTAAAATGAGTACATGATTGTTGAAGGAACAACAATGAAGGTCGTTATTAATTTCTTTTTTTTTTTTTACTGTTAAAAAACCCTACCCCAAAGACCCAAATTCCAACGTGCAATCTGAACATAAATCTTGCCATCTGGGAAATCGGAAGTACTCCAACAGTGCTGTGGCACCGCAGAGGGATCTGGAGAGCCAACTGCTTTCTGATGAGCTTCCATGCCTCCAGGGCTTAATTGATTTTGTCTCTGGCTAGGACGAGGACTCAGAGACAGCCCCTGGAAGAGGCTGTCCCTGACTTGAACAAAGACTGCACTTCACATGGTGAACTGTGTCATCTTTGAACTGATCATCTTTAACAGGCTTCTTCAGTCAGAGCCATGTTTCAGGGGCAGCCAGGAGGGATTCTACAGGCACAGTGTTAGCCCCTAAGCAAGGTGATAATTGAAGTGCCCCTTCCTATGGGTTTTTATATGAGTAGAGGATGTTGCATTGTTTTTAATGAGATGTTAAATGTACATCAATTTTCAGTGCCAGAAGCTACTGTTCACTTAGAGAAGTGTGCTGTGTGCAGAAGCCAAGGGTAGAACTCTAATTATGTGTGACATGGCTTCAGTTACCCACAAAATACTTTGAGGATTAGAATGCCAAGGTTGGGGTACAAATCTGTGACCCCAAATGTTTACGTATTTTTACCAACTTTAACCTGCCAAACAATGACAGGAAATCTCAGCAGCAGCGGGGGTCTGGCAGTGTTTTTCCACTACTGTGTGAACATAAATGATGTTATTTAGGTTGTCGTTGTAGTTTTTGTGTTTTGCCACCAATGTGAGTCTCAGAGGAGAGAGGAAAAATAATCTTCACTGCATTAGAAAGGTCTGCAAATTAGTTAAATCAATAATAACTGTAAATTACCCACAAATGTTCTATGAACAGCTTTTTTGTTATTTTTTGAGAGGGTCTATAAACAGTAAACTTAGTCTAACTTGTCTTTTGAACAAAATGATAAATAGTTGAAGTGCCTTTATTTTTTTAAATTATATTTTGATGAAGGCATTTACTACTAATTGCAGGAGATGAATACTTCACTCATCTACCTGGTGCCATTTCAGAAAATACTTTGTTAGAACATTATTAGTGCCACTTCCATGTCTTTTTCTTATACTCTGGTGATAGGACATGGAAAAAGCAGCAGCAGCAGTTTGTGTTATTGTCATCACACCTGAATTCACTTTGATGATCTCATTACTCCCCAGATATTCAAGCAGAACTAATTTAGGAAGGAGGATATTCCAATGTGAGCTTGGCCAATTTCTTAGTTTATGTAAATTAAAATTCATGGAAATATATCTAAGTAAGTTCTACTTCTTAAACAATGATGCATCAAGTTTATTCCAGACTTGTTCTCCTGAAGGTCTGTTTTTGAGGGATGTGGTTTTGTGTTGTATTCCAAGCAGAGTCCAAAGCAGGGAAGTTTTTGGTTCATTGAAAGAACTGACACACATACCTACCATGTATGTAGTATTACTATGGTATGAATGCTGTTTGAGAAAGACTGGTTTTAGCAAGCTCAGGTTTTTTAGTATTAATTCATGCAGAATTCATGTTCTCCTAACATGAAATTGAACTTATGCTTTTCCTCTAACAAAAAAACCTTTTGTCTATAAACAGAATACAAACAGTTCTATGGGAAAAGAGAACTGGATAATTTTGTGTTGCCTGAAGGAGATGAGGGTTTTGTCCTACGTCTTTTCCTCTAAAACACCATCTTCACCAATACAGTTCTTCTGGTAACCACAGGGGAAACTCTTGCCACAAAGACTGTTGAAGTTTTAATAAAACTAATGTGAATTTGGGTTCTGCCTTGTTGTGCAAGAAGGAGCCTACATTCAGCAGTGACTGTTGGTGGCTGTTGCTTTGCCAGGCACTTGGGCTCCTTTTGCTGATCACAGTAATTGGGAGGTGCTTACCCTGGTGAAAAAGGCTCATAAGGCTGTTCAAGGGCAACCAGAGCTGGGAGGCTTTAGCAGCAGGTTTCTGCTTCACTGGCCATATAACCCTTACTGGTGTTCTCAGTGTGTATTTGAGCAAATGACAAAAGGCAAAATACAGATATTCCATCATCCAGATGTTCCATGGTGAGTCATTTTCTTTTGTAGACAGAAACTTCAATGCAGAGGCAAGAAACTTGATTGGAGAACTAACCCACAGCTGACTTTTTATGAAATGTCTCTGATATTTTTAGTCTGTATCAGACTGTGAGTTGTTAATCTGCTATATTTCTGGCACTCAGCATAATGTATTGTTTCAATGATGTTTAAATAATGAGCAGCATAATCCCACATGGCTATTGGTACCAAGTAAGTTTATTAATGTTTAGATTTATGGAAAGTTCAGTAGTGGAGTTGCTTCACTAATTATTGAACTGTTACTTCAGGGTGACTTATCAGTTGGGAGGTAGAAGGGGAAAATTGTTGATTGAGCAGCCAAGTATGTGAGACTGTCTAACACAGACAGAATTGTCTACTTTGGAAGTGTGGAAACATCAGTTTAAAAACCTGACAATTTGAAGGATTCTTGTAAGGTAAAGGCAAACAATTTTCCAATGAAGAGGAATGATGACATTTGATAAGTCAATTTTTAGCCCCTGGAGGCACTCAGAAGTGCAGAAAAGCAATGAAATAGGTTGTGATGGGTGGTGATTTTTCTAAAGGATGCAACCAAACAACAGGTTCCCATTATAAGAGAGACAGAAATTGTGAGTTTCCTGATGTTATCAACAGCAGGCCAGCTGGCTTAAGGTAGAGAACAAATCTTCAGATTTATCCTGAGATATGTTTGAGATCACTGAGCCGAACTCAGTGTTATACAAAGGGGTGATCTATGTTCTGGCACATCTAAAAATATAATAGAGAGAATCCTCCTGATTGCAAAAAAAATAGCATGGGAAGGTACTAGAGGTTCCATAAATCTTCCAAGGGACAATCCGGAGTAATTATAAAAAGTGGTAGAATCATATGGATGAAGGTGTAGATGAGTGAAATCTGACTTCAACTTTGGATTCAGATTTTAGTCCAGAAACCTTGTTTTGTGTTATTTTTTTCTCTTTTCAACCACACTTTGTATCCCCCTCAATATTTATCAGAAATATAAGCTCCAAATTCCTGTGTCAGGGAGAGAATCATATATTTTGTTTATGCTTGAAGGAGAATCAATATTAATCAGTGTAATCATCTTACTATTATTCATCCTTATTTTCATTGCATTTTCTTCCCTTAGTGGTGGTTTATCCTTGGTAGAGATCAACCATTGATGCCAAATGGGGAAATCAGTTCACTCCATCCTGCTTTTAGTTTGTTTGTTGGTGTATTATAGGACAAGACTCAAAAGGAAAACCAAAGGAGAGAATGTGCTCCTGTTCTTTTCATGTCGACTGTAGATGCACTTATATCTCACCATTTGAGATGACTTTCTGTTCATTGTCATGTTTCAACTTGCCTTAAAAGGAAACATTATCTTTTTAAGGAATAATAGTGGTGTATGGTTCTCTTATTTTGCTGTTTTCGCTTTCTTGCCCTGTAGGAACACAAAGATTGGCCTTTGTTTATGTGTCCAGTTAGTTTTCCTGGTTTTCTGAACAGACAATGGCAGATGTTGTAAATTTTTCCACTGTTCCTTCCCAAACTTAAGAGTTTTCATTATTGCAGGTTGCTCTGCAAGTCTTAACAACAAAGTATAAAAATGTTGAAGTCTGACACCAGTTCTGTAGTCTTGTTTGAACAGATTATCTCCTAATAATGGTCTCTTCCCTTCTGGTGTGCTCTCCCTATGGATTGTTGCTCCTTTTCCCCTCAGGTTACGATCACTTGGTGAAGGAGTTTCAATGCCAAGGTCCCCACAAATTATAAATACAATGGGACACTGCATTCCCTGCTCCTGGGCAGAGTGCTCAGCAAAGCTGGCTTGACTCATCCTTTGCCACCCATAAAGACTCTGTTTGCTGAACCAGCTCTCCGCTAGTCATTCACCACATGAAATACAAAATGTGCCCCTGTTTCTGTGAGCCACCTTCTGGCCACCTTCTCTTCTAAGTGGTTTTTATTCCTCCTCTGTCACTCACCTCCTGCCTGCCCTTGCTCTCCTCTCACTCCGATCAAACTCTGGCAGAATTTATATTACTTCTCTATTTGCTGCTCTGTTTTTCCTTTGAATGCTTACGTCTCTGAAGATAAACCTGAAAAGGCAATACAGAAAATGAGAGGGTTGGGGGAGGGGCGGGGAAAGAAGCAAATAAACTCCTCTAAAAGATAATTACCAGGCAAGGCAAAGTCCCTTAGAGTATTTAATAAGTAAAAAAAATAATGTAGAGAGTTTATATTTCTTCAGATGACTAAATGGAATATAGTACAATATTAGGAGAAATCACATTTCTTGGAACTGAGAATTATCTCTGGACTTATCTTAATTTTTTGCTAAAAATATTAATTTTTTAATGTAACATCTAAGCTTCTTCCACTTCATTATATTTCACTTAAAAATCTTCAACCCTACATTCACTTTTAATTATCATCCCTTTCTATGCTTAATTATCATCCCTTTCTATGCTATGTTTATCAATGCAATAGGTCTTCAGACTTTTCAAATTGGTATGAAATTTAAGCTAACAATGGCAATAACATCTGAAAGGTATTTTGTACACTTCTGGAATGTAATCTCCATTTGGTACTACAAACCAACTCCGGGCACCTCAAGACAGAAAAGGACATTTCTTTTCCACCCATTAATATCATTCTGGATGATTTCCCTGATATTTACCTTCAATCTTCTCCAAAATACAGAGTTCAAAACTAAAATACATCCCCCAGGTTATTTCTTCAGCATCATCTATATTCTAACACCATTCTGAATGAGTATGTGAAGAATGTTTTCTTTCAACTGATCATTTAATTTCTCTGTAAATTATTTCAAATGTAGTCAAGGTACAGTATTTTCTAATAATACAATGATCACTAGCTTAAAAGAAGGGCTGTTAATTTTATTGTAATTTTTTTCCTTACCTCTGGAATAGAAAAATGAGATTAATATGCCCAAGCAAGTGTGTACTAACAGAGTAGAAAAACTTTAAGGCAGAGGATGCATCATAGGCAAAAAACAACTACTCTTTGTCAAAACGGATTAGACTTCCTTGATTCATCAAATTAAAAAAATATACTTGTAATGGTGGAGTTTTAGAAGAATTTCAAGTGGGAAAGGACAATTGAAAACTTGGTAGGAGAGCTAGCCTGAGGACAGTGAAGCAAAATAACACATTAGAACTGAAACAAAATAAGTAGGAGGAAAGTTATTTATGCAGAGACTTTAGGTGATCAAAATAATCCTGTGTTAAATTTGTAGGGGACTTTTTTTTCCTCAAACAGAAAATGCATTCCTCACTGTATACACACATTTACTATTTTGAATTCTAAAATTCCTGAAGTGGATTAATCTTGAGAAAGACTTAAGAGGCAGTAAGTGAAGTAATCAATTTTATCTGTGCTCTTCTATGTCTTGTAAATTTGTTATCAGAAAATTATTTGCCAAAAGAAAAACTTCAAAATTTCCAATTGGAACAACATTTTGCAGAATCTGACAGTGGTTAAGAGGAAATTTCACAACAGGGTGGCATCATAGGCTATTCTACTTGGCTTTGTGATACTTCATTTTTAAGCTATTGGGAAAAATTAGAGTAATTGAGTAAAAGTACAGACCCAGTGAGTGAGCTGACATTTATTAGCATAGCCCATGTGTGACAGGAAAGTAGTAAATATCTTTAGGTCTTTTATTTGAAAGAAAGCAAGAGGTTACAAATTTCCCTTTAACAGGGGCTTTGCCATTTCAAGTAATTCATAGGTTAGTTATAGTGATAGTATACAGTAGATGTGACAGTGGTTACAGTGATGCTTTTAACTCTTTCACACTCCAGTTGCTATGTAGCTCATAAGCTACAGTCTCCCAAGCTGTTTGAGGATCTGATTCCTACAGAGCAGCAGAATAAAGGTGTGATATCACACTATGCACTCTCTCAGTGGCTGAAATGTAGTAAAATTTTCCGACATGAAATGCATCATTAACAAACCCTTTAATGCATCTCACTGTGTTGTTCTGGAAAAGATTATTTCCAGTAATTTGCATTTCTGGAAACAATACAAGAAAGCTGATTTCCTATGGTACACTTTGTGTGTAAAGCCTTGAGAATATTTGTTAATGGGTGTGTCACCAATGTCAGCATCCTAACATGAAAATATCAGTTTCACTGTTTATATCTGAGGCATTGTATGTGGACTCAAATTAGTTCATGTGCAATCATACACTGGCACTTAATGTGTAAGTACCCAGTTTCTGATGCTAAGATTTCAGGGAATGTTTGCTTCTTTCTTCTGCTCTTCTTGGCTAACAGGACTCTGTTCAGAATAAAGCAATTTGCTGAAGATGAGTACTCTGAATCTCTTTATTAAGCATCTGAAGCATTCCTCATTTTGTGAGGATAATGGAGGAACTGGATCATTCTAATTTCATGCACCTTGCCTAATTCAGTGTATTCTCTGTATTTAAGTAGTCTTTACAGCATTCCTTGTTCTTGCAGTAGGTTAGTTTTGAGTGTTTAAAACATTGCAAAAACACTCCTGGTGGTTTTCTTTTGTAAGAAATGGTATGATCTTTTAATAACCTTGAAGTTTGGGTCATGGTAAGTTTTTTTTGGCATATACATGTTTTTGGGGTGATTTCCTTACTTAATGTTTGTTTCATGTCTTTACTAACAAGACAGATCTCATTACACAAAGGTGTGAATTTCTAAGGGGTGAAGAGGACTGGTATTGATGTGACATGTGAACTCATAATGTCTGATGATTTTTGTTTGGTATAGCTTTACATTTATGTGTACCACTACATAGAAAACACATGCTGAAGAAATCAAAACATGCAAATACTTGACCTTCATTAAAAAAAAAAAAATTCACAAAAAAATTACCTGAGTGAAGAGGAAAAGAAAATACATTTCAGTTGATACTTGATAATCAAGTTCAATCACACAATGTTTTAAATGTAAATATTTGAAAATGAATATTTATTACTGTATGTTTTGCCAACTAGTATGGAACAGTTCAAATTAACAGTACAGTTTTCTTAACTAGGAGTAATTTGAAATAATTATAAATGTGCTCAATTATTTCTAGAAATATCAATTATTTACTACGAAGTGAAAGAGAATATGTTCAAATTAACAACTGAATATTTACAAATAGCGGATATGGAAATATAAAGAAATAAACTCAATCATTGTTTTTGTGAGAAGGAAGGATGAGAACAGAGGAACACTAGGATGTGTGGTTTTAGATACTTCTGTAATAATGGATTTTTATGTGACTAATGCACAATAACCTCATCTCAAATGTGCACATAATTGAAAATGGCTAAATGCCATTTAAATAATGATGTCTCCATATTGTGCATCTAAATCACACTCAAATCCTTCAAAAACTTGTGGCTGTTTTAGAAAGGATGGTGACCTGCTTCAAATGCAGGGTGACTAAATTGAATTGGGCATTTCATTACTTTTTGACACCCACTCATGAGATTATGGGCCTTTCACCAAAAAGTGATATCACATGAGTTGAAATATTCAGGTTTCATGTAAAAGGAGTAAGTGCTAAGTGAATGTAAGGTGTGGGGGAAGAGAAGGCAACTGTATGTTGCAGGTTATATGGACGAGACTGGATTAAGCTAAAACAGAGTTTTCCCCCATAGTTTAGAAGTGAGAAATTGAAGAATCAAAGAATTCCTATTTTTTAGGGATAGAACGCTTTCTGGCCCCTTAAACGAACAAATTCTTTTCGTCTATTACACACTTGCACTTTTGAACCTGGGAGTTTAAGGCAACTACTGTAACTAGTGTAGCCAATATTTTTTTCCTTCTATAAGTCTTGGATCTTATCTCTTCTATAAGTCTTGGAAGCTTTTATTTCTCTTTAGCCACTGGAGATGCAATGGCTTTTCTATTTCTGCTCTCTGTTCTGGAAAAAGCCTTAATGGCTAAAAGGATGGCACAAGTGTGTCCTTGAGGGTTACCCAGGGGCCTACTGGCACTTCATTGCTGGTGGGGATGCACAAGAAGAAAATGATGCAGATTTCAAGGCAATGCAGTAATGGTGCCCTTCCAACTAACAAATAATGACAGGAAACAAAATCTGACACCCACCATCATAGTATTTCAGAAGCTGTGTCCTATGAATGACACCAAGATGCAGTAAAAGTAAAAATCACTTTCCTTGACACAAAGCCACTTTATTTGATGCTTCTGTGGATAAAGCTATCTTGATTCTTACACTATTCCATAAAAAAAGGCTTATAAACAGTGCTTTTCCACAATGAATCTGACACTTGCAGCCTCGTATTGAATTTTAATTGATTCTGCTTTAACATCCTGTTGTTGACTTGAGACAGTTTCATTACAGTTATTTGGAATATAGCACTGAAGTATGTGCTGAGATGGATTTACTCTGTCTATTACTTTTCTGTGCAGAATGCAGCACAGAAGGTATCTCACAGTGTTCATTACAAGTGCTTTATTGTATCATGTGATTTGTGTAAGAAACAGAAAGTCAATTTAAATGAACTGTAACAGAGGTTATTCCAATAAATTCAGCGCATATGTCAATGAATAATGCATTGCTGAAGGTGTTTATGGATAGAGAACATCAGCTAGCTTTACTCACTGTCACTTACTTTATCAAGTAGTGTTTGTTTTTCATGAAAGAGCAGGAAGCCCATCAGTTGTCTCCTGTGAATGTGTTCAGGCAGAGTAAGATCCAGCTGCCAGATTCCGTCTGAATCAAACAAGTTATAAATTCTTGCAGTCTTCATGCATCAGATAATGTGCATTTTAGATCAGTATATGCACGTTTTATACACATAGTTCTTTTTAATTAGTAAATATTATGCTTTTTCTCAGGTGATTAAATTGGGTTATATATCCCTTCGCTAAAATGAATGCGCACACAATAACGTTCGTCTGCTGTTTCCTACTGTTCTAATAAGCCTTTTTAAAAAATCTAAAATTTCATATTCTAAGCCTTGAGCTCTTGTCCATCTTAACAAAATGACATGAGCTAGCCAGGTAGACTTTAACTACAGTGAAACCCATTAATGAAAAATCTGCAGTGCTTTGGGAGGAAGGGGTTGAGTCTCACTGCAACTGGTCCATTGTATATTTTACCAGTTAGGAGGAAAAGAGACAGGAGCTTAGCACGAAATGGAGAGTGTTTGAATGAAATAGTCCTGCCTGACGAATAAGGGCCTAACCATCTGAAGTATTCCTTGCAAGGAAATACACTTCACAGGATGCACTTCAGTTTTCCAGCATGAAGCTGTGGAGAGCTGTGTCCAGACTGATGAACAGATTTTGGCTGTATTTGAGTAGATAGCTTCTGGCTTCCATGGCCAACTACAGCAGGGACTAGCTGTCTGCTCTGTTTAAAGTAGGATGAGAACAAAAGATAAGGCATTTTTTTTTTCCTAAGGCATTTTTTGGCTAAAAACCAAAACCAGACTGAAAATCTTCTCTGGGTCTGTTGCAGTGTACCCTCACTACTGCTAGAGACACTGACAGCAGCACCTGTATCTCTCCTTCCTAGGGTCACTTTTAAAAAAATGCTGACTGAATTTATCTAATACTGCAGTCTGCATTCTTTTAGCCTTGCATACTTGTAGTCTCAATATGGTTTGCAAATTATTGCTCCTAGACAGCATTTCCCTCCCACTATTCCCAGTACAGAATGCACTTGGGTAGCTCCTTTGTTTCTGCAAGGAGAGGTGGAAGCCCCATTCAGGAAATGTTTTCTTCTGTGACTGTTTCTGCTCTGTTGTGCTACCTCTGAAAAAACAATGCCATTTTTGAACATTGAGCATGAAATCAGCATTGTTTTCTCAGGTTTCACAAACAAGCAAAAATAATCCCCAAAGAGTTAATGATTGCTTCCCTTTCTTTAACTCCTGTGGCAGATTGCCACATCAAGTTTTTATTAGTAGACCAGAGAATGTCAAATATGTGTTTTAGCACAGCAGATGCATGTTGCTGGTTGGAATGTAAGTCTGAAAACACTTTTATTTATCAAATATTGAAAATATTTTGATTTATCAAATATTCAAATAAATAAGTTTTTTTACTGTTTGTTCAGTTAGCAACACAGCAAGTAGAGAAGCTTATTGAAATTTGCCTTGAAAGATGCTTTAGTGGTGAGTTCTGGGTGAGGAACTTGTTTGAATTATAAGGCATCAAATGCTGTTAAGACTATTTAATGCCTACCACCTTTATTAAAGTAACTCTTCAGTACTTTTATTAAATTGAAATTTTCGATCAAATGCCTAGAGAACGAGATCTAAATTCCACATGTGGTGAGCAGTTACTAATGCGAATAAATATGTGAAAGAGAGTTATTTATTGTGTGAGTGCGGTTTTGAACTCATCAGGAAACATCAACTGTCTATTCGAGATAACTATTATCTCTATTGAATTAAAAAATGTATTTCA
Source organism: Geospiza fortis (assembly GCF_000277835.1). Taxonomy (NCBI): domain Eukaryota; kingdom Metazoa; phylum Chordata; class Aves; order Passeriformes; family Thraupidae; genus Geospiza; species Geospiza fortis. The sequence continues at coordinate 8,055,757 of NW_005054304.1, forward strand.
TACATCTCTTCATTCACAACAACTTAGTATAAGTCCTGAAGCTCAGCAATAAAAAACATACTTAGCGTATAGGGAATAATGTTGGTATGCTGTAAGGTGAAAACCACAAGGTCATGACTTACCTAAAAGCATATAAATGACTTGCAAAATCATTAAAATATTCAAATTTTGATAAGAAAAGATAGTCATATCTTCCATGATTTATCTGATTTGATTTCTGTTGTTTCCATGTTCAGTTCTAATAATACCACATTCTGTTCTAAAATCTATGAGTAAATATTCTATTTCTTTCTCTGTAATGAGCATATATATTTCCTTTTTTCTTATTAACTTTCATTTACCTATTGTTTATACTATTTTCTTCCATCTAGAATAGAAATATTTCTTATATGCTGCATTCACAATCACCATCTTCATTATTAATCCTGGAAATAGCATTACTAATGGGCTCATTATCATTTTTGTCACTTGAAAACAAGTTCATTATCTGATGAGATGAAATTCTTTTCATATGTGTTTTAAGAACCTTGATTTTTTTTTCTTTATGGTCTTTGTAGACTGCTTCCTTATGAGCAGTAAAGACGAAAATTCATTAATAGATTAAGTTTCTCTTTATTCCTTGTGTGCTTTTCTCTGTTACATGTCTGTCAATATATACATGTGGAAAAACATTTCTCAAGCACTTTTTTTTTTTAGTAGAATTGTTAATTGTTTAAGTTCTCTGTGTTGAGCTGGCTATCTCACTTTAAAGGTCTTGGAGGTCAACAAGAGAGGTTCTACCAAAAATAAATAATTATTTTACACTGAGCACTCCCTCTTATCTCAAACACACACTCATATGTAATTCGCCCATTTTAAGGTATCTTTAGAAGTGCCTTCTATAAAATCCAAATATTTACCTCTTTTCTGTTGGTGCAGTTCTATTGAGTTGAGGTAACTTGTATCAGCTTATCTGACCAGGCTTTTTGAGTCCATGTGCACTTTTTTTAGTACTTATAGACAGATCAGTTACAGGTGTTTCAAAGGAAGAATAATTTCAGCTTTATGATCTGGTCCTCACTCAGTGTGACAACACAACTGTGGATGGCAATGCATATGTATGAAGTTATACACAAATTAAAGAAAACCAACCTAGTATTTGTCTGTAGACTTCTGAAGAAAACATTCTACTTTCTTCTGGACCAAGTCAGAAGACTGACTTCTTAGAGCATTTGGATTATAAGTATGCATCATAAAATCAAAGCTTTAGCTTAGTGTAAGTTGGGTGCTAAGTTAAATGAGAAGGAATTAAAGCCATAAGCCCAGACAATGTCACTAATAAGGTATTAGCTAAGCTCCCCCCAAACCCTCATGAATTTTTTGCATGCAAGCTTGTAAATTTTTAAAGTGTGACATTGTAATGCTGGATAAAAATGTATGATTTAAGGTATTTAAAAATTATTAGTATAACTTAATTACTACAGAAATACTCTAGAGTCCATTAAGTATTGAATGTAGTCAAAGAAAGTCACTTCTTATTGCAAAGAATTATTGGGAATGTGAGCCTCTGTTCTAGTAGAACTTAAGATATATATAAAGACTTTCTGTCAGCCTAACACAAATATAATTTCATTAATTGACTAGCATCATATATTTGTAGAAAATCTGTCTGGAAAATAGTTCTAGATGATTTGTATAAAATGAGATTCATCTTAAACCCTCATTAATCAATCATTCTCGTAGAAGTATGTGTTTGGCTTTGAATATTTGCAAGGAGCAGAGTCAAATGGTATTCTCTGAAGTGTATTAATTTTTCTTAAGATGAAACATTTTACTTCTAACTTACTTAATTTAAAAAGACATTTTGCAGAAGCCTATGATGATTTGTCAATCAATCCATATCCTGAAATGTGACAGAACAGATAGTTTTCTGCTCTGATAGCCTGTAATAATAATGAAGACTTCAGAAGACTGACTTGCTAGTTTGTCTCAATGTGTTAGCACAGCAGTTAAAAGAGAATTTGAGCAAGAAATGCCTTAGAAGGAGAAAATAAAACCTTTTTGTTGGAGATGAAGTAGCATCTAAAATAAACCCATCTATTAGACAAATTTTCTAAGATATAAGATGGTTTGGTTTTTTTAGCAATTGTCCCATGCTTTTCTTTTCCCTTCCACTGAAGACTGTGCTAAGAGCCTTCATTCCGTCACTATCAGCGACTGGCTCTAAAACACCAGTAATTCCCATTGAGGCTGTTGCAAGGGCACCTGTAAGGAAGCTGCAGTTTTAAGAGTGTAAACTGGTTTTCCCCAACACCACCCCCTACCCCCAGTTTAACAAAAATAACCACAAATGCTTGGGTTTGGAGAACAGAAGTAAACACAGGATGAGTTACTCCAGTTCTGTCTTCCTATTTGTTTGCTTACTGGTAACTTCTTCCTCTGTTGGCAGCTAATAGAGCAACAAGGGACATCACATCTGGGTTTTTTCCCATTTTCTGGACAGGATTTTTCCTTCCTGCTGAAGACAAGATTTTTTTTTTCCCACCACTCTGTTGGAAAGGAATTTGTGATCCTTGGTAGTTTTTTGCTTGTTCTGGTTTGGTGTTTTGTGGTAGGTTAGTTTGGTCAGTTTTGTTTGTTTTTGTTTTGGTTTTTTTTGCTTTGTTTCTCTCAGCAGATGTTGGGGAGGCTGGGTAATCCTCATGGATTGGTTGTCAGCATGTGGTCTTCATGCAAATGACAGGCAGTATTAAAGATGTGAAGACCCAACACTTAAACCTGTGTAAGGACTTTAATGGTAGGAACCACAAGACACCAGCAATGCAAGAGGTCAGCAATAGGAATGAGTAATGAGGCTCTTATCTGTTTTTCATTTATATTTAGATGATCTTGCCAAGTCACAGCACCACAGCTATAGTCACTGATCACAAAAAGTTAGATTTTTTTGCCTTCCCATGTGGAATTTTTTGCATTTTTCTGTTAGGTTTAGTTTGTCACGTTTCATTTACTCTCTGTATGTGAATTCTGATTCAAGTAAGAATTTATCCAGTTGTGTGGGTTAAATTCAGACCAAGATGATGTGACATACTGTAGGAAGATGATTGATTGCTTCTCTTTCACTTCCTGCTGTCTGTGCAATGAACAATTTATGCTTACAGAACAAATTCCTGAACTGAACTCATTCTGACACCAGGAGTAGACCTACAATAAATCTGAACTGACCTATTCTACATTTTTGTAAAAATCCCAGGTCAATCACCTTTATGTACTACTTCTCTTTTGCCCCCTCTTCCACCCCATATATATATATGTATATATATGTATATGTATAATATATATATTATATATATAATATATATTTATGCTGGTTTTATTAGCTCACACTTATTTCTTTCAGCTGAGGTTATATGAGTCAAAGCTTGCCTTCTCATCATAATATTGTGGATGTGCATGTTTACACATGTGCTTACTTACTCCTAAAACTTGGAGGGCATAACAAATCTTTTGTTACTATGGCTATTATGTGGACCGTTGAAGTCAATGCTACTTCATAGCTGACTTCATACTGTTTGTAGTTGTTGGAGTTGTCCTTTGAATGGGTTGTTTTAGTTTTTTGTCCCCCCCAAGTCCAGAAAGTGTAGATATACATATATAAATTTCATGTCCTCCAGAGGTGTCACCTGTCCACTGATTCAGTAATACCATGAAAGTTTGGATCCATGAACTGTGAGAGATTAATAAAGTAGGGAAGGGTGTAAAATAAGTCAAGACTTTGTGCTAAATGGTCAGCACCTTTTCCAGAATAATCTTAAATAGAGGCCCAAAGAGTGAGAAGAAAATATACACAAAAGAAAATTATATCAGTAAAATTTTACAAAAATAACCTATGCAAAATACTGCACTCAGCTGATAGCACACACACATTTTATGGCCCAGAATTCCATAACTTGGCATAGCAGATAGCTTCATACAGCAAAATATTTCTATCCTCAAAAAAAAAATTGTTTTAAGTTTGCAGATGTATACTCTTAGCAAGAGAAATTAATTAGAACACAAATGAAAAATATGAACAAATAACTATTATGGGATCTGAAATTTCCAAAGCAAATTGCAGTGATTCCTTGGAGATTGTGATGGAACAGTAAAGGTCATGGTCTTAACAATTCAAAGTAGAAATCAATTTTGAACTATGATACAGCTCTAGTTAACATGAGTAGCTAAAAACAATTCTGTAATACTAAAGGTGAAAATGGAAGGACAAAATATTTTAACAGAAAAAGTAGTTTTGTTACATATTCATCTTAGCACCTGTCTTGAAATCAGCTTTCCTCAGTTCAAGGAGAAGTTCCCATAATTTAGCCACATGTTTTTCTGCTCACATCAGGTTCCATGTGACAAATTTCATGTCACAGTCTTGTTTGAAATTGCACTTTCTCTTTTACCTTCTTAACTGGCAAAGTAGGACTTTGCGAAAATCACAATAGAAAAGGCAAGATACTGCTTATCCTTGGGTGAGTCAAACAGCTGGATGGCACTTGTGCATTTGAAACCTCCCTATATTCAAATGGGTTAACAAGAGGATGAGGGATTGATTTTATACCTGCATTTTGCCAAAAGGTATGTGCAGAAAGTAACATTTTTTTCCAGTCTACAAAAGGTATCTCAGAAATAGCAGAAGCCTGCTAAATGATTTTTTCTTTTTGAAAGCCTTTTATTTTCTAGCTGAATTCCAATATTACTATTGATAGGCTATTGTACAGTTGCAACATGAAATATAAGTAATTTTCGAGTATTTATGTCAGTATATAATACCCTGGTCAGCTCATGTTGCAGTGTAATAAAAAAGCCACCTAGATATTCACATGGAATTTATTCTAATGAATATATTATTGAGTAACATAAATTTTACCTTATTAGTCTCACGGTGAGCTGAAACTATATTGGCAGCACAATTTAGCATTTATAATATGTAGCTTTCTGAAATGAATCACTTTTATCTGCATGTTCTTAAACAGCTTTGGCTGGGGGGGTGGATACCATTTCTTACTCTGAAATACTGTATTGCTGTTCTCCTGGGCACTATTCAAACATGGCATGCCTTTTAAACAATTATTTCCTGATCTTAGAGACAGAGGGAGACTGTCTCATCCAAAAGAAGGATCATCCAAATAAGGTTCTTTTATGGCTCTTACTCCAGAACACGGAGTTGGAGTTTTGACAGGGCATATGTGTAAATACCTGATGCTGAATTCCCTGTGTCTTAGTGAGCCATTTGCTGTGCTGTCACCACCCAGGTCAGCCCAGCTTCCAAAGTGAGCTTTTCCCACAGCAAAAGAGGTGCTGTCAGGTGTGTCCTTGTCATCTAGAGTGGTGTGAAGGTGTTGACCTCAGGTCTCTACCCACAAGGATTCCTCTGGGGTACTAAAGAGATGTCCACTGGTGCTTGGGAGAAAGGTGCCAGATACGTAATTCCTAGCAGGTGTGGCAAAGACAATTACTGTCCTTTATTTGATGATACAGGTTTGATTCATAACAAATAGACAAAGCTCAGGAGAATTCTTTTTGCATGATTGGTGCAATTTTCCCCTTATTTGTCTTCCCCTTATGCAGCACCATGAAATGATAACAGGAAGTGGGCTGGTATCTCCTTAGTAGCTTTTGTCTTTTTCAGAAGCCTACCACAGCAGTGACAGGCAGAATGGCTTTGTTTACTTTCTGTCTGCCAGAAAGCCTTGCTCCAGCATGTCCAAATAGTCTCTTCATAAAATCTGAGCAAGAAAAGAACAAGTTATTTGTGACTCTACAGAAGCTCCTAAGCGTGGGGGTACTGCTGCAGCAGAAATCCTAGCTTCACAAAACAAAACTATTGACAGAAACATTCAAAAGTAAGCGGCGATTTACTACTACCAGGAAATAAGTAACTGTTGGAATGCAATAGTGTTGTTGGATTTTAAGATCCTGGTTAAAATCTCAGGCTTATCACCAGTGAGAGACATCTGTGCCCATTGAATACCAACACTTTGGCCCTGTGTTCTCTGAATAAAAAAGATACATGTGGTAGCAACAGTGCTCTGTGGGTGAGTGAGGGTGGGAGAATATTCTATAATAATATTCTGGCGCAAAAATTAGAAGTCAATGGAAATTACGAGTGTCCAGAGTTGGAGACTTGACTTTTTTCCTGTTGAACAAGCAACTCCCCATGCAGAAGACAGAGTCTGCTTCTGCTGAAGTCACAGTAGTACCAGTGAATTTACTGGCGTGAAGACAAAGAAAGAAAAGCCAAAGCTAAGTACAGCCAGCCTAGTGTAAATCTGAGTTTCTAATGAGGTGAATGACAGATTTTTGCCAGTGTTGATCAAATTGTTTGCTTTGTAATTAATCTAAACATCAGAATTTCCACCCCCCCCAATTTTATTTTGAAGCTTTAACAAAAAACAAAATTATTCCGAGTGAAGTGCTTTACTAATAGATATTGTGTAAGATGTCTGCAAGCACTTCTCCCTGCTATTTGGACCTTCACATAAGATCAGCTATATTCAATTATATGGTCAGATTTTGGCATGAAATATAGGAGATTTTTAAAAAGTCCCGTATATTTTCCCTTGAGACTTAAAAGGCTGAGTCTTTCTACATAAAAGGAAAACAGAAAAGAAAAAAATCCTGGATTTAGATATCTAGGCATTCCAAATCTGCAATGAAGATTTGATCACTGGGCTAGAGGCTGAAGCAGTTGTGAGAAGTCTGAGCTCTTTTGAAGTGTCACAGACCTAACAGTTGGCATGGTAGACAGCATATATTCAAAATCTGGAAGGCATCTGACAGCACAGCACACTAACTATAGCTGCAAAATTGTGAATAAATAATATTTATATAGTTTACAATGTCTTCATGTAAAGCAAATTGATACTGTTCTGAGACTGTGAATAAGACAGATATTTGTAAATAATCAGTAGAATAGAACTGTATTTAAACATGGTGTTGCTGCTTTCATCTAAAAAGGCAGGTCAAAAAGTGCTGATAATCGCCACTGAAGGTTGCATCCATGAACCTTTATCAAACTCTTTCAAGGAGCTATTTTTGCCTATATTTTGCTTTGATCTGTCAAGCATTAGATAGAGACCCATGACTTCAACTCTGATTTTGTTTTGTTTCCTCCCCCACCCTGAACTTTTTTCCCTCTTAGAAGGCTTGATGAAGTCAGTGTCATCTTTCTTGACCCATTTTATTACTTCTGGTATTAGGACAGTTATTCAGTTATCTGTATTGTAAATCTCTAAATGTGCTTTATACAATTTGCCCATCACTTACCTTGGAAGTATATAAAAAAAGTTGAAGAAAATTTGTTTTAAAGAGAATCTCTTCAAGGTTGCTTATTGTTCAGTAGTAAAAGTAGAAAGATATAATACACATGGTTTGGATTGGGAGAATTATCCAAATCTCTGGCAGAAGCAGCAAGAAATGGAGGTAGAAGAAATGGCTTGAGGTCCAAGATGGGAATGGCTTTTAAAATGAGAGTGAAACTTTGGCATCAGCGCCTGCTCCCTGTGCTCCTGGGTTATGTAAATCCATTCAATTTATACATGAACAAAAATGAAGAGCCAATGGAGTGGTAACACAGAAATTAGGACCTCACCAGAGAGTTGCACTCAGATCTCACCTAGTTGTGCCTCAATCTCACCTTATTCTGCCTGCACCTAGATGTTTTTGGAAGCAGGAGCACCAGCCTGTATTAAATCTGTAGCAGCAGTGGCCACTATGTTAGGAAGAAGCCACCCCCTAATTCTGGGACACCCTATAGGAGTGATGTCCCACGTGAGGTGGAAGTGCTGTTGGAACAGTGTGCAGCGCAAACATTGAGCAGACTTTGGGGTTCAGGCTGATGGAAGAATCCAACAGTGTGGTGTTAATTGTGCCCAAACCAACATTTTAACTATCGGTGTCACCCTTCTGTAGGGGAAGAAGTTAACAGGGCACAAAAGTTTGTGTGTTCCCTTTGATATTGATAAAAAGCTCTATAAGGAATTACATATGGAAAATTGCAATATAGCTGCATTATTGATCATTCTTTGATCTGCGATCAATTTTTATAGCATACTGTTGACCTGCACCACACTATTTCTTGTTTTATCCAATATTTGATGGCTGCATGATCTGAAAAAGCCTCACCTTCGATTATCCTTTTTTTTTTTTCCTGTGCTGAACTTTTTCTGTTTGGTTTTTCTTAAAATCTTGCTTTCTCCATGGGAGTTCTGTATTGGTTAGTTCTAGTGTTTTAAGTCAGATAATAAATGAGTGATTAACACCAGAAGAATACAAGTATACAAGTTAGAATTAGAGTAGAGCCAGGGAGCTTGGCAGCAGGACTACTGTTTTTTCAGTAGATGGTGGAGGGAATTAAATTCTTGAGTTGTGTTATTCTCTTTCCTGCTATTTCTATAGTGTTCTGTGGGTTTTTTTCCCCCTTCAGCCTTCCAGGTAGTGAAATGTGCTAACTTGGGCCTCAATGGAAAAGCAAAAGGGAAGGAGAAGGACAATCTAAATTTCTTTGTCCCCTGTTTAGCATTTCTGACAGCAGAGGAAAAAGAATCTAACCTGTAGCCTAAGGTCATGTTTAGGCCCTTATCCCCTTTCAAAAGCAAGGTCTGTATCACCTTCCTTTCCATCTGTCTCCAAATATGCATAAAAGCTGAAAATGGAGGGCAAATAATATATTTCCTAGGAAATAATGCAATGGGGATGTGTTTGATTTTATAGCCCGAATAACTAAGGAAAAACAGTTGCCTGAATAAAAAACGCAAAAAATTGTAGAATTTGGAGTTTTGAACGATCTTTAGTAAGATTTTTGGGTGGATAAAATGAATTCTAAGCAGAAAATTACTTCTGTTTCCATTGTTTAAAATGCTTATCACAGCATCTTTTCATAGTTCAAGGAAGTTACTTGCAGTGTGATAACCAGAAGTAGTCCTGGTTTGCGTGTGTGAATCTAGAGAGAAACACACATGACTTGAGTTAATTTGAGTTATTAGGCCAGCTTTCAGGCTGAGAAATCTAGCAGATGCTTACTCTTAATGGCTCGAACACACAAGTGAGTGACTAGTGCATGGGTAAGTGGAGTACACTTGGATAAACTAACAGCAGAACATTAAGGCTCTCTATTTTCCTCTTTAGTGGAAGGAAACTGCTGCTATATTTTGTAATGTAAATAAGCTTGAAATAATATCCCTGTCTTGTTTTCATGAGTGCAAATACTCTCAAATGTTCTTTTGCCATATTCAGTACTATCAAGAACTACAATTTTTTTAATCACAATAATTAGGGTACTCCTTTTGATGTCTAAATTTTTTTTTATTTTCTGGAATAGTATCTAACTCCCTTTTTTCTTCTAAGAAAATATTTTAGCATGGATCTCAAAAAGTGTAGTTTATACAATATGTTCTCCCTATGCTGTTACCATATTCATCATTGGTGTTAAGTAGATTTAAAGTAATCTGCAAGCACAAGTTTCTGGTTTTCCATTTTGTCCTGCGTTTTGCATGTAGATAGAATAATTCCAGGAAGTGCAAACATAATGACATTAGTGGCAAACTGTGGTTTGGTCTCCTCTCTCAGGTTCTGTTGCTCTTAAATGCTTCCTCTTACACCAGTGTGCTCCTTTTTAGAGGAATGCCTTCTACCATTCTCATTACTCATTCTGCCACTGAAGGACAAACCCAGGTTTTGTATCACTCTAAGACAAGCATTAAACAAAACTTGTGTGGTTTTTTTTGATATTTTTTTTTGTCTACCATTTTAAAAAGCAGTACTTCTATCAGTGTTGAGAGGGCTGAAGAAAACTGAATGCACATTCCAGTAGGGAGACCTCTTTAAAGACCATTGTTTCTAGGGTTGGCTAATTTGAGAACCACAGGGACAATAAATGGAGAAATGCAGATGTGTAGTCCTTGACTGTAATTATCTTCAGACAGTGATGATAGATGTAAGTGTTGAGAACATGCAGAACATTTGAGGACCCAAAGGCCTCAGGTATCCTCAAAAATCTAAATACAAAATCGGATTGTTGATTTCAATGTCCTTATTGACTTACCTCAGATATGTCTTAAAATGTTTATTGAGAATTGTAGAAGGCATATTTTCCACAGGTTCTCAGGGGCAAACCTTGAGGATCAAAATTGGTTCATGTTATTTTACATACAGGTGTGGTGAAAAGGGAAGGAACAAGCTCACTTCTCATGTGAAAACATCTTTGTTACTTTATTTGCATTTTACCCTTGTAAATGCATAATTCTTGTAATAAAGACATCTCCCTGTGCCTTTAAAAAGGTGATTGTTCCTCTAAAGTTGGCTCAATGCTATTCTGTCACTTTGTAGATTTGACTAACTGCCAGGATATTTTCCTGTTGTTCTCCATCCCCCCAGCTAGGGTCTGTTCTATGTTTGTTATAAAGGAAAACAGAAAAGTTGCTAGTATTTTCTCCATCTGGATATTTAAATTAACCAACCTGTGCTGGGGAAAATGATGCTTTTGCTTTTGAGAGTTGGGAAGAAATGAAATTCAAACTTTACATCTGATAACAGAAGTCTGGAACCCTATTCATCATATTTGTCCTCAGGAAGAGCGCTGTCCAACATGACAGTTTGCAAGGAGGCTAATAAATTGCATGGAAATGCAGCCCCAGGCAGGAATGGATGGGTAGGAGCTCATCTGCCATGCCTTTCCCTTTGCTGCTCTTGTTAGTAAGCAGCTTTGTTTTCTGCGACTCTTCTGGGAAGCGTGCAGAATTATCAATAATACTTGAACATAATTCCCCAAGGAATTGGGGACTGGAGGGACAGAACTGCTCATCCATTGATTTATCACTATGCCTTGTGTTCAACTAGAGTACAAATCTTTGGGATCTGTAAGTTTTGAAGATTTAATTCCTATCTGCATTTAAGCTATAATCCTTTAAGTTCATCAATTGCTTCATAAAAATGCTTTAAGCTGTCAATCTTTTGATCTATTTATTGTAAAATTTCCAACAGGTACTTCTGTTTTGAGAAGGAAATCTGCTGTTACCTGAGGTTTTTAAAAAAAATAAGTGCTTCCCTGAAGGCTGCACCCCAAACACGTTTTCCCTACTTCCTATAGAAATGAGGATATAATAGATTAAAACCTGTTCAATCATCAAGATTGCCGCAGACTATGATGTTAGAGGTGAAGACCACATTTCTTCCCAGTTCTTAATGCATTATATGAACAGGCACATTTGGGTACTTGTGTATATAAATATTTATCTTTATGCACGCCTCTCTGTGTACTGTATTTCCATGGCCTTTCTGCTGGAAAAGTGATTCCTGACAAAATACGTGAAAAGATTCATTACTTACTTTCCAAAGATTACTGTGGTTTGACCTTGCCCTATCAATTCTTAGACAGATTTGACTTCAATATTCAGAAAATACATGTCCCTGCCAAAACCATAGTCTAAAACATAACTGACAGCTGTCTTCTTTCCAAATCTTGCCTATGAAAGAACCCTTGATAAAAAAACCAAACAAATTTAAACCTAAAATGCAAGAGAAATTTACTTATCTTGGCAGAAACTTGGAGATTATTAATAAACTGTTAAGTGAAGAGATTGACTGTACTTGACAGGGACACCAGGAATAGTGATTTCTCTTGAAGAGCATTACTAACAAATAGGAATATTGGTTTGAAAATTTTCCTTAAGTTTTCTACATACAAGATGTTAATGACTGACTTTATTATCTCAAGTGACTTTGGAGTTCTGATGCCTCTGCAATGAGCCTTTCTTCTTGGAGACGAGCTAGTTTTGTTTGTTTAGTGTGTCTAGTTGGTTTTGAATGTCAGTATTTTAAAGGGTTTTTGTGGTCATAAGGTATAGCTAAAAGCTACATAATTTATTTGTGTGTGTGTGATTTTGGTTTTTTGATTTAATTTTGTTAAGGAAAGGTTTTTTTGTTGTTCATCAGTTGAAAGCCCCTATACCATCCTAGAGAAGTCTAAGGGCAAGTCTTAGGAGTGTCTATCAAACCTCCCAAAATTTGCTTTGCAGAAAGAAAAAATGGCCTGATAATGCCTTTCCCACTTCCAACATCCTCACACTTACATAAGAGGAATTAAGTTTTTTACTTATGTGGGCACTTTCAATTTCCTCCAGTGTCCTTCCCTGTCCAGAACCAGGAATTACTATGTAGATAAGTGTGAGAAAAATCCTCAGAGGAGTCAGGGAAAATAACTTTGTGGCATCACAGTATAACTGCAGAAACATGACCTTGTTTATTACTATGCTTCTTTCTTTTCTCTAATTTTGACAGAAATTTATTTTTACCTAATAATTAAATTATTTCTGTTTATCCGATACTTTATACTGAAACTGATTTTTAAAATGATATCCTAAGACATGTATACTCTACTTGGACATAGTTTAGCACCAGCTGCGCTGCTTCTAGGTCTGAGAAGCAGTGTGGATGTTGGGGCAGTGATTCCAGGTCATGAGTTGATGATTCCATAATATGATGGAATATATATCCAGAGTATGATGTGGATATGACGGCTGAATAAGTGGAATTTAAAAATTAGTCCCTGTAGCAGCACATATGGGGGTGCAGGGCCTATTTTGAAAGCAGGAGTACAGTGACTAAAATGCCTCTCTCCCAGTTCTCTCCCAGTGACTGAGTGTGCATTTGTCATTAGTATTAAGCTATATGCTGTTTGAAAGTAGGATTGAAACTCTTATAGTTGCTTTATGAGAATATTATCTAGGGCTCAAGTAACAAACTTTGGAGTTGAAGAAGCTTGATAGAAAAACTGATCTCTAAAAGTTTGGATGACCTCTCTACCAGCACTTGGAAGCAAGAGTCAGTACCTTTTGAAACACACCCCATATTTCAAGCCCATTAAAACTTCAGATAAAAACATTAATAAATCCCAAATTTCAACCCTAAACATTTTCAAACAGCTTCAGCCTTACTCTTTTAATGCTGTCATACTTTTTTTGATCTCAATTTTCCACAAGCACATGGAAGATTGCTTCTCTTCATGCCTAAAAGAGCTTCAGCTTTGATAGGATTGAGTAGTCTAGTTGATGCTTAAAAAGAGTTGCTATCCAGAAAAGAGTGAGTTTCTCCCCTTGCCACTTTCTGCCTCATGGATCTTGACACAGTAGTCACTACTAGAGGATACAGGCCATTTAAGAGGGAAATAGGGATATCTGCTTTCTCTGCTCACACAGCTGCCATGCCTAACATCTTTGTACATGACTATGGGAAATTCAGTTTATCTTTATTCTCTACCTGAGATCATTCTCATGCCCCTGTTGGGTTGATTGTAGTGGTTTTTATGTAAGACATTTTCCATAGTTTATTTAATAATAAGGGAAAAGGGGAAAACTTTGAATAGACAAAAGGGAGATTAAGATATCATGATCTTTTGCACACTACTGGAGAATCCTATGTTTCATTTACTACTCCAAAGTTAATTCAGAAATTTTCCTCAAAAAGCCACTTAACTTTAAACTCCTTTTGCACAAATTTGAGTTTTTCTATTTTCCTCTAGTAATCAAGCTCTTAATCACAAAATACATCATGTGAACTCTTCTTTCCCACAGCCAAGATTATAAAATATTTATTATCATCACCACTTCCACCTTTTTCTCCCCCCAACCCTGCACTTTTTAATGAGCCTTTAGACCCACTATGAAGCTTATGGTCTTGCTCTGTTTTATAATTATGACTTATGGATTTTCTCTTGATGCTTTTATCAGTGTTGCTGGCAAATTTTTTTACTTGCATCTTTTAGTCCAGCTTGAAATTAATGAGTAGTTGCAGAGGAAAAAATCCATTTCCCTTGTGCTGAAGCAGACTACCAATCTCGGGAAGAAATCCTCTGAGAAAGCAGAGCTCTTTCCATCTTCTTTGTCTGAAGAGGAACACCACACATACTCAAATAAAGGGTAGTTCTTTCATTTCTTTGCAATTTCTTTGCAAGCACCAAAGAGTATCACCACCAGAGTAGTGTGTTTTTGACTGTAGGGCTTGGGTTTAGGGTTTAGGTTTTTTGTTTAGTAGGCTTGTTGGTTGTTTGATTTTACAAGAACATCAGCAGGACTTCGATGGCTGCTGTAGTGACTTCTGCAGTCCTACATCTCCCAAGAAGAAGCCCAAGCTGAGTGAGGATCAACAGCAAATCCCAGGAGATTAGGGAACACTGTGGGTCTGGCAGCAGGTGAAGCTGGGGCTGAATGGTCACCTGGTCTCCACTGCACATCAAATGCCATCCTCAGCCTGAAGTGAGAGTGAATCATGTCTCCCCAGGCTCTGCCTACTGGGATAGGAAACTGCTTAAACTCTTATTTTGTGTTTGAGGGAAAAGGGCAGTTTGCATCTTCTGTGTGAACAGCAGCATTTCTCCAAATACAGGAATTTTACCACTATTGCTTTCTGCGAATAGTGAGAGCCAGCCCAGAGAGGTCTGCTTGGGTTGAGAAGGGTCAGCAATAAAACTGTAGGCTGTGACAATGTAATTAGCTATTGAGAATTGAGGAAAAGGAAAAGTGATCCATCTGAAAGCAAGTGTAAGAGAGTAGAAGGATTTCTAAGGTGATTCAGGTGTAATGGAAGATCTGAGCTGAGGCATTTTGATAGTGAGATGCACACTGTTTTACAGCTTGTGTAGTTTGAGTAGGTGTCTGTGGAAATTTGGAGATCTGTGGAATTGGTTGTGACTAAGCTTCTTTGCTTCTTAGCTGTCCCTAACGCACCGAATTTGATTCTACACATCTTTTAAAGGCTATCACTAGGCAGGAGAGTTGCTTGCATTTCAGCCCCTGATCCTCTTCTCACAAAAGCTGCCGCTGCAGCCCACCCTCCCCATGACAAGAAGCAACATTTGCCACATACAGACAATTCAGTGATTTGTTTTGTTTTTCTTGGTGCTTGATTACCTGATAATGGCCTTTTCTTGCAGGAACCATCAATGGTGTGAGGGAAAAGGGCAGATCAGAGGCAGTGCTTCACTAGCAGATACTGCTGGAAATTCAGGGGCATCTTGGGGAAAGCTTCAGGTTGGTGGTAGGGTGACTGATGTACACAGAGCTACCATCATATAGGAATGTGCTAAACATTACATTTTGCAGGAATCTGCTTTGGATGGCACTAATATTGATGTTCCTACAGTAACAAGAAGAGCTAAACCAGAGATGAACTGGGGAGAAAATGTATTCAAATATTATCATCTCTCTGTACCTCTATACTGAGATGACTTAAAGTAGTAGAAGGAAAATTACAATAAAAGTTGAGCCTGGCAAAGCTGAAATGAGAGATGTATTTTTGAGGGAGTAGTATTAGATGTTTCTAAAGAAGCATCTCAGGGATCTTAGTTATTTTAATGGTCTGAGAATGTGGGGCAGGGAAAATGACATCTTAGTCCAGTAACTTTTAGGCATCACCTTTCACCTGAAAGGTTGTAAACACAAGATATTTTTCCCTATGAATATTGAGGCCTTTTCATGTCATTACTTGTTTCTTTCAGTGTTTACAATAGTATTTAACAGTTGCTGTATCTGTCTAATGTTTTTATTCATGTTTGGACGGTAAACAGATTCACAAGCCAGTCTTGTGGATTAGTTAATTTCTAAACACCGTTGATGAACTCTCTTTAGAATTCCATTTAACAGTGCCATAATTATTCCTGAGAGCATATAGAACACCTGACAGGCTACTGAGGCTCTGATGTAAGCCAAGGACACAGGAAGAGCTGAGGTTTTATTCTTCTTTAAGTATTACTGTGCAGTTTTTCAATGAGGCAATTTTTGAGGAGGAAAAAAAATTGTAATGGTGGCCCACGGTTTACTGCTGTAAAGCGGGAATATGACACCAGCTGAAAGGAGTGCAAGGACCCTGTGTCTTGAATAGAAAAGTCAAGGAAATATAACACTGGCCTTGCTTTCTTACTATTCTGTGGCAAAACTCTCGAGTTTTCTTATCTGGAAGAGGTGGATAGAAACACTTTAATTCTTTAGTGGTATTTTGAGAACTGCAGATAAACAACCTGGATACAGACGCTTTGGTTGGTAACATTTTCCTATGAGCCTCTTCTTGTTTTGTTTGAGCTCTTGGTCACAACACATGAAAAATAAGCTTCTAACTCATCCCCACTAAACCCTCTGGAAGGACAATTCATAATCATTTGGGACACCTCCTTGCCAGCTGCTCTCCTTCAAGAGTTTGAGCACTGTTCATAGAGTGTCATCATCCTGAGTGGAAGTCAGTGTTTTTGCTGATCTGGTGCTAGAACCTGTGATTGCCATTCCACGTGATCTTAATGACCTTGAGAGAAGTGCTGGCTTTCAAAAACATACTCAAGCATCTAATTGTATTTTAGACAACTGGATACTTTTAAAAGCATTATTAACCAATTCTACTTGAACCTGTACAGGTTAGATCATCTCAGTGTCTTAAAAGCGAGGATGCTTTAAACTTTGTTTTCCATTTTATTCAGACAAACACAAAGAAACTACAAAAATAGCCCTGTAGGACTGTATAACAAGTTTTGTTTCTTGTAGTCAATAGCTAGTCACACATCCAAAGGTAAAACCATAGAAAAGTTCCAATGAGCCGATTTTACACCCCCTCCCCCCTCAACCCCCCAGGTTTAACTTGATCAACAACCAGGTCGTTGACTTAAGGAATCTAATTTGCTTTTGCACTAATGCTACTTCAGGAAGCAGCAGTTCTGTGAAGAAGTCAGTGTAAACAGCAGTCAGATTTCACAAGAGCCAGCACTCGACTTTAGTCTTGGTTTTGGTAGTAGAAATATAAAGCATCTCAATGAAATCAAATGCACCTTATTATTCTCTGTTACGTTAAGGCCACACCAAGAACATTTAATCACTTAAAGCAGATAAATAGGGACTGCTTGCTGTCAGTATGTAAGATTTTTAAAGAAGGAAAATACAAATTTAGGAAAACGCAGACCTGCTGTGTCTCCTACTACATGTTTTAAAAATATTTATTAGAACCAGCTACATTGTTATAAAAAAGATTAAGCCAAGACATTCAACTACATTGTGAGAGCATATTTGCAAAGCAAATGCAAACAATAAATGACTAGTGTGAAATACCTTTAGTCTATTTAAAAATGACCAGAAAATTATTAGTAGTCTCTGAAATAGTTAAAAAAAATTTTCACTTACATATTTCTTAGTTTGAATAATTTTTAATGGAATGCATTTGAATATAATACATAATGCATTATGTTTATAATTCTTTTATCCTTTCATTTGCCTTCTTTGCTTATAAAAGTATCTGGAAAAGGAAAATAAGGATGGAGGGGAATTATTGTCTGGAGAGGAAAGCGAATCACAAAGAAAAACATCACTTGCAATCTTTACTGTGAGAAGAAAGGTAGGAGGGAGTTATTTCAATAATTCTGGATAGCTTATGCTCTTACAAAGCAACCCAGAAACCATGTTCTTATGCACATGCTTTGCCATTAAATATTTTGATATGAAGATGTCAATATTCCTTTCCATAATATGAGCAATAGAAAGCTCAAATGAAAAGTGCACTTGTAGCTTGAATCATATTGTTTTATCTGGATTCACTTCTACCTTTGCAATGGGACTGTAACTCTTTGAATTCTTGATTTATACAGAAATTCTTCTTGTGCTTGTATTAATGAATAAATTGCTTGCAAATTATGGAAAACTAGGTCTTCATCTTGAAAAGAACACTTACATCCATATGAGTTTTAAATCTTATTCTGATATGCAGGTGCAGTTCTGTAATATATCTTTAATTGGTAGTATCTCAGTGGATGGGTTTGATCCAGTTCAACAGCTTTCCCAAAATGGTAGGAGGTCATTTTTCTTCTAAGTATGAAAAGACTAAATTACATAAAATACTTCACTGTATAAAGATGCAGGAAAAAGATTAGTCTGTTTTATCTTTATTTGATCTTTGATTCTTTAAATTTTTAGTTGGCAACTTCATTATTAATAGACTAGCTCAGAGTTTCACACCTAATTAATGCTTGGTTAAACATTTAAAATATGATTTTTTTTTCCTTAGAAGTCATTTCTAATCCCATAATTCCATCTACACTTAATATGGCATGAAACACTCATCTGCCTAGGAGGAGTTCTTCTTTGGAGGTTAGGTCTGCACAAATAAATAAACAAATAAATAAATCTGGCTGGCTTAGCTTTGAGCACAGATCATTTCCTGACACGTTTCATTGGGTAGGCACAGCAGTGTCAATGTCAGTATTACTGCTCAGAGACAGAGCAGGGGCTGCCTATTTAGGAGACAGTTTCATGGGCAACACATCTCAGGGGAGTGTGGGAATTTTACTTGAACTGTCGCCAATCAATGCAAATTTCTCGTTGATCTGGATGCTGCTGAACAGGACGGAAACTTAGAACAAAGCATTTGGGTGAAAACTGATTCTCCCCCATCCCATGCTCAATTTGTGCCACATAGAGATCAGAACTAGGATATTTTTTGACTCCCACATGTGCGTGTCATTCTGCCCCAAGTTCCACATTAAGCAGCTCAATCAGCTGAGCGGAAGAATGGGAATGGTATTATTGAACTGCCACCTTTTAAAATATTTTTTCCCCTTGGATTTTTCATAGGGATTGCAAAAGACATGTTCTTGACACCCAGACATTTCACATTCTGATTTCAAGCTTGCACTTCAAAGCACAGAAGCTTTCCAGCATAGTGTAAAGTACTGTATTTTTGTCCCCTAAAAGTAGGCTGAACTATTTTAAATGAAACTGAAAGGAAAAATAAATCAGCCTGAGGTAGACATGCAACATAGGAAATTTCAGTCTGAGCAGCTTAAATTTGTCTGCTCTTGTTTCTAGACTAAATTATGCCACAAAGGATGCAATCTATGTATGGAAAATTTATTTAGACGGAAACACAGGTTTTTTTGTAAACTCTCTGTGTTCTTACATATAATGAATTTAGTGTACTGAAATGCAGTTCTTACTGTGGGAAGTTTCCAGCAACATTAAGGCTAGTCTTCTAGGTGGATCTGATACTGAGCAGACCAAGTGTAACCCCAGTTCACATTTGAATATAATTTCATTTTTTAAAATTATTGCCTCTGGTTATGTTAGGGCATAATTTTCTCAATTTTTTAAGTATAAGAAGGTTTTATTCACTAGCAGTGGTACAGATTCACAACAACAGCTGAATTATGTGCAATAAGAAAGATAGATTAATTTCTTGTGGGTATACTAAAAAATGCAAAACTACTATCAAAACTTTGTATTGTTCCTTTAGATCACAAAATTTACAAAATCTAATTGAAAAAGAACTGTGGAAATGTTTTAGCCAAAGTAACAGAAGGAGATTCGGTGTTAAGTATTCCACATCAGACACCTAAAGGGTATACTTAACATAATCGTACTGTGCTTGTTTAAACAAGGTTATAGTTCCCACAGCAACTTGAATTAATCTTTTGTTGTATACAGGTAACGTTTCTGAACCACTGTACTAGTCATTGTTGTGTCTTCATATGATCAACCAAGGCAATACTGAAGATTACTGACAATCAATGTGAAATGGAGGACTAAACTGAGGGACCAGAACTAATGTTGTCTATGCAATTATTACCACATAGAATCATAAAATCATTAAGGTTGTGAAAGACGTCCAAGGTCATCCAGTCCAACCTTTGAGCATCAACATGTCAAATAAACCATATCACTTTCAAGTAAACGGTAGCGCCAGGTTCTCTGTTCAGCTGTTTCCTGAATACTCCACCACTTCCCTGGGCAGTGCATTCCATTGCTGAAACACCTTTTCGGTAATGAAATTCTTCCTTGTGTCCAACCTCAATCTCCTATGCTACAGCTTGAGGCCGTTTCCTCTTGTCCTGTCAATGGTTGCCTGTAAAGAGTGACTGATCCCCACCTTGCTGCAATCTCCTTTCAGGCAGTTGTAGAGTGTGATGAGGTGTCCCCGAGCCTCCTTTTCTCCAGGCTAAATAACTCCAGGTTCCTCAGTTGCTCCTCATAAAACTTGCACTCCAGATACTTCACCAGCTTTGTTGCCTTTGTGTGGTCCTGCTCCAGTGCCTGAATGTCTTTTTTTGTCATGAGGGGCCCAAAACTGGCTCAAGGACTCAAGGTGCAGCCTCACTAGTGTCAGAGGGATAATCACTTCCTACTTCTGGCCACATTTCTTGTCATATGAGCCAGGGTGCCACTGGCCCTCTGGGCCACCTGGACACACTGACAGCTCATGCTCACCTGGCTGTCAACTAATATTGATAGCTCCTGAAGTTACATGAACCAATGATAATCTCCCTTTTTTCTTCCCATTGCTACAATTTACATGGTATTAATTTTAATACGTGTATTGTATGGTATGAATTACACTGTTTTTAGAATTGCTTGGGATCTATGGAAATATTGACTAAAATTATCTAAGAAAATGTTAAGCAAAGAAGCAGTTAGAATCTTTATCCTAATGTGCTTGTTTTCCCTAGAGCTGGCTCCAGTTTCATAAAAGACACTTACGATTTTTCTTTTTTCTTGACAATTTCAACTCGATACCTAGTTAAAAGCAAAGAAGCTCATTAACTATATCTCCAGACCTCAATGCTCTAAAGAAAACTTAAAACTTTGAACCTTGAAAACTCTTTAAATTGTAGTTGTGTGGACACAGTAGTACCTGTATGTTGATATAGAAATACATCCAGATATGTAATGAAAAATATATTTTCTAATATTTGGACTTTTATGGTACCTCAGAGCAATTAACAACCACTGATAGTATGTAGGAGGGGTAGAAAAGGAGAAGTTAAAATGGGGACTGATATTCTCCTTGGCTCCTACTTGTCTGGTAATAGGCAATTCTGTTTTCACTGGCTTGCTCATCGTTTACTTCCTAACACCTTAATTGTTTAATTTGAAATAAATGCTCTTTTGAAGACTCTCTTAAATATCGTTCTGTGCACCAAGTTTTTGAAAATATGTTAAAAGAAAAGTAATCTTCAGTATGCCAGGCTCTGGCTGCCTTTTTCACTTGGTCTTTTGTGGCTTTGCATAAACCTTGCTGTTGGTCCTTTTTAGCTGTCCCTTGCAACTTTTTGAACTTAATTTTAAAATACCTAGAAGGGGAGATATTGAAAATGTGCTAATTCCTGTCCAGTCTTAGGGGAGCTGGACTTCACTGCAATATTTAATATTCGTAGTAGTCCTTACTTACAATGTTTTGTTGGGAATCAGACAAAAAGAATCTCAAGATCTTTCCCCATCCTCATTAAGTGCTCATTTTACAACAGTTCTCTGGATTTTCTAATGAAAATTCTTTTCAGCTGATGGGAGTATTAGAGAGTTGGCCAATACTCAACATATGACTTGTGGTTTATTAGTGTCCCTGAGGTCACAAAGGGATAAGCTGCCCTGCTGAAGTGCTCTTTTTAATGAAAAAAGAGGTAGGAACACATTCAGGGTGGAAAAAGGTACCTTTTTTCTCCTGTTTGTTGTGAAAACAACAGGAAACTCTCTGAGTAGATGGATTTCTCCTGTTGGTGCTTCTGAGGAAACAGTACCTTTATCAGATCTTCACAGTAAGGCAAGCTGCAGTTATTGCAGTGTAGATTGCTTTGGAAAGCTGCTAACTTTAACAGCTTATTTTTAGAGATAACATGAGATATTTCCTGTTCATTAAACTGTGGCAGAGTTACTGAAGTTAATAGTTGTAGTTACCTCTGCTGAAGTCATTATATAAATTCAGTGACAGGGATGCAATTTACTGATTATGACAAACTGATATTGTCCTAGGATATGTTAAAAACAATTCTTACTGTAAAAACTGCACTAAATCTTTAAGAAGCAATTTCCCATTGCCTATTGCAATAACAGTACTTGCAAATTGGTTTTATTGTAATGTAATTGTGTGTGTTATTTAAAGAAGTAAATAGCTACTGGTAAGGCAAGGAAAATCTGAGCCGCAGAGCTAAGCAAAATGCAATTGGCATGAGGTTAAGAGATTAAGGGTTTCTGTTAGAAATAATAATAGAGCTAATACAACAAAGTTAAGTTTTGTTCTCTATTGCTATTAGTCTGAAGATAGGTAAAGATCAGGGGATTAGTATATTCTTACTGAATCTGGCTTTGGGCCTTAAAAGATTATTCTTCAGATGACATTAACTGGAGCAAAAGCTGAGCCCTCATCAGCAGGGGCTGTGCAGGAATGAAGTAAATCAGGAGTCGGTTCACCGCTGTTGTGAACCTCCTGAATCAGGAGAGGAATTCAGTCCTTAAAGAACTCTTGCTTTGGTGACACCTAAACAGTACTTTGATTCTGTTTATATCCTTTTGTGTCCCTATCCACAAACATTTCAAACCTACCTGGTCACCAGCTGCCCATCTTTATAATCTATTCAGCATCTGTCCATGAACACTCTCTACCTCTTGGCTTGGGAAGTACAGAGTGACTTTGTAACCCCCTGATAGTGGCATGTGACTGTGGAAAACTGTGGAGAGCGGCTTCTCAGCAGGACTGCCTGGTGGAATGTTTAGATGTTAGCAGCTGAGGTTTCAGTATGCATTTAAGGTCAGAGCATTTGCCCTGCAGTCAGCCTGTGCCTTGGCAGAGTGTGCAGCAGGCTTGTTGCTGCCTTTCCAGCCAGTCACAGTTGCTGGCTTTACTGTGGTGATGGAGAGGTGAGCCAGATTTGTCTCCAAGTCTTTTTTCAGGTGCCGTGCCTATGTCTGAATTTTAGAAGTAGGAAATCATGTTTCCTCCCTCCCTCTCTTTGAATTTTCTTGTTTTCCAGCTAACTCTGAATATACACTACAGTTGCATGCACCTACTTTTCTTCTGTCTTTGATCCTTTTATATTTGCTCCATTAAAGTTATCTTTAGATTTGTTTGTTTGTCTCTGACTCAGACACCAGTCAGCAGCATTGCCTTTGATGGCTGGATCAGTCTGACATTTGTGAAAATACAGTAATTTTTCCACAGGGAGGCACCAGTCTTCTGGTTTGCTTTTCCACATTATATGGCCTTCTCTGCTGGGTGATGTTACAGAGGACAGGCAGTGATGTCTGACTGCAGCATTGGTTTCTGGGCTTATGAAAAAACCAAACCCTCATTTTAGAAGCTCTGGACTTGTTGGAAAGAGACATGAAAATTTCATAGCTGTTTTTTTCTTCATTCTCTGATATCCTTGAATGCTGAAGTCTTACTATGTTAGCAGCTAAGATGTAGGGACTTCCAGCCAATGAGTTACTAAAAATTAAAGAAATAATTTTGAATATTTTTATTCAAAATGGAGAGGAACCTTGACTGCTTTCTATTGTGCATGTATGCCAACTTGGATAGACAAAATCCATAGACATATCAAAAAGATATATTAGGGTTGGAAACAAAACAAGCAAAAAGCATTTTCTAGTTGGTTTTAAAAAATTTAGTTGTATCTCAGCAACAGTTTTTGTGTTCATGCTTCACTAAGAGAGTAAGTGCTGTATGCAATAAACTTACCTACTTGAAATCATAACGAGAGCATAAAAAGGATTGTTCTATCATGGTGTAACAACATTTCATTGCACTGCTCACTTTTAAAAAATCATCTGCATTTTTGTGGTATGCAGATAAGTATTTTAAACAGTTAAAAGAGTCTTGAACATATTCTGCTATTTTAGCTTGCTCTTTATAGTCTAGGAAAAAAAAGGGGGGGAAGTAGACAGTGATACAATCAGTTTTGGAGAATAAAATATCTACTTGCTAGGTTTTAGGAACAGATAGTTTCTCATTTACAAATCTACACTTCAGGCATAATTCAATAAAATATATAAAGCTTTTGTGGCCTTGTGAGATTTAGTAGTGCAGAAACTGGATATATTTTTATTGAACATGTCTTTCAGAAAATTACTGAGTAACAGCCATGAGCTTCTGTTTCCTCTTCAGAGCAGTGTTGCAGTTTTATTATAGTAACATCCAATTGCAATGCTCCGTTTAAGACTGTTGAGCCTAATTTTGCTCTATTCCTCCTATTCAGATGCTTTGTTACTAAGTCAAAATGAAGTCTGGAATTTTTGATAAAAAGGGATTTTAAAAAGATCTCTGAGCATGAGCAAATGTTGATGTATTATGAAAAAGATTATCCATCTTTCTTCACTTTTTTCTAATTTTAACATTGTAATTCATCCATCAATTTATATACGCCTAGGGTCTGTATCTTTGCACATTGCTCTATGTAATTTGCTCTCTGTTTCCAACCATTAAGTCATCATCTCAAATTTTCTTGATCTTCTTGAGTAAATTTGGTGTTTAGGATTGTGGAGTTTGGTTTTGTTGCGTTGTTTTGGTTTGGTTTTTTTCCTGTGGGATTTTTCTTTTTGTTTCTGTTCTTCGTTTGGGTTGGTATTTTTGTTTGGTTGGTTTTGGGCTTTTTTGGTTTCCTTGCTCAATTACCAATGAATAGGTAATAAGATGTATTGAGAGACAGGAGGTGAGTAAAATAAAAAATTTCTATGTTTCTAAAGACCATTCCTTAGGGATTTGATATTGGAATTGCAGGCAACAGGACTGGAGTTGCTTCTGCTGTCATTTCTTTTTAGAGATAGGAAGTGTTTGCTCCTGGAAATTCTTTGCACTGATATTAAAATCATTGAAACGATTTTTTTTTTAAATCAGGCATATTATGAAGAACATATCCAAAGTATGTTGTCTGGCAGTTCTGTTTTTTGGGGTGATTTTTGTTGTTTTATTTTTTCCCCCCTCTGTAAAATCCTCTTTTATTTTTTTCATTATGATACACAGAAAGTTTGTCACATGTTATAAAAAAGCTGCAAAACACTTTTAGAAAACACCAGTATTCCTTTGGGTGTATTTCTATCTTGGGGAAAAAAAGGCATAGTAAGAACATTCTTAACAAGACCACTTATAAGAAAATTATACTCCTGGAATACATTTACAAAGAAAAAAAATCCAGAGATGTTTTTTTCTAAGTTTAGTATTAGTACACAGGAATTTATGACCTGGAGTAGAGAAAGAAACACAAGACAAGGACGTGCCATATTATTGTAGTTTTAACACAGAACAATTTTTTGATATTTTCTAGTTCAAAAGTGTTCTGGTTTTTGATTCATGGCAAATTCTTTTTCTTAAGACACACCCTGCACCAATATTAGTCCTAGAATTGTATTTTTAAATTACACTTTTTTAGGTATTATTTTTTTAGTTTTTTACACATTTAGTGGACAAGAGTAAGTCATTTTAAGGCAGGTTTTAAACTGTTGGTGCATATCTCATGGTTTATTAAAAGACAACATTGTTATTGCTGTTTCTCAAAATCTCCACACACTGAGTGCTGCCTTTGTCAGTGCAAGCTGACACTTTGATGCTACATGTTAAGTCTAGGTGTCTTCCTGGGAAGAACACTAAGATACAAGAAATACAATCTGACAGTGAAAATGAATGGTTTTATAGAGATATCTCACGATGCTGCGAAGAAAACCTGTCATAGACTTGGCTAGTCTAATGGCAGAGCTATCAGAAAATAACTGGTCTAAATCATGTACATTGGCCAGTTGGGCTGTCCAGAGCATCCTTACATACAGAGGAATTCCAAACAAATATGGCCATGATCTCGGCTGGAAACAAAATCCTTGAACCATTTTTCTTGTCCAGCTGGAGAAGAATTTGTCATTTGCCCACATAAGTAGGCACACATGTTGATTTTGGACATCTGCCTCCAATTAGCAGGTGTTTAATAATCCAAGTGCATTTGCTCAGGTATCCACAGGCAGGAAAGCTTCCACTGTTACTCTCTATGAAAGGAAATTTTCATCCATAGCTTAGTAATGGAAAGTGAACTGAATTATGAATACATGCTGAAAAAGAAGTCTTGAAGCTATCTGTGGCCTGTAAAGATCCTAAAAAACATGACTTATGTTATGTGGCTGAGGGAGTTGAGTTTATTTAGTCTTGAGGAGGATTGAGATGGGGGGGGCTTCCTCATTCTCTGTAACTCCCTGAAAGGAAGGTGCAGTGATGTGGGGATTGGTCTTTCCTGGGCCTGTACTGACAGGAGCAGAGGAATTTCTTTAAGCTGAGACTGGGGAGATTCAGATTAGATATTAGAAAACCTTTTAACTGTTATGGTAGTCAGGCATTGGAATAGGTTGCCTGGGGAGGTGGTGGAGTCAGCATACCTGGAGGTGTTTGAGGTGAGTCTGGATCTGGCACTGGGTGATGTGGTTTAGGGGCTACAGTGGTAATGCTGGGTGGATTGTTGAACTGTAGTCTTGTGGTTCTCTTCCAGCCTTGATGATCCTATGACTTTGATTCTATTCCCTAGCCTTTTTAATTAAAAAATATTTGTGCGTTCTCCTAGGACAAAGGAAACCATAGCAAACTGTAGAGCTGGTCCCTGGTAATGTAATGTGAGAGCCACTCTGATCTAGGCAGACCACTGGTGGAACAAAAGGAAAGAACTGAGAGGCTGTGGTTTAGTATTACATAGACTGAGGTTTTGCTACCCTGCCTCTCCCCAAGGCAGCATACTATGTTGTATCAAAGGTATTTTAAATTTACAGCACCAGATACTAGATTTATAGTGCCAGGTGATCTAGTGGGGCATAGGTATGTGTGCTCTTCATCCATATTCCAGCAGAGGAATAATGAAAACTGTATTAAGGAATATAGTCTGTGCTCTATGAACCATGCTTCAGTAGCTAAAAGTTGCTGAAAATTGGGAAAAAAAGGAGAAACCCAACCAGCAGAAATGCAACCTAATATTTACTGTGTCATAGTATATTGCTTCACTATTACATCATAAGCCTGTAGTTTAGAAGCAATCTGCACCACTGTGCAAAATACTTCTGAGAAGAGGAAAGGGGAGAACATAACCTTAAAGTGACATAGTTTTAAGAACCAAATCAGTAATTGATAGTCACTGCATTTGCATTAATACTTCGATGGAAAATGGTTACAATCCATATTTTGCATGTGCTAATTATTTTAAATAGCATTACTCATGAAAAAAGTCTCAGGACTTTCAAATAAATTAGCTACAGTTAAAATCTTTTGGTGTTGGTAACTTGTTTCATGGTGTCTTATTTGAGCCTTCAGTGGCTGATTTAGTTGTTTTTTCTAGGTTTTACCTGATAATACAGATCAAACAAAGATTAGTTTTAATTATGAGTGTTCTATACCATTTCAGTAGGCACAAGGTAATTGTGGGCATAAATTAATGCAGAGAGGAGATTATTGTAACAGAGGAGAAGTTAGCAGTAAGCTAGATAAACCTGAAGGTATTTGTTCTTATTTCTATATTATAAATAAAAAAATGTCTTCTGCACCCACAGTTGATCTAGTCTCATTTTGCTGAGCTAGGATTCTTCACATGATACCTGAAATTACATGTTAACCATGTCAGTTGTGGTTTGTTAATAGTGTGTTTTTTTGTGAAAAGAGGATAAAACATTATAGGTGACTTGCCACGGTCAGGCAGAGGTTGCAACAGAAAAAGCTCCATGCATCTGTTTTCATTCTCAAATCTCCTCAAGTAACTCAATTTGTAAGCTTTTCTTTAAGTGAAAGTCAACTGTGTGCGAAATCCTCTATAATATTGACAGCTATGACTTAGAGCTAAGCAAGTAAGTGTAGTATTGTGCTCTTCTCCATTTGCTAACGTGGCAGAGATCTTCTGCAACATCCAAAGAGGTTATTATCATGCAAACAATCTTCTGCTCATCTTGAAGCAGATGGATCCTGTCTAATTTAAATGGCCTCACTTTGTGCAAATGACAGAGCCCTCATGTTTCCACATGTTGGATTGCTCCCGAAGGAGGAAGGCAAGCAGGTTCTGTCACTGCCTATGTTGGCGCTGCTTCTGTTCCCTTTTGCATGGAACATAATAGCAGATATGTTGTGCTTGGAAATATCAGGAGCCATCCCCCATACCCTCCTTTAAAAAGGAAGGAGTGTTTAGAAAAGAGTAGCAAGTAATAGTCGTGAACTTCGATTTACAAAGTTGAAAGTGCTGGGTTCACTTTATTAATGTGAGGAGGTGTTGTTAGAGAAACAGAAAATATTCTAGCACATCAATACTGTTATCAGGAATTTGTGTAATTTCTGCACATTTCTGCACATGGAATAAGACATAATCTGTAGACAGAGAATTTGTGTAAGGAGGTAAGCCAGGAGTTTTTAAGAACAGGTCAAGCAAACATCTTCTTGGAGTGTCCTCGGTGTGCACTTCATCTTGCCTCAAAGAAAGAAGATGAACTAGGTAATCCCATTGGATGCCTTTGAACTCAGCACGTCTTTGATTTTCACATTGATAGGTACTTCCCAGGAAACGGTTTCTTGTTTGAAAGAATAGCTTAATAAAACGTTAAGGAAGGCATAACCCCTAAATCAGAGATACATTTGAAGGACAGACTGCTTCACTGGAAAAGATTTTTGGAAGGTCTCCAGTTCTTTACTTTTGCCCATTACAGTCTAGCTCTGCTAATTTGGACAAGTTGTTTTTAATGTTATTTTTCCTGAGTGCTATGTGAACAGAAATCCAGTTACAGACTCAGTCATGTAGGTGGTAGCTACATCAAAAAGAACAGTTTATTTCTTTATAGGTATCAGGTGACAATGTCTTTTGGGACAGCCATAAAAAGTATCTTCTAAAAATCAGTGACAGTCTTGTTTGGTATACAAGTATTCTTTTTCATTTAGGAAAGTTACATTTTCATGAAAGCCAGTTGTAAATTGATTTTAATAGTGCTGGGAACTTTTTTTTGTCTTGCTTTCAATCTTCTTAAATGAATGGAGCCCTAACTCAGAGTTTTCTTGTCCCTCATATTGTATTGAACCCTTGTTCCCTCAAGGGTGAATTTACTCATTCAAGTTTGTGATTTACTCATTCAAGTTTGAAACAGAACATTGTTTTGAATCTGATACCCTTTCTTTTTTAGGCAAGGACCAAAAGAAATTTCTAGTTTATGTATCTTTAGGAAGATACCCTTTTTTAATTATGCTTTATTTTGGTCATAATTTTATTATGTTTTCAGTAACTCCACAGGTCTGACAAAAGTCAGGAGTTCTGATATTTATTCCACTCTAACCTAATAAAGTCAGTATTTTCACATAGTTAGCTTCGGCCTGTGTTTCAGAAGAGTAGTGCAACTGTGCTGGGAAATTCGCAGACCCTCTGTAATCCTTGAGTTTGAGCTAGCACATTTGGTGTGAACCTTGCAGATTTTGGGAGGATAATGGATTTTCTTTTCATTAATCTGTTGAGAAATGAGAAACTGAGCTCTTCACCCAAACCTCCTTTTTGTTTTCTTGTGTTTCTTTTTTTTCTGTTATTTGGGCCTCTTTTTTTTGTTTGGTTCTGTGGGGTTTTTTTGGTCTGTTTTAATTTACTTTCCATTCCTGATGGAGATTGGTGGATGCTAGGTCCATTACACAGCAACTGGTCTTGAGAAGTATTGCTACACTTGTAATTGGAACAACTGATGTAGCCAAATACAAAGAAAGTGTCTGAACAGATTTTGCCTCTGTCCAAGTTCTGTTCAAAAGAAAAAAACAGCATTGAAGTTAAGTATTATTTAAGCCACCTTTTCTACATTTCAGGCCATTTGTAAGCAGCCTGTAAGGAATGATTTCAGGAAACAGGGATTAGACTCTCCCAGCTGTCTTGCACCAGTGTGCAAGAGGAATGAAAATACATGAGAGGATGCAAAGGCCACTGTAATTGGAATATTTAGGTGTCATCTTTGTCAGTCTTCTTAGCCAGGTTTATTGATGCTTATAGAGAGGAAATTAGGGTTACATAATTTATGACACAGTCAGCAAGGGAAGAGGTCATGAAAATTAGTTGTGGTACCTGGATTTCTCCAAATTTATCAATGGTCAAGCTTAGCAATGAAATCTGAATTTCTTTATCTGCTTAGTGCTTGCGGTTTTCAGCATCCTTTGTGGCCAATCCTTTGGAAACAACTAAAGAAGTGTAAGAGAACAGTCTCTTGCTGCAGAGGTAGTGTATATTAATAGTTAAAAGCCAGGCTAGCAAATAGAAAAAGGTAGGTTCCATTTCCACATGCTCCGTAAAGGCAATGCATGTCCTGGGAGATCAAATCATTCTATCCTCAAACTAAAACCCTCCATGTTGTGTTATCTTGTCTATGGCTTAAATAATTTATTATCTCTTGGAATTAGGATTTGTATTGTGATATTCCATTCTTTCCCCTAATTCTAGTAATTATGAATTTCTTAAGAAATAGTTTTATCATTGAGCTGAGACTCCCAAAGGCATAATTTTGTCAGTACTGTGACGAGAGATAATAAAGCCAAGGCCTCAAGCCTATATTTATTTTTATTTTCTCAGATATGGTGTACTCTAGAATATGCAAGGTTTAAACTGGTATTAGTGAGGTGAGAGGTTGAATATTATCTGCTTGTTGGTTTCTCCTTCTGCATCTCACCATCTGCTTGCAGTTGTTTAATTTTCCCCCTTGTGCTTGGTATTCTGCCTCTGAGAAGCATTTAAAGATTGTACTCCTGTCTTCCTTCATTAGCATGTCAGGGGGTGCAACTGCCAGGATTTAGCAGGCATTGTGTGTGGTTCAGTGGCAACTGTGCTTAGCGAGAGGGTTGGCACCCCGGAGTCCCCAGGATGTGTCACTGTCCCTGTGGGTGCCATCTCGTGGCTGCACAAATCTCCAACTTGGCATGCTGGCTGCCCTTGGAAGGAATCTTTTTCTAGCTTGATTATTGCTATGAAAAATGTGGATTTTGGAGGCTTTGTTACCCCTTTGCTCTCCATGTGTATTTCATATAATGTTTGTACCCAAAATGCTACTGGAGCAATTGTGGCAATGCTTTCTCTTTTTGGATGTTGGTGGCTTGTCAATGCTTTACCTGAAGCAGATGATATCCTCACATTCTAACTTTTTTCTAATGACAGACTGTAACATCAAAAGCTTTCTTCCCTCTCCTTTTCCATTTTATATATTCCTAGACTTTGTCAATTGTAGCTTTTTAGAAAGTTTGAAGTGGTTTGGTTTGAGCTTCTTTTAAAACTGTTTTCCTTATGATTTAGATTTGCCAAAAGCAAGTTACCAACTCGGAAACTTTGTGGTAAAATGGCCAGAATCCTACTGCTCTTTGCCTTATATGTGCTTTGTGACCCACTAAGGATTTCATCCTTTGTTTTTATACTTCATGACTATTGTCAGTTTATATCTCTGTGAGGCACCAGTGACACTTTAAGCCTGAGTCATAGCTGGAATCCCTGACTTCTCTGTGTTCTCTGGGGCTCTATTTGAGTCATACAGTAAAGACTTTGTTCCACTAGTAACACAGCTTTAGCAACAGAGAGCATTTCTGGCCTGGAGATGGCAGGAGCCTTTTCTCCTCAGAGGAATTGGTTTTGCCCTTGGTTGCCTCATAGTAAAAGCAAAGTTTGTGTTATGTGTAAAACTATTTGGCTTGGCAGAAGGTTTTTGTTGTTTTTTTTTTTTTTAAGTTAACAATACTTTTGTCAGTTTATGAAATTCATTTGCCAGCAGACAGAAAAAGAATTCCAGCTAACACAGAAGTGTCATCCTTTTCTTCTGAATAAGGGTAAAAATAGATCTATACTAACAGATACAGTTTAAAAGCCTTTTTGGTTTTATAGCATGTAAATAAGCTAAGAGGCAGATGAGCTTAGTTTTCTCAAATAAATTGTCGTCAATGTTTCAGAGGGATACATGAATAAATTATGCCTAATTAACATCACATTTGTGTTTATTAAGCGTGTTGCTTAATATTAAACATCAGAACTAAGTAATTTTAAATAACCATCTGTTTTCATACATTAAATCACAGTATTATTTCTGTAACTAATGCTATTCTGTTTGTCTCGTAGGCAAGATAATAAAGCACAAAAATGAATATGTCAACATATTAATCCATCACCAAAGAAAAACAAAATGCTAATGAATATCGGGGAAATAGGTAATTGATGACTATTGTAAATGATAGGATATTGAGCCTTTCAAAGGCTGAACAAACAAAAATTTTAAAAAATTCAAATAATGAGGTATATATTGCCCCTGCTGGTAGATAACCTCCCATGTCTGTTATGCCAAATATTTCCTACGTGCCTTTTCAATGATATATAAATGACATTCATCTCCCTGACAGGATGTGAAATATCCTGAATACAGAATCACAAAATCATGTAGGTTGGAATAGGCTTCTTTGAGATCATTGAGTTCAACCATTAACCCAGCTCTGCTAAGTCCACCATTAAACCATGTCCTGAAGTGCCACATTCACACGTCTTTTAAGTATTTCCAGGGGTTGTGGTCACTCCTGAGCTTGACTGTTTTAATCATATTTATCTTGCATGCTTTCTTTCCTGTTGTTAAGTAGTTTAATTTGATTCATTTGTCAAGTTTTTGGATGGGCTAGGTTACAGTTAAGATTCTCTTTACTCATAAAACCTATGGACAGACTCTGGGAGCAGAAAATGCACTGGCACTAGAGGACTACACTGAAAAGAGCTCATTCCTTGCACGCCCTTTCCTCATTTCACTTCCCAATTTCACTTCTCAATACTACCAGTATTAAGCAGCATGTCAAGGAAAGCTTTAATATATATATAAGTAATCTGTTTGTTTTTTCGAGATGAAAAACACTTTTACATCTTAAGTATAATCTAATTGATGTTAATGGGTACCAGGCAGTTCAGTACCCTTTCTAGAGCTGTATTGGAGGCATACACCTCACTTATAAAAATGGTACAAAAAGTTTCAAAACCCTTAAGATTTTTTAAAAGGAGCGAAAACTAAGCCTTTTGGCATCATTGCTGTGAACTCATTCTGTGGGAGAAGAGTAATTTCTTGCTGGACTTGAGCAAACAGAGTTTACCCCACACCTTTCTTTCCTGAGCAAAATAAGGAGGAAGGACTTTAGTCAGAAAAGAACCAAGTTAGAACTGGAAACTGGTATATTAATTAGCTCAGTGGATTGTAACAGTGAAATCCCATCTTGTAACACCTTAAAGACTTGTAACTTTTTTAAGAAGTCTGTTATTCAACTACACCCTCAGGCTGAGAAAGTCATTGGATTTCTCTCCATCCCCTATTGATAAACCCATAAGATAACAAGGTAAACCTGAAAAGACCTGTCAGCTCATATTGTTCATCTCTCTGCACATTCAGTGCTCCCCTTACTGTCTGCATTTTTAGCACTTTGCAAAGGCCAGGATTCACTGCCTCTCTGAGCTCTGTTGAAAAAATATTGTGGAATCTAAAACATATAATCAGTTGTGCGGCTGTGGTGCATAGTGTCAAGGGTTTGATTCTGACCTGTCTCTAGTTTAACAATGAAACCACTCTTTGAGGTGCTTTTTTTTTTTGTATATCTTCATGCAAGGAGAGCCAGCGCAAATGCATCACTATTTAAACTGTATATAATTCAATAATGTTGTTGTATTTATTCATTCCAAAAGCTGGTTTGAATGTGGCATCAGTAGGCAAGTACTCCACAGTATCCTTAGGTCTTTTCTTTACGTCTTGTCTCTTGTGGGGTTTTTTGTTGGGGTTTTTGGTGGCGGTTTTTTTGGTGTGTTTTTTTTTTTGTGTGTGTGTGTTTTTTTTTTTTTTTTTTTTTTTTTTTTTTTTTGTTTTTTTTTTTTTGTTGTTGTTGTTGTTGTTTTTTGGGGTTTTTTTTGAGGAAAATGGATTTAAAGAATAAAATCAGTTGCAATTTTATTGATTATAGTGTAGGGGGATCCTGTGAGAATTAACAGCTCATTTTTGCTTTTTAGTCAGGTTTCAGGACACATTTTTCCTTATTATTCTGAGTAGCCAAAATCAGCAAGCGTTGTCATTGTTGCCATCATCATCATTATTATTTCACAGTCAAGATCACATTGAATAGCATAATAAAAGGTCAACTACTTCATTTCCTCTACAGTTATGCTCCAAGTGCTTCCATAATTTTCCTTCAAAACAAAGTGGGTGTTAGTTTGAAACCTCCTTGCTCTGCAAGTCCTTCTGTATAAATATTAATCTTTGTTTCAGAAGAATGCTATTTATGTCTTGATGCTTTTACAGTAAGTTTAAATAAATAAACACTGTAAAATGCTTTTGCATTGCCTATATATGCAATAAAAAGTCAGATCTGGTAGAATATGACCCACATGAATACACAGATGGCTAGAGAAATTGACTTCATGAAAACAAAGTAATGGATTCTCTCCTTGGATATTGAATAGATAACAAGTTGAAGATGTGGGGTTTGTTTTAAATGTAAATGTACTTTCTGAGTAATCTGAGACTTAAACATCAGGGTTAAATGAAATTATTCTACCAGAGCTCTTTGGAAAAAATTAGGTGCTCAGAGAGCCAAAGGGGTCCAGCAAGACTAAGAGGGAAAAAAACATTGAATACTGCCTGTCTGTCAGTCTTGAAATCAGCTTGAGGTGGTTTGAGAGGTCCAAGCAGCCTTTCTGCGTTAAGATGTGATTTAGCAGGGCAGCCAGCAAGGCAGGGAGCTCTCCTTGCTTTGGCTGCTCAGGGCCACTCCAGGATCTTGATGACAAGCACACCTGTGAGGCATTTACTGCACACCAAGTCTTGCCTGGGACGTGGCGCTGGAGGTTTGGTTACAGGTGATGGATTATGCTGTTCTGCACACATTGCTGCTGTTCCTTCAGTCTGCTGCAACCTCCCATTTCCTCTTTGCTTTTTAATGTCCACAACAAAACCACTAAATCAGACTTAATAATATCTGTTTTGAGCAAAATCAAAGGAGTGTCTCACACAATCTGAAACACTGTGAGTAGTACAGCCAGTTTGGGGATATTTCTATCCTTGACACTTAAATAGTGCTCTTTTTTTGAAGATGGTGTATTTTGAAAGACTGATACAAGAATTAAAATACAGAAGAACTTTAAAATTCTCTTTACCTTTCGCCCTTCTATATGCTGTCTCTAGTAGGTTTGTAAAGGTGATACAGCTCATTTCACAGCAGGGTGAAGGAAGGGCAGTCATTATGTTGAAGGCATTTGGACTAGTATAGCACACAAAAGGAGATGAAGGTGAATAGGGTACCTGTGGTGGGTGGTGGATGTCATAGGTTGTTCTGGTAATACCTTAGTGTTGCTTTACTGAAAGCTTCAGTTAAATTTAGACAACAACAGGCCAAGCTATAGGGAAATGTTAAAACAAAGAGGTCTAGAATGTGATATTTGTGTTGGTTAGGTAAAAGATTACAGAGTTGGTGCTGTAGCTAACATTATTATTTTATTTAATAGTTTATAAATATCTTCATAAACCCCTCAAAGTTTCCAAAATGCAGAAGCACCATTTAAGTTTGTGATAAATGCAGAAAGTGTCATAGTTTCAATACAAGCCAAGGTCAGGACATTTCTATTTCACTTTTAGAGAATGCCCAGCATAACCACCTTGCAGTGATGAGCCTTGGTGACAGAATTGATGCTTTCCCAAATAACATTTGCCCAAATAACTTTTGGAAGCAAAACCTTCCAGAAGATTCGCACCGTACTGTGGTTGGTCAACAAGTCCTAATTTCAAGCTGTTTTGTATTTAATGATTCAAATTCTGGGGTTTGATGTAGTAGGGGTAATAAAACCCATAATATAAGGTATTATATCACGGCATTTCTTGCTTCAATTTTCCTTCACTGGTCCAGTTATTTGTTAGAAAAGAGATTTGTGATACACAACCTGATATCCCTGGAAAAAAAATTTGAAATCTTCACCTAGAGCAACTAAGCAGATTTTTAACCTTGGATTCCTTTTACAAGTCCCACACTGTAAAAAGGTAAAAAAATACCCAACAAAATGAAAACAAGGCCAGAACTTGGTATGATCTTTTGCTGGTTTAGATTGATACAAAAAATAGCTTTTTTGTTTTTCTCTAATTCTTAAATTACACAGATATTGACACAGCTTTAATGCTCAGACTGCATTTTCCAAAGGGTACCATTTCCTACACAGGGGCAAAACCCTCAGAGATGTTAAAAAGTAGTTTGAGTTACACAGAAATGCATCTAAGGATCTGTGTCAAGGTGCCTTGAAATACTGAGACCAAAACACCATCTGGTTCTATCAAAAACTAATGTGTTAGACAAGTCAAGCAGTTCTGAAAAATCAGGCCACTTAGTGCTCTATATGTAACATGCTGAGCTGCTCCTGCCCTTCAGGATCAAGCTGCTTTTTAAAAACTTAAGTTTGAAATGTTGGACATAATTAATTTTCCGCTACAATTAGTTTGAGGCCAAACAATAGAACGCAGCCTCAGATCCAGGCTTTAGTTGGATTCTAAGGACATCCTTGCTTTGAAATGTAATATGCCTGAAGAAAGAGAGTCCCACACTCTTTGTTCCTTATGAGAATTTAAATATTTAATGTGTGAGAATGTAGAATTACATTTAAAATCTATGTACTGAGTCTGGCTATCTAAGTCACTCTTATTACATATTTCTTTGCTAAATTTGTTCTTCAGAAATCCTTTTGATGATTTATTTCCCATGTCAACAGCCATTATAGGGAACATTACTGAAACATTTAATGTTACTGTTAATTTTTCATTAGGCTTTATTATTTTAAATTGGTACACTCTTGCTAAACCTCTTCCCACACTTGATTAATTCAAGTTCCTAATGTAGTAAAACCACGTGGTATAATTTCTGCTGAGCTGTTTGTCAGTGTTTTGTTTACATTTATCCTTATCCAAGGTCATAAATAATGAATGCTTCTCTCAGTAGGCCTTTGCAGCCTAGTCCTGAAATCCCTGAGGTCTGTGGTGAGTGACTGTGGGATCCTAAACCTGATACTACCCAGCCTCCTGCTTCTGTTGAAAGATTTTATTTATACCATGGGCATCTTCAGCATTGCTGTTTGTGCCTTTCAGTGGGCCACAGGACTCATGTTTGCACACACCCTCTAAAACAAAGTCAGAGGGAAATGGAAACAGTGCTCTGCTGGCAGTCACCTGGCCTTTCATGACACACATGTCTGAATTATGCAATTTTTTTTCCTCCTTTCCTGCCTACAAAAAAGACATTTCTTGATATGAATGTAAACACAAAGGTGATGATTTTCACCTGTGCTTAATGCTTCTTTGTAGAGCTTGTAAAACAGCCCCTGTGGATACTCATAGCTTTGGTACCTCTACCTGCTTCCTAGAAATAGTTGCTTCTCACCTCTTTGCTGGGGGCCCCAGAAACTTTTCAAACCATAATTCATTGAAGCACTTCTAAAAGCTTGAAAAAGTAGGAGAAAAGAAAAGAATGAACACCCCCGACCAACAGCACCACCTCTGGGATCCACTGGGTACACACAAGACCATAGATATTTACTATTAGAAGCATTTCCTTGTTGTTAGTTAAGGGTTCCTAATGTGTACAGCTAAAAAACTAGGTTGCCTTTTTCCGGACACAAAACGTTTTGTGAGCTGCTTGGCACCTGCTACAACTGCACTCATCCCTATCTTGTTCAGCCAGGCTTGGGTAGCTGCACAGATCAATTATTGCCATTTCCTCTTGTTCAGGGAGAGTACAGCTAGCCCAGGTTCAGGTACAGGCGTGCAATAAGAGCTTGACACCAGGGACATCCATAATAGTCATCAATAGTGTTGCTACTTAGGTGTGTAGTAAACAGTAAAGATTTTCAGGTTCTTTTGGCATCTGAAACTGATGTAATCATTTTATTTACCAATGGGATAAAAAAATCCAACTACCAACCTCTTTTATGGCAAACTGTTCCAGCAGAGTGCCATACTTGTTGAAGTACCATACCTTATTTATTAATGTCATACACTCAAGATGCCCACAAAAAACCAAAAATGCAAAAGAAAAACTCATCTCAAAGTAAAAATCAGTTTCTAAAATGTCTCATTTGAAGAAACTTAGTTTTTACCAGAAAGTTTACAGTAGCTTAACAAGTTAGAACTTGTGGTCTGGTTTTTCTTCTAAGCCTTAAGAATTTTTTCACTAGTTCAGCTGCATCTGATACTATTGGGGAACAATATTACAAAGATGTGAGGACTGTGCCAGGGTCCAGCATTCATTATACCTGA
Source organism: Geospiza fortis (assembly GCF_000277835.1). Lineage (NCBI taxonomy): Eukaryota > Metazoa > Chordata > Aves > Passeriformes > Thraupidae > Geospiza > Geospiza fortis. The sequence goes on from NW_005054304.1 coordinate 8,093,808, forward strand.
TACAAATGGAACTCATCACCATTAATTAATACTACTAGAGCAATAACCTGGTCCAATCCTCACAGGTCAAACAAGCAGCACTCAGCCACAGCAGGTCATCTCTGTATCAGGTGGTGGTGGTGGTCGCTTGTTCTTAGGGCCAGGATGCATACTAGACCTGGGGAAAAAAAAGGAGCAAAATATGTTATAGGTGATAACAGAAGCACCCCTTGTACTTTAGTACTGGCTGTAAAAATAACTCCTTTGCCAACACTGAGACGCTTGAAAAATGCACTGACTATTAGAGCGTAATTTCTAATTACCACATAGCTGAGTGGAACATGTTTCAGATTCCAGCAGTAGAGAGAAAATCTCCTAACACAGAAGAAAAGAAAATGAAATAAGGAATGCCTTGGAATTGCTGCTTAGGCAGATGGGTGAATAAACACATCGCTACCTCTGGCACAGCACAGCTATGCAGGAGCACCGTGGCTGCTGCTGTGTGCTGATCCCAAGCGGTGTGTTGAAAGTGAAACACAGATGAAAAGGACTGGGGGGTGGATGGAGAAGAAAAGGAGAGACAAATACCAAAGAACTTAGCTTGGAGGGACAGGAGGGCTTGACTAGAATTTTTCTCCAGCCGTCTTGTTTACTGAATGTAAATGCCTAAAGTTGTTCAAAGGAACTTCCCTCCTTTTCAAAGGGTTTTAATGTATCTCACACAGTGCTTAAAAAAAACACCTTTGAACACAGTTTGTTTTCTCTGTGTGCTTTAGGAAGTGATTGATGCTGCTTACAGGACTTCATTAACCTCCTCCCTATTTCTGCTTGTGCTTTGTTCAGTTTTATTGTAAACGTTTGGACTTTAGGTAACTTGCTCCAGGTTATTTTGAAATGCTGCTCCCTGCCAACGGCACCTTCATTCTGTTGCCTCCAAGCAGGTTCATTAAAATCTCTGTGGAGTAGCTTGCATTTTATTTGGCATTAACTCTAGTACAGCTCCTGAAACAGCAGTTTCTGATTGATCTTGAAAAGTACTTTGGTTTTGGCTTACCTGCAAACCCCTCTGGTGCACCTTGTACCTTCTAACAGCGTTCACCACAGACAGCTTTTCAAACAGTTTAAACCCTTGGAAAGCTATTGCTCCTTCAATCTTTAGTGAGTTTGGGTTTTTTCTTTCCCATTTATTTTTTTCCTTTAAAATCTGAGGATAGAATGGTATAAAACCCTAGTAACAGTCATTTATTTCTTCTGCTAGTCACCTCCTTTCACCACAACATTCATCCCGTTCTTATAGCTGTAATAATTATTTTTCCTTTTTTCTTTTTTTTTTACTTTTACCTTTTTTTTAAGCTATACCAGTTTTTGGAACTTTTAAAAATTCTTTGTTTATGTCCAACATCTGATTAGTTATAAATCAAGGGAAAAAAAGGAAAAAAAAATTAGTTTATTCTTTTTAGATAAAGTACAATTGCAATTACGTTCGCACCCAATCCTCCACTGACATTGGAAATTTGTTAAAACAACTGCAAGTAAAATCTCTAAATCATTAGTATCTCCTTGTATTTGCAGGGAAATGAGTGTTCATATTTCTGTCTGGCATAAGTAAGTCTTAAATTATAGCTATTTTCCAGCGATGAGATGCTTCATCTCTTTTATGGCCTTCTCTCAAGTATGTGAAGTACTGCCTGGTTCTGTATTCTTTCTATTGATGAAGTCCAAGTTATTCAGACAACCCAATTACTGCTTTGGTAATGTCTTCTCCAAGTGACATGACATTATTGGAGAACTGCTTTGATATTCTGGCCACTCTCATTTTTATTATTAATTACAGCCATATCTAAAATCCTTATTCTGTGCTAGGACTAAATTGTGCTAGATTTGTAGAAATATTTACAAAACAAGGAATTCCTACCTGAATGGCTCCTGATCTAAAATTAAGCAGAGGGCAGCAAAAAAATATTTAGGGAGTCAGGCAAACAAAGACAATATTGACTGGCTTGAAAGAAAAATGTCTCTTACAGAGCTTCAATTTTTTAAGGATCTTAAAGTTTATAAATGCAGCCTTGAAGTATCTTTGAAGGAGTAGAAGAAGGTGAAAAAGTTTTTAAGAAGGATTTGTGGTTTAGTCTGACCCTCCTTCTCCTCCAGTAGGATAAGGCAGTGACTGAAACTTTCAGACAGATAAAAATGTTCATGTAAAGACACAGGTACACTTGACCAGATTGTCAATCTGAAACTAGGGGGACTTTCCACCTGAATGTGTGTTTGTCTCTACATGGAAGGGCACTAAAAGTTAGACTTCATTGCTCACTGCATATGTTTCATATACTGTATTTTTTATCTGTTAGGGAATCCACTCTGTCTACCTCTGTTTTCCACCTAGTAGATGTCCACTTTGAAGAGCTCAGATGAAAATATTTTCATTTGGCCTTCTCTCAGTGATTTCCACAGACAAATAGAAGTTATTGGGAAATATTTTCTGCTGCCCAGGATTTTTTATGTTCAGTTACACTGCAGGACTTTTCATATAAGATAGCCTCAAACCAACCTTTATAATAACATTGCTCTCAATTTTTTCCTTTGATGTCACACTAAGACATTCACCATGTTTTTGAGTAGGAGTATGGTATAATATCAGTTCTAAAAAATGTTTGATGTTGCATTTGCAGTGCCTCCTTTTCTGCCACTTTGGAATAGCACTCAGCTTTCAGCAGCAAGGGAATTAATTCCTATCTCCCAATTCCAATACCCATGTTTAAATTTTTCAGAGTGCCATGTGTTAGTGTTCTATTTTGCTTCAGAGTTCTGCATTCTATAAGTTGTTAAGTTGTGAAACTCAATACTAATGTTCTCAAAGACCATCTTACTCCTGGCCTCTTTCCCCTTTTCTGTTTCCTTTTAATCTTTCCACTTGACTTGGCTATTTTTGAGCCTCTTTCTCTGAGTATGAAGGTGGGATCATATAGAGAAGCATTAGGAGCCCCAAAACACCCCCAATGAGGTCACGAAGGATGCTGCAGATTGCCAAGCAGGGTGTTCCAAGACTGGCTGAGTTCAGCCCCCCCTTCCCCATGGCTATAAAGTAGTTATGTACTTCAATTTCACCAGGACTCTGATAGCGTTAAGGATTACTGATACTCTCTGAAAGCATGTCCTCACTTAAGACCCTTTTTAGCCTCTTCTTCTTCTTGCCTTCCCTTTGGGACTTCCCTACATGCTCCACTTCCTCATCAGCTGCACACTGGCCACTGTTTTGTGGGACTGCACAGCTCCACTGTGATGCCATCCCTGTCCCTACAGAGCACACTTGTGAGCACATTGTCACAGCCTAGGTGTGCTCACACACATGGAAGAAGGGTTGCTTTATTTCCCTTTGCTGATGATGCTTGTTTCAACATTGGATTGCTCTGTCTTACTGTTTCCACACTACTTTACTTTTCCATGATGTTGCTTTTGACTAAAATAAAGCTTTTGCAAGTTCTGAAAGAGGACAAATATTACAACAAAAAGGAAGCTCAGATAATATAATTAATCCTTTCAGAAGTCTTATTTGTGTGGTTGAACAATGAATGTTCAAAGGCTGTCCATGTCAGTCCTACATAATGCCATTTATGTTTGTTATTTTTTACCCTTTTATAACAGAAAGGTAGGGCTTTACCTACTGTATATCTACACATAAATGCACATACCATGCATAATAATGTAAGCACATATTGTGATATTAAAAAAATCATACATCTATGAAATGGTGGAAAAGTCTGACCAAGGTACACTTGCAACTCACAAAAAAAGGAGCTCATTGCTACTCTCTATATAGGTTCTTCAGAGTGTAATAGAATTATAAATGAAGGAATATCTTCTTTAATCAATAACTTGATGTAGACTAGCAATTACAACAGAAAAGACAAATTCTTATTCCTCCAATTGCTTGAATTACTTCTAATGACAAAAAGACAAACAATGCACATTCATGGAATTACCTTATTTAAGGAGAAGAGTTTTACACATTCAGGCACAACATGCAGAATTAGGAAAGTGCAATAAAGCTAAAAGGAAGTTAAGCAAGTTTTTTTTGTTGTTGTTGTTTTGTAGTGCAGCATATCCCTCTTTGTGGAAAAGACCCTTATTCAGTTGCCTTGACTGTGATACACTGAAGAACTGCTCTCCATCCCACTGCAGGGGCTACAAGTGGTGATGATTCTTTTTCTAGATGAGCAGAGCAATGGAAGCAAACTGGAAGGAAGATGAAACCCCTCCTGGTTTGGTCGTGGTGTTGCATAGTCTCACCTGAGAAAATATCTGATAAACACAAAAGAAAACTAAGTAACACACAATCCTTTAAAATGTGTTTCATTGGCTGTGATATGCACCTAGCTCTGTAATATCCATTTTTGAGCAGATGTTCCAAAGAACCCATTGCTGCTTCTGAGTGTGCCAGCATGTTTATTCATTCTAGAATATATGTGAAGTATGAAAACAGAGATGAAGATAGTTATGGATTTTTATAGCACACTATGACTTTTTTGGCAGCAGCAAGATCATTTACACGTACTACTGAAATTAGAAAATCAAATTTTAACCTCTAATGTCTATTTAAATATAGTTAGCACATAAGTAAACAGCTGTGCTTATTATAAGATCCAGAATTTAATAATAATAATAAAATAATCTAATTTAAAGTTCACCCTTCCCAAATGTTCCTCTGAGATGAATTCTCATGGCTCACAGCAAAGGAAGTGGGACTTGGAGCTTCTCATCTGCCCGAATCAGGCCCTATGAGAACAATATGTTTGTTCTTTAACACTTTTCAGGAATATTTAATACCCAGAAAATGCAGATTCCCAGCTGTTGCGCATCATCTTACAGCAATAACACACTGTGGTAGTTAAATCTTGGAGTTATTTTTGTGTAAGTGATATTCAATATAGTTGAAAGTTGTCAGTAAATAAATATTTAGTGTTTGGCTTAAATTGTTTATTGGTACATCTACTTGGGAACTTGGTAATAGTGATCAACATTTCTGAAAATTAAGCTAGCAAGAGGGATTGGAAAAGAGTTTCCTATGTGTTTGTGCAAGTAACTATGCATGATCTATTCTGCTCTGGTTGAGCTCTAATAGGAAATAAGGGGGCAGCCCCAACTTGGGAATAAGCTGAGGGAGCTGCCTGAACTTGGAGATGGTAGAATTTCCTATATTGCCTGAGCTGAGCAAGGCTGACTGTGATGAATCCTTGCTTTGCCAATCCTGATTTTCTCTTTTTCTTCTTGTTCTTCTTGTTTATGTAATCTGCTCTGGGATGTGTGCACGTGTGTGTTTAGGGTTTGGTTTTGGTTTTTTTCTTTATAGTTTCACCCTGAGTGGACATAAAGTGGCAAGACAATCTATTCCAGCTGGCAGGGCATAGGCACGAACCAGCAGAGTTCTCATTTTTATTTTTTCCTCTCCCCACCTGCCAAAGAGACAAAAAACCCGGAGCAGTTACAAATGCAGTTGTCTGTCCCCATAAATGCAATGAGCTCCTATTGGGACAACTGCTGGATGCAGAGGCTCAGGAAGTGCCCGACAGCCAGGCTTTCCTCAGGCAGCACTCATGGCTTCAGCCAGGCTGAACCAAGCACTCCACTCTGCAGACTCAGAGGATGCCCTTTGGAGATGATGTTCTCACATGATGTTATTCTACAGTATTTAAAGAGAAAGAGTAAGAATCCCACGAAGGCTTGCACTCTGGGCCAGGAGAAGTGGATTGCTTAGCAACTGGCACTTACTGTTCTTCTCAATTTCTTTCTGTTGCAAGTATATCTCCAGACAAGTCTGTTTGGATTTTTTAAACCTATTTAAAATGCAAACAAATGATAATTACTCCAAAACTTGGAGATGCCTTGTAACAGAATGCATTTTAATTCTCATGGGCTGATGCCCAAAATCAAGATTACAATCTTGCATTACCTTCATTCACTACCATATAAAAAGACAATCTTTTCTGTAAGGTCCTGCTATCCATGTGTATCTGAATACTGGTTCTCTTTGTTCACTGGCTGTAGTTTAACATCTCCTAAAATAAGCAATGTATTTGAGTTAGGCACTTCTTTTGCTTCCTATACAAAATAAGTATTTTCCTTCTTTTTGGGTTTCTAATGTCTGCAGTATTTGAACTTAGGAAACATAAAGGATGAATGCCCACAAATGTAAATAAACACATATCCATGTATATTTCTGCAAAGCTGTTGATTTGTCCCCATTTATGCGAGAACATGACTGAGAAGATTTATTCAGTTCCTTCTCTTGTTGTATGATCAAGAATCAGCATACATAGGTGGTGAGGTGAACATTGAATAACTTGGTAAAACCATATAGTAGTACAGGAAAACCTGCTTTATGACTCCTGAGTTTGATACAGATCTTTTGCCCCTTGACAACAGTTATTTTGCACAGCTGGCTTGTAGGAATCAGTTGGCTCTTTTACTATGAGTAGGGCACTTATGTTTGCTAGGAAAGCTATTATGGGGAGAGAAATTGGTGTAAAATCATAATAGTATAAAAATTTTTAGAAGCTGTAGGTTATTTTCTACATTTTCAAGGAGTTTATAAATCCTGTTTACTATGTAGTGGAAATGTTCACAGATTATTGGAAGCATTTTTCATTTCCCTTGATAGAGTACAGGGTTAGGATATGCTGTGCATGAAACATCTGCCTCACATGCTACATTCTTCTGGAAAAACCCTCATACTTGTGCCTTCATGAAAATATTTATCTTTAACCCACATTTCAGAATGTCTGATTAATATTTGAACTGCACTTACTGGAAATGAACCTGGCTTTTCCCTCAGAGTTTGCAGAGAACCAACAGGAATAAGGGTCTGGCTCAATGATGAATTCTGGTATCCCTTGTGAAGAAGATAAAACCATTATTATGTGAGCCCTTCTCCTCTTAGCATTGTAGTCTTGTTTTTTTTTAACATGCAAGACAGCTACTCCAGCACAGACATAAAATTAGTTTTGCTCAATGGATTTCTTGTCATGCATGTGAAAAACTTCATTTGCCTCAAATTTAATTTTTTGTTTTCCTCTGGTGACTCATTTTGCTGCATCTGTGTTTATTCTATAACCTGTGGATAAGGCATGTTTTCCTAGCTGGGAGCTGGCTGGGCTTTTGCTGATGTCTGCCATGTGTTGGTTTAGTCTTGCATGCAATTCTCTCTTGATTTCTCTGAAGCTCTCACAGTCAGCATTTTCCCAAGGTGCTCCACACAGGTCTTCTGGGAAACCCTCCAGGTTAAGTTCATCTTCAGGCTTATGTAAGACATCACAGATTCTTTGTCCTTTGTAAAAAAGTTTATTTCCCTCCTATAATTAGGCACACTTCCCTAGTCTGTGATAGATGATTTATTATTGTAGTTCATCTCTTGCTTTATAGATTCTGTTTTGATCGCAGCAATTTGATCTGTTTGGTTTTCTTGCATTTTACATTTATTTCTTGGTATTATTTAATTCTCTATCTTTTCTGTGAGCTGCAGCTTGTGTCACTGTGCTTTGTGGATGACGGGAAGAAACTTACACACCAGAAAGGCTAATGACAAGAAATAGGTCAAGTAACTGTTTTCCAAGATAATCTTCTAGTCAATAGTGTGAGTTTGGAAGTTGTTTTTTATCTATGAGAGACTAAGCTTAGTTCAAGCACTCCTGTCAGTATGTTGGCCTTCTACATACAGAATAAATCTTGTCTATATATTTTATCTACTCTTATTATTACTGTAGAAATGCTCATGTAGATGCTTGAATATATTTTAGGCTTTCTGTAGTATCCTCTCAGCCCCTCCCTAAGTACTTCTTTGTCTAAGTGCCTGATCTTTTCTGACTGAGAAGGTGGAGCCCTTTTAGAAACTAATGAGAGTTTACCCAAGAAAGACTATAAAATTGACCCATTGTCTTGCAATGACTTATATCAAGTTGTAAATAGCTATCTCAGGCTTCATCTTGCTGATTTCTGGACCTGTGGCTTTCACTGTTAAGTTGCCTTTGGATGGTGATTATCAGTGTTAACCTGTGTTATGTTAGGAAGTGGTGTATCTGCGGTCTTTAAGATAAAACAGTTATTGTATCAAGTACCAAATGACTTGTGGGATGTAAAAGTCTTTAACTTTTGCTTAGGAACAGTTAGCATGTTCTCTAGGAATACTGCAATGGCCAGATTATCCTGAAAATTATTTTGATACAGTTCATAAAAATGAATAGTATTTAAAAATTTTTTCTAGCTTCCTTTTATGCGTCATTTTGTGTCAGATTTTTTTTCTATGCAGCAGGACATCACACGATGTTACAAACTTCATGTCATGGTAGACTGCTTTACTTACCTCTTCTTAGCACTTGCTATTTTATTAGAGGCTGCTTGTGGCTTTGTCTCTTCCTTTGTTGCTGAAGTGTTTCAGCACGAAGCGCTTGTGTGCGTAAATAACAACTCACTCCAAGCTGTTATAACTCAATGGGATGATAGTGATGATGGATTGCTTGCTGAAATGAAATACCAGCTTTATTTATCACCTCCCCTCCAAAGGTTCTGATTAAGATACTTCAGTACAAATCCATTTCCTCAGAGCCTTTACGTTCCTCCATTCAAAACTGCCGTGATAATGCTGTGTGCAAGAAGAACTTGTGTCACTGCTGATGCAAATCTTTGCTTTAAAGGACTGCATGTATGCATGGACTCCTTAAGCAGGCATGCATCATATAAGTTTTTGCAACAAGAGGAATGCTCTCTGTTTTATTCACTGCAGTGTGCATATGAAATATTATTTGGGGATCCAAAGCGCCTCTGTCTCTCGATGGCTGCAGTGGAGTGGCTGTGGCTGCAATGCAGCCAGACAGTTCTCTATGGGTTTATGAATGTATCATCCCTCTCCCATGACAGCGTGCACAGATCCCATCTCTGCTGTACATTTGCTACTTCTAACAACTGAATGAGTTCTTACATGATAGTAACTACTTTAAAATGTCTTCTGTTCAAAATGCCTCCCACCAAATTTCTTGTCTGTCCCTTAAAAAAAAAAGGCAGTTAACTTCAGCTACTACCAACCTTTTCCACATACAAAGACTGCTTCTCTCCCAGTCTGCACATTCCTCTAGAGTGCACAGACCCAGTCAGGCAGGCTAATTCAAAAAATCAGAGGAAAAAGGCAATTCTGTTTACTCTTGTCTTTCACATTTTCAATTCAGACTTTCTCATAGGCTTTTGGGCTGGAAACACTAAGATTAAGTGGATTCTACAACATACAGCATGAAGTCTGAGTGTTGCTGATAGGGATATAATCTAAAAAGGGAATCAGCTCCTACTGGATAAAAGGCCGAACATTGTGGCTGGAGTTTACTCTTTCCAATGGATTCTCCTGAAGAGAAACTTCTGTGTTGAAAGCAGGCATAGGATCTAAAAGAGATTTATCATTAAACTGTTTTCGTTTGGTAATAAAATCTTGAAGACACTGTTAAACTTTGCTATGTGGTAGGACATAATCTGTTGGGCAGTCTAAACAACTGGTATCAAACCTGATGAAATTTTCTGAGTCTTTCTGTAGCTCTTTTTACTGTCAGTGCTGTCAATTATTAGTTTTTCTCAAAGGCCTTGCCAAGTAACTGATCAGAAAAGATCACATGCAAACCCTGAGTCTGTTCCTGAAGGTGGTAGAGAGATGGAGAAAAATGCAAAGTATTCTTATGCTTGGCATCTAAATCCAGGTTGTGTTTCCTGCCAAAGCTATAGCTACAGCTGTTGGCTTTGCTTGGTAAGTGTAACGATAAGATAGGTCAAGAACAAGGGAAAGTGTCAGTGCCAAGTAGTTCTCACAAAATAATTTACTTTACAACGGTCTCAGTATTTTAGCATTTTATGGCAAGAGCATGAGAGCTAGTCTGATTAATTATATTCTATAACATATTCCTTAAAAGGCACTTTCCAGTAGATGATAAAGGATTGGGTCAGGTTTGTTTTATACACTATATTCTTCCGATTGAAGTAGGGAGGCTTGAGCAGTACAAAAAAACCTGAAACCTCTAAACTTGAGCCCTACTGGATTCTCATATTTCTATCTACAGCTCATATCCTGGGGTTGTCATAATCTGTAATACAAAGCCTTTCAGATTTGTACAGCTGGCCCACAGCAGGCAGTTCATAGCCTGAAAGTCAAGAATATTCCCAGTGAGAGCTGTGTAGCTGTGCAGTGAAACACTCAGGAGTTTATAGAGATGCGCTTACATGTTGCCACATTTAAACTCTTACATTTTGCTACTGTTCCTGGGATAAATAGAATGATTTTGCAGAGACTGTGCATTAGGAGATTATCCTTTACTTGAAGGGAAAGCAAAGTAGGTTTCTATATAGCAGAGTCCCCAAAGAATGCCCCAAGAAGTGCAATGACAAATGCTGCTGCTGGCATGGAAACTGAAGAAGGGTACCATTTGGGAAGGGTAAACCTGTAGGGTTTTTGTCCTCTCAGCCTTGCCTGAAGTATGAAGAAGATCTGATAAGTGACTCTTGCCTATACAGAAATGTGAAGGCTCTACAGATGTTTGGAAACTGAGAAAATCTGACACCTGCAATGTGAGACAGCACCTAGCAAAACAAACTTTAAAACTTGAAGGCTGTGAACAGCAGTTATATGAAAAAGTGTGGTTTTTTTTCAAGATGAGAAATATTATGTGCAGTTTTGAAAACACCATGAGTTTGGAAAGCAGCTAATTATCAGTAACTATTTTGGGCACAGGTTTGTTCAACATAGTGAAAAACATTAAGGTGCACTTTTCTACAGTTTTAAACAACCTGAGCAACCTATATAACTTATAAGGCAATAGAGAAAAATGGCTACTCTTTAAGTTACACAGACTTCATAAACTGTTATAACAGGTGGCTCTAAGCAGCCTTGCCAGCAGCTGGAATTCATTAACACCTTGATTTTGGGATCAACATACACACCCCAACTCCACTGACACCTCCCCTTAAATTTGAAATTTTGCTCTGTGGCTGCAGAAGCCCTGGTATTGAAGACATGATGCAGAGCATTGGTAAGGCAAAATCTCTATCATTTCTAGGCAGGGAAAATAGCAAGCTTTGATAAATAAGCATTGACTGAGGACCTTTCTAATGTGTGAGCTAAACTCTAGAGTTGTAAATTTGAATCTCCTGTGCTGATTAGTGCCTACACCCCTTTTCAGAATAGGTCAAACTACAGTAATGTGCTGCATATCTTTGAAGTCCTCAGCTAGTTAAGTTATTTGGTAGGAGCTGCTCCAGAAGCTACAGGACTTTCATAGAGATTTGCTATAAAATAATCAAGGTCAGATTTGGGTAAAGTCAAGCTAAATTCTGGTCAGACTGCTGATAACTGCTCAAAGGGAGCATAAGGAGCAGTGGGAAGGGGATGGAGAATGAGAGGAAATATCTGGGCTCCTTTGACTTTTATTTTCTGTGCCTTTTGACTGTAAGTAGCCTTCATGTTACTGGATGAATTTCATGAATTTTAACTCTCTTCTTAGAAGGTCAAAACTTTTCTCTATTCCCAATGAAAAGCCTTTCAAGGATCTCATAACTAGATGCTGAGTAATCAGGTCATAGGCATTTCTGTGTATGCCTAGAAAACAAATGATGATGTTGAAATGACTACTGGAAACATTGATATTTGGCAGGATTGGGATAGTTTTGAGCTGTTTGTCTCTACCTGCTTAACTTCAAAAGGTTAGGCTGAGTTAATTTAGGCTTTTTGCAGTGCTGCTGAGGATACAACCGTGGGCTCCACTGAGGTATTATCTCCACTGCTGTGAAGATTAGACTTCACAGTCTGTCTGTACTTGTCTAGCAACTATAGCAACTGATGATACCTTTAAAGAATTTCTTTGGAAGATGCTGTTTGTGTTGTTTTGACATAATGTCAATTTTATGTATTTATATATTTTTTACAATGCATCAACATACTCAAAACTAACAACCCACAAAACCTCAGGGAAGTAGGAGGAAAGCTTTTGATGTTCCTTTATAACTCTGAGACAAATTGGGGTATCAGGAGTGTATGATAGTCATAGATGAAACTTTGTTTTTGATGGCACCCCTTCAACAAGTTGAGATAACTTACGTAGAATTATCTCTGTGTACTACTATCAGTAACACTTGAAATTTAGAGAAATGAGACAAAGTGTTAGACACAATGCAATTTTTCTATCTCAACATTAGGGAAAAAACTAGAGTAAAAAGAAAATATTGTAGAAGTTGCAGTTGCATTTAAGATTCATAGCAAGCAGGTGACAATATAACAATTTAAGGGCAACAGTATGGATTGTGGGCTAACTAGGTGCATGTGGTCTTGGCTGAAACCTACTGGACACATCTCTGTCATCAGGAATGATTAATATAGCTTTTCAGTTTTAATTTTGACTGTTCTATTAGTAAATAGCATAAAATACCCTTTAACAGGACATGCTCTCTGCTTTCAGACACAATGTTGCTTTCTTAGTTTTGGTCATTTGATTTATGAAAAGTTGGCAGAAAGACAAATTTGAATGCTGGTCCCAACACAAGAACTTGGTACCAAATATCTGCTCAGACACTTTTGAGTAAATCTGCAGTCATTTGGGAGCTAGAGACAGGATAAAGGTTTGCAAAGCAACTGAGGACCCAATAGTAACATGAGAAGCTGCTGGCAGTAGCTTCATTTCCTGCTAAAATACATCTGTCTTCCTTCTCTATCTTTCTTCCTTGGCCTCTCTACATCTTATGAATAAAATGAAGGCTAATGGTCCTCTGATAAAAGAGGCTAAAGGCTTATCAGGAGTAGCTGCATGCATTTAAGATAGTCTCCTTACTGTACAGTAACTCTAAGAAACCTTTAGCTGCTGCAGCTTTTTCCAGAGGCGTAGACTTGTTTATGGTGGTTCTGACCATTCTGGCTGTGCGTGCTTTTACTTTAGAAAGAATGAATTAGCTGAAAATGTGTTATAATTTACTTTTGCTGGAGCGATATCATGTTCTTCTCAAAATTTTCAAACAGTATTTCAGTGAGAAAATGATATTTATTAGCAATGGGGTAAATGTGGTATTTGGATGCTGCAGAATCAGTTGTTTTCTCACCCTTTAACCATCTTTCCATTTAAAAAAGGCAATTTTAAAAAGCCGGTAACTTTTATTTATTAATTTATTAACATAGAGTATAATGAAGAAGCTCAAAACAAAATGACTTCCAGGTTATGTCCTGTCATGCAGTAGAGATGGATGTTGTGGATTAGCAAGAAAAATACTCTGTTTTTTAATTTGTCCCGCCCTTTTTTTTTAATTGAAGTTACTAAGTGCATACAGCTAATAACATGAAATAGTGCTCTCTCAATATTTCCTGGTATGATGAACTGATCTATTTCAATCAGCAGTTGCTGATCCAGCTGGGCTAAGACTTTAGCTCAAGCAAATCTGAATCAAGCAGTGCCTGTGATGATGATGGCCCCTGGCCCATTTAAACTACTTCTCTCTCTGCTGCTGCATGCAGACGTACTGTGACAATATCAAATTGAGGAAATTGCTTGCAATGGATTGCTGAGGAGCCATGAATTGGTTTATATCTAGATTTCTGTATCTTTTAAAGTCAGATTGCTTAGTACGTGGTGAAAGAAATACTTGAGTGGGTCTATTTTTCAGAATATCTATTATTATGAAGCAAAATTTAAAATCAAGGCAGTGTGAGGGACTGATACCTTCCAGAAGCCTGAAGGCATAAGACAAAATTTAAAAAAAAGAGCTTTTCTACTCAGTTCATTATAACACCGTGGGAGATCAGTATCAGGGAAGTTTAAATGGGGAGGATAATAGAAGCATTACACGAAGTTTCAGAGAAGAAAATAATTTCCACTGCCCTCTGCTGACTGCAGGCTGTGCAGGGATGTGGCTCTGCTCAGCCGTGTGCAGCTGGGAGAGCTTTCCTCAGAGCCCTGCACTGAGCAGTAGGTGTGAGCCACGTTGTGAATGGAGCTGTGAGTAAGTCATGCTTGGAGGATAACCTTTACTGCAGGTGCTGCTGTAATATCTAAAAGCTTTTCTTTATGCTCACCTGCAATGAGCCATGAGATATTGGCAGATGTGAAAAGCTTTTTCAAGTCCGTTTTGACTGCCAGGTTACATACACACTACTTAATTTTGGTGTGCTGTCTTTGCACCTCCACTGCTTGAAACTGGGTGAATTTTGGGCTCCTAGAGAGGTATGAAACACTGTTCTGGACTATTTTGTGTTGCACTATGTCAGTTTTGTCCCAGTCATTGAAGAAAAGATAAAAACAAAATAAAGCAAAAAAAAAAATCCCCAAAACAAAGAAAAAAATACATAGAGGAAAAGTTTGCCCTATCTTTGCCAGAGAAGGAAGAATTTAGAGGGCATATTAGGCTTTAGTATTTAAGTACCTTCAAGCATTCTTTTAACTCCTGATGGTTTTGAGGTCAAAATAGTCTTTGGGGGCTACCCTAGAATGAAGTGGCTGCAACTCTGCATTATGGTCAATGTTATTATTAAACAGGCTTAAGACACACTGTGAGAGCAACACAGCTCCAGCTTGCTTGCTGCGCTGTGGGTGACTTGGGAGCCTCGATTTACCCGTCTAAAGGTTAAATCATTTCCCTGTAACTGTTTGTAGACTGGATCTAGTATAGTACCAGATTAGGACAGTGCTAGTGAAGCAGAAGATTAGGGCTGGTTCAAGTACTACAAATCAGAGCAAGAAGATAGGGTAATTTTGAGTATTATAACAATTATGTCCCTATATAGTATTTCTAAGAGTTGATTATAACCTTTCTAATGTTATTCTGGTATTTTTTTCCTTCAACTTCTGTAACATCTCTGTGCTTCAGTATTCCAATATTCACCCTCAGCTTCTGTAGTGTCTTGATGCTCTGACTTAAACTGGAAATGTCAATGTACTAGTTTCCTGTGCTAGTTTCTCTGAAGCAATTTCTTTAGATGTTGTGTGCAGGTATTGATGTGGTCAAGCATCAGACACCTTCTACATTTTCTAAACATAAAGGAAGGCAGCACTTCAAGGCTAGGCTGCTATTACAGGGCAAGTAATTACTCTGGGTCAGTAGATATATTTGAGTAAATACCACTTGGTTAGATCAGGTCCCAGAGGGAGATTAAAAAGAGCAAGACACTTCCCAGGTAAGTCTTTTATCTCCTCCTGGGCTCTGTGCAATGTGGCTGAATGTTACTTTGTAGGCTTAGGGTAGCTCAAGTGAAACCACATGAATAATGTGTGGGCATGGTCAGTTCTGAAGTTCTTGAGGGTGGGTTGGATAAGGTTATAAACCATGAGGAAAGCAAAATGTGAGGTAGAGTCTCAATTTTGTAAATAAGTGTTTTCATCAAGTTATTGTAATTTGTGGTAGTGCTTCCGTTCAGAGTTCTTCCAGGCTGCAGTTTCCTCTTTCATGTTCAGTAACACAAATGGTCTTCAGGGTTTCTTGGATGCTGCTGCAGTGCAACCTGTCCTTTTGGCAGCCAGAGCTGCCTCTGAATCCCGTGTCTTCCTCTCCTGTAGATTTGAAGTACTCTTGGCACTTTAACATGAACACGTGGGACCTGCTGCAAGAAAGCATGTGCCCCTGATCTGCTGATTTCAGATGTCTGTGCATCCAAGAAAGGGTTTGGAAGGTTATGTGCCTGCACAGTATGAGTGCACCCGAGGGTCAGGACATGGATGGATAATGTGGGTACTTAGCTTATCACACCTGCGGTGTCCAGTATGCTCACTTCACTGGCTGAAGGCACAGTTCTGTATTAAATGGTTGTCTAGCCTCTGCATCCTTAAATCAGGTCAGTGATCACAGTTAAATGTAGCTTGGAGGAAGGCAGCATATGAAAGTCTGTCTTTTTCTTTAGCAAGAAACTTGATAGCAAGAGCTGTGCCAACATTAAAACCTGTAGAGTTCTGAATGCTTCCATAGATGGAGCACTTGCAAAATTCCAATTATCACTAGTTATAAAAGGTGACCTTGTCAATGAAGGTAAAACCTAAGAATGCACTTGTAAAATAATGTTTGGTTGACCTATCCTGGGAGATGAAAAAACCTCACTATGGTTGTCTCATGTGTTGAAAACACCTTTTCAATTTGTTCCAGCATATAGTATAATGAGATAAATCAACTGTTGCTTTTTCTTGAAAGAAAAGACCTTTTGAAGAAGGTGCATGGCGTTTTACCATTTAACCCTGACAACTGCATGTCTGTTGCACTCATCTGATGCACAGTTTTTTCAGAAATCTTATGATTGCAGAATGAACCCCAAACCATGAACTATGATTGCCTATATATCACTGGCTGCCGCTTTCTTTTACTCTGACACCTTTAATTCCTGGAATTTGGACCTGGCAGTATCTTTCAGGATCAATGGGTACAGAACTGCATTTTAAGGCTGTTGTTTCGTTTGGCAATTGAATATTTACAGTGGTGGTAAGGGGGGAATTTTATTCTGCAAGCAGCCTTGGTGATTGCCATTGGATTCCTCAATAAAAAGATACTCCAGATATATCTGTCTATTGACTGAGTTAATTAGCTATAAACCAACTTAGAAATAGACAGTTGATAGTTATTTATTAAATGAGCACAGTTAATTTAGAAGTTATTCATCTTCCAAACAAACCACCAGCTCTGTAAACAGCTATGGGTACAATTATGATTACATCTTTGTAGCATTCATTTGATCACTGGAAGTAGAGCTAATTTAAACCTTCTTCATGACACATTTGCAAGGTGTAATTGATTAGTGACAGTTCTGTCAGGCAGGTATAGAAATGGCATGCAGATGATTCAATCTATCCCAATCCTCTAGGACAAGGAGGAGTAAAATATATCATCTTTTATTTGACCTGAAGTCAGATCATGTGAGACTGTCTGCTTGTGAAGAGAGTAGAAACTTATCATTTTCACATTGTCATTTTTCTGAAGAGGACTCCAAATTAACAGTTCAAAGGAGAATTCCTTTCCTGGTAGATTGCTGTAGAGTTTATAAAGTTGTATTCTTAATCAAATTTGAACTATTACTTTGGTTTTGGACTTATGTTAATTCTCACTGAAGAACATGTACTTATCTTTCCTTCTAGTTCTGATATTTGCAGCAGAGCTATCAGGAGAAGGAGGTTCTCAGCCAGGTATGAGAAGTAGGACAATGATGACATGATTTGTTTTATTGCTAATTCAGTATTTAAATACTGCAATGCAGTATGTAAATAACAGCACTGTCATTTATTTCTATTGATTATACTATAATTAGGTTGTGGGGCCTCCTGTTGAAGTGTTTCCTGTTGAACCACAACCTTCAGTGAGACCTCCTTGCTGTCTAAATTTCTCAGACATGTCTAGATGTGATTAGGATCACTTAGTTTCAGATTTGATCAGCAGTCCATGTCTAAAGAGTCAAATACAAGAAGGCTTGGTTAGAAATGTGCAAATTGAGTCTTTGACCCTGTAGAATGCACAATAACAAAGTACCTAAGTAGCTTATTTAAGTTTTTCTCTCTTTATTTGATAGTACCTGAGTGATTTCACTTGTCATTCCAGAAGTGCTTCCCCCACTTTCAGCCACGTATACTCTGCTGGCTCCTTGCTGGGCTAGGGATCCATCCAGAAGCTGCTTGCAACCTTTGAAGGGTGTATTCTTTGTTTTAGTTTCATTTTTATCCTGGCTTGTAATTGCAGGGTGGTTACATGCCCTCAGTCCCTATATACTGTTAGAGGCTCATGTGCTTATTCAGGACAAGGGAAGCTGCAGATAGAAGAAAGAACCAGTTACTTGCTTTTATAATTTGACAGCTATTTTGGGAGCTTGCTGTCCTTTTCTATATTAACTTAGGTTGTTGCTTGCTGCCAAAGCTGTTTGTTTTCTGGTTTGTCTTTATTATCCAGGTCTTTACTACACTCACAGATATTTGGTATGCAGAAAGGGAGGGCCATGTATTGAAACAAAAACCTATGGGCAAATTGTTGGTTAAGAGCCCTCTCTTAGCAGTCAGAAAAGATATTGAGGGATAGTCAAGTTACAGATTTGGAAATAATGTCTTAACATTTATTAAGAAGTATATAACAGCATCATGCTCTTTCTGGCTATAGAGCAGAAACTGAGCTTGCTCTCCAATTTCCTGAACTGAGGATACTAGAAACTCACCTTTAACATAAGGGAACCACATTAGTAGAACCAGCACCTGTTTGAGAGGAAAAAACTGATCCAGGTCCTTGTGAGCAGTTGTGTGCCTTGATTCCTGGGAGGATTTGGGGCTGGCACAGGTCAAATTTAGGTAGTGTTAGACCAACTCAGGATTGGTGGCCAGGAGGAAGGGAAGCAGTACACAGATATGGTTAGCATAGCATTTTACATGGACACTTTGAAGCCCTTGCCCCATTCTGTAGAGACTTTTGATGTTCCCCATACATAGTGTGGGAAACTTGGGGTTTAATTCCACTTGAGAGGTCAAACTGCTGAAAGCTCAGGCATTCTGTATCTGTCCCAATGTAAGGCTCTTTACGTAACAGTTTAATTAAACCAGAGCAACTACGCAGCAGGTGCTGTTCATTTTGTAAATCAGTTAATAACCCTCAACACGGTGTCAGGAAAATTAAAGCCAGATCTGTTGCATCAAACTCTGTTTTGACCTATCAGATCATATCACCTGGCTTTTCGTCCCTCATGGGTAAATAATGATAATCCAGGTGCTGTCCCTAGTGCAGGACTATAACAAAGGTCTTCTGCAGGCAAGTTACCTATTGTTTAGAGTCACACCAATACCCTGGGGTGCATCTGGAATCTCAATGAGAGGGTGGTGATATTTATCAGAAGGCTAATTAATGAGTGCTGTTTGTGTGGGAAGAATGTAGTATCATGAAGTGCAGATATTCTTATATCATGGCCCCCTGTTGAAACTGTAAGTGCTAAATCTGAAGTGTGGTGTCTAATACATGCATACTTCTGCACAAGGCTTTTGTTTTGATTGACTCCTCCAGTTCTAAAATACAGAAGTGTTTAAACAGAATGATTCCTCCATGGAAATCAGCTCTACTTTATCGTGACAACAGGAGAAGAAAGGGTTTGGGTTTTTTTCTTCAGTAGAAAAGCTATAGAGCTGCACAACCATTTCCAAGATCTTCAGGAAGTCAGGGATGTCCATGGAGAAAAAAATAGCTGCTTCAAGTTAGGTCTCACTGTCCTTCTTTTGGCTAGAATATTTGGAGAGAATTTATGGGCAATGCTAACATTGCCTTCACCGCATACAGGAGCCTTGGGAATGCAAGACAAGGAACTTTGTGTAGGATAGTGCCCTCCATAATTCCCCTAAACAAACCAAAAAATCTACTTTTTGGTTTGTTTGTTTTTAGTGGAGCCTGCAGGTAAATGTGGGTTCCTGGCATTATCCACAGCTTATACATGTCAGACTGCTGTGTACCAAGGCATAATTAGACTGTGTCACTCATTTTTGTGTACTGCAAAATGACACGTCTGAATTATTTGTATGAATTCTTTATATATGCTATTATTTACAATAAAAATTAACCCCTTTCATTGTATGTAGAAGAAGCATGTTAGCATAAGCCATTTTCCTTGTAAACTCACACCTGGAATTGATTCTGGTGCATCAAAAAATATCCACAGATTAACCTTTGGTTGTGTTCTTGAGACTTCTGTATATTTTTGGGGGCTGTTTGCATTTTTACCTGCTGTAATGAAGACAGACTTCTATAGCTACATTGCTGTCAGAAAGTATATGCTGTGGCTAGCTAAGTAACATTTTCAGGCATTGCCTTTAGGGGAAGGAAAAAATCAAAATTTCTTAAAGGTCACTTTGTAAACCAATAGTTTGTGTCAAATGCTTCTGCAGTTCTGGACACTCTCTAGTGGTCACCTGTAATTGAACTCAGTAAAAAAATGTCATATCTTTTCTTTTTGTCACTTGCTCTTTATCTTTCTGTGATGCTAACTTCACTCTTCTCCCAACCCCTCACTGGCTTTTGCATTTCAGTAGTTCTGTTTCAGTGTGTCTTGTTAAAAAAAATGTTACAAATGACCCTACAGGTATGCTTTTCTCCACAGCAGAGAAATTGATCAAAATTAGTATTTTGCCCCAATTAGAACATTTCAGAATAGTGTTATATTTGTATCTTACGACTTTTTTTTTTTAAGAAGGAATGAAATGTGAAACTTCAGTTTGACATACATTCTCTCTGCTGTTGATCCATGGCATAAGTGCAGTGCCAAATTACCTGTCCATTTGTCCTTGTTTCCCTCATTTGTATTGTGATTATATTTATAAAGGAAGAAGTGTTTGGTTTATTTCAAGAAGAGTTTGGGATGCATGATTTTATCTTGGTCCCAGCAAAACACAGTTGAACTGCAGAGACATCTTTGCTTGTAGCTGCTCTTAGGATGTGAAATTTTGTTTGAGTGTTCATCTTAAATGATGATTACCATGAGGCTGTGTTTTTACTGCTAGTGATCATCTCTACTGCCTGGACTTCCTTTTCCATGGTGCTTTAATATATTAAGTGCTTAGCTTTGCTTTTATTAACTGGCTATCTTTAGCATATGTATGAGGAAATTCACAAGATGTGTTTGAGCCAAAAGCTTTTAGTAAAGTTTTGGGATAATATTAAATTACCTGTAGAAATTAATTTTATGAGAATTCTGATGAAACACTTGCTAAACAGCTCATTTATTCTCGCCTGAAACCTATTAAGCTTTACAGGCACATACTTTGCAATTACTACACTTCAGAGCATCCCAGGAATTTAAAATATGTGTGGACTTATACTCTTGTATCATGCAATTATAGTATATCCCACAGCAAAGCACAAGACAAGATGTGCACACAACATCCAAATCCTGTTATTGGATATGTGCACATATGGTGTCCAGCACTGACTGCCTCTCTTGCAGCTGTGCTGGAGTTGCTGGTTGCATTGATTTCCAGTGGGACACATCAGTAAAGAAAATCAGTGTGCAGGGTATGTGCTTTATGAAAAGATTCACTTTTGGCTATGCTGACCACAGGTAGCCAGTGAGACTTATTTATCATGTTTGCAGCCTTTACCTCCAAGCTGGGAGCTAGTGCCATCTTGCCTTCAGCCTCTCAAGTGCTCATTCAATCACCCTCATCTGACTGCTTAGCATATAACTGTGTTTTGTACTCGGCCTGACTCTGGAACAAGTGCAGCTTCATCATCTACAGCAGCAGCAAATAAGTGGGATCCTTGAAAGAATGATAGGCAAATGAATCTCTCTGACAGTGCATCAATTAACTTAGTAATGTATTACAATTGCCATCGGTGAAGAATACAAGCCAGAGCAACCTTGAGCATATCAGAGCTCTGCAGGATCCTGGCCTTGCCAGTGCAGCACTGCTAAAGGGTGAAAACAGCCAAATAATGCTTGCAGAATTAAGAAGTAACATTTTCAAATTATACTGGTGGGTTCAGTGCAGCACAACTGCTCCTTCTTCTCCTTTTGCATGCAGAGTTTGAGACTCCCCTCCACCCCAGCATGCTCTCCATACTGGCATTTAATGGGAAAAGAGTTTGCAGAATACCACGGCTATTGTGTGGCACCAGCAAGCTGGCACTGGACTTGCTGGATCCATGCTGGTTAATTAGGGCTCTACAGACTTCCAAAGCAGCCTGGTAGAACACCACAGCTCCAGTTTGCTGCTTCTATCCTTCGATTCTCTGCTGCTTGCTTTAGCCACAGAAAGCAGGGGCAAATGGGTTGTGGACAGGTGGGGGTCAGTCTTTTCTCCAAGGTAACAAGTGATAGGACAGAGAGGAGATGGATTCAAGTTGCACCAGAGGAGGCTTAGACTGGATATTTTGGAAAAATTTCTTTACAGAATTAATGATCAAATGCTGGAATGGACTGCCTGAGAAAGGGGTGGAACCACTGTCCCTGGAAGCATTTTAAATATGTGTAGATGTGGTGTGTAGAGACATAGATTAGTGATGGACTTGGCAGTGCTGGGTTAATGGCTGAGCTTGATCTTAAAAGCCTTTTCCCACCTAAATGATTCCATAAAGTGTGTTAAACAAGCCCTGGAGGCATTATTCCAGAGGCATGACTGGTCAGTCAAGGTCTGCAAAGAGATACTGCAAGCAGGAATATGTGTTTCTTTTTCTCTGTGTACCCCAGAACATGCACAGAGCAAGGTAGTAGCCACAGTATCTCAAATTTTGGCTACTGTGCATGTAGTACTTGGCATGGTACTTGCATTTGGATGACTTAGTTGCAGCTTCATAGTGAGAAGAACACCCATGAAGACCTAGTTTAGTTTTAACCTACCCCAGGATGGTCTGGTAAAGTCTTCTCTGAGAAAGGCCCTGATAGGAGGGATATTTCTTTGGTGCGCTAGCTACAGGATTTATGGAGTGAAGGTGATTCTTTAAAGCTGATGCAATCAATTCTAAGCTCTTAAAGGAAGTCCTTGATGCATTTCCTGATTAAAAGGTTTATTGTCTTGTGTCATCTTCAAAAAATGCATCAAAAGTCAAGTATTTGAATATATGAAGATGCAAGAGTACTGAATGCAAGAATACTAATTCAACATGTTAACTTTTTCTCCACATTGCTGTATGTGTTCCAAAGGTAGAACAGCTCTTGCAAGAAGGAGAAAAAGAGGACAGGACTGACTAATGACTGTCTGGATCATAATACAAACTTAAAGGGGGCAGCATTAGGACGGAACTTATTGTAGTGCTCAATAACGTCCTTTTGTTACAGCTTCCATGGCTTCAATTTCTTTTGGAAAGATGATAGTAAAGGTTATCACTTTCATCAACTCCTAAAATAGAAATGCGTATATTTTGCATGGTGGAATTTTCATTTTTTCCCTTTGCCTTCATTTTCTGAATGCAGTGAGAATATGCAATGTGAGAATTATTTCATGTTTTTCTTTTTACCTTTTAAAATAATTTTGGAAAAGTGTAGTTTTCCTAGAATTGTAAATGTTATTCATTGGTAAAGGAAAACCATACTTTTTAAGCTCAGTTTCTTTGGAGTGGCAAGGCACATCTGTTTTGTAAAAGTTTTTTCATTTATTGTTTAATTACCTGCATAAAACTGGAGAATTTAAAAGTTTTCCAGCATAATTAGAATCTTAGGCTTGCTGATAGTTTCAAATATAAAGAACTTGACATATAGCTATCCTATTTTAAAAACAGTAGTCTGAAGGAACAAATATAACTTCCTAAGTAATTGTTAAACCTTGATTGTTTTCTGTTTTGGCATAGCTAACTACCCTTTTTTTTATAGACTGTTTTTGATGAAAATGACACTTTTATGTGCACAAATCTCACTTCCTATGAAAATTGTCTATACTGTTCAACAGGGTTTATGAATCACTGCAAGGCACTCAGACAGTGATGGGATATTTCATTATGCTCTTATCAAAGAATATGCTATGCAGTGTGATTGTGAGTGATTTTTTTTCAATTAAGGTGTACCTGTTTCCAGTTATAACTCTCTTCCTAGCTAATAATAATTCTTCAGTCTCATTAAGGTATGTTATGCAAGTATCAGTTGAGAGCTATCATTTAGTTCTTCTGCAAGTAATAAAAGCAAAGAACTCAGGAAGGAGACCAAGCTTGTTTGACAGTTCAAGCTTTTATAAATACTTCTAACTGAGCCTGAAAAATTAAGGATGGAGTTTAAACGTCATTCAGCCTCCTACATTGACCCTACTCTTGCTGTTCTTATTGCAGGGACAATCCTGTTTCACCTCTGGTGGTAACTTTACATCCAGGCTTAAAGGACACAGTTTTTCTTTGCTTTTTAAGAACTTAGTCTTCTTGTAGGAAACCAACATCTGTAATTGCTTAGCAATAATGGTTCAAAACATATTGTTAGAGCTCTGTGAAAATGCAACAATCTTGTGAATGTTGAATTGCTGCTATCTATCTAACAGACCTATTAGAACAACTACTACCATTTTATTATATTAATATTCCTAATAATAGTTACACTATATAACATTCTTCTCTCTCGCTTTTATTTTTTTTTTTTAATTTAGAGTTTATAAAAATCATATTCTGATGTTCTTTGTTCTTTCTGCTGTTGGGTAGTAATTCTCTCAGCAAATATCAGCTCAGACTACTGGCAAAGCAAAGTGTTGTTTAACATGATTAAAGATATTGGAATTACCCAAAGTTGTTAACCTTGCACAAATACAATAGTATTTGAAGTTCTTGTTTTGTGGAGGGTGGGGGGGAGGAATTGATCTCTTAAATTGAGTTAGAAATATAGTATTAATAAATAGAGATTAAGATACTGAACTCCTTCCAATGTAATTTATTTTGTACAGATTATAAGGCATAAGGGACATTTTGTCTCTGTATTTCAGCAGAAATTCAGTAGTCTAATAGATGTGCAAAGCATTTAAATTAATTTGAACTTATACTTCTGTGGTTTAAAGTTTTCGCATATAGCAATCAAGGTGTAGCCTTTTTCCCTGAGTTACTGCATTAAAATATTTGCAATAACATCATAGCTTCATGGCTTTATGGTTGAATTGTCAAGTAGAATATGTTTTTGTCTAGTCCTTTATTGGGATGCTTAGCTGAAACATCCACAATGGCAATGAAGGTTTGGGGTCCACCCCCTCCACCCCCAATCCTTTATAGTTCAGGCTGTGCGTAATTGAATTCACATTTATATTTAGGTTGAGTAGAAATGAGGGGTTGTATCTGTATGTAAAATATGGGCTGACAGCAATTTCTGCCCTAGGTGCCTCTAGATGTCAGTGATTTGGTGGTGAAGGTGATTACCTGCTATTAGTCACAACAAAGGGCTTCTGGGCATAACAGCATCAAAGGAGACAAAAAGCCTACAATTCCAGAGAGTCAGCCATGTCAGGACCCAGGTGGCTGAAGGAAAAGAAGAGATTTGCTGCTGAACTTAAAAGGCAGCTCTTATACCTCTCCTCCTTTAAACTTAAGGGAAAGAAAAATAAAGAAATGGTGGGTGGAATAGTGAACCACAGACAGTTTCAGACAGTCCGTTCAGACTATGAAGTACAAATATCTTCAGGCAAAATATTAGGTTTTGTGACACAGGTTAGGCAAATATATATGAAGATGGTTTAGCTGTGCAAAGCAGTGTGCTGCTTTCACCACCCCAACCACAGCAGCTGGTAAAGTTGCCTCCTTCAGAAGGGAAGGCACTTCTGAGGAAATGTGGAGTTATTCACTTCCCTGAGATGCCTGTTTACTCAGGAAAATTGCCTGATACTAGATGGACTTTTACTCTATTCCACATTGATTACAACATTGAGCATTTGTTGTGATTGCTAAGCAGGGTCATCCCTTATGCCAAATAAACAAGCTGTAACTACTGTAATGTCAAAAGGATGATGTGAATGGCGCTAATACTAGGCACAGCATTGCAATCCTACCTTAATAAAATGTCTAATGATAATAATGATAATAATATCTTCCGTCTCACTCCACATATTGTGTTTAGATTCAACTGGAGGCAGTGATCTGTTGGAGCTAAGGAAAACACTGGAAAAAATAGATTATAATCCTAAAACTTGCAAATACTTTCTAAACAAAAGATTAAGGAGGCAAAAGTCTAAAGGAGAATGGCAGTACATACAAAGTCATGCTCTGAAGGATGAGGCAATTGAGGCTGTCCAATCTACCTGGTAAAGGCCAAATGGCTGGCTGACCAAGAACATTCCTTTCGCTCTTAGGCACATACTGAGTGCTGGTACCTAAAAGGAATGGTTTTCATTCAACACATTTGTATGAAAAGGTCTTGGATGAAATTGGAGGTTTATGGTTGGCCTTTTGGGTGATTTTTTTTACAGTATCTGAGTCAATTTACTTCAGAAGTGTCACAGAACCTCAGTGGCACACACACCTATAGGACACTCAGCTGTTTACAGAAAATCCATTTCAGCTCATACGGTGTGATAGAAGATGAATAGAGGCTTTCTGACACTCAAATTAAGGGAACTAAATGGAAATTGAGCATGAAAAGTGTTTAACAGTGCAGCAAAAGATAGGATTGCTAAAGAAAATAAATCTATTTTGTTACAAAATTGTAGCTTAGAATTGTAAGGTTTAAAAATGGTCACAGCTCTCTAATTACATCCTATTGTCCCTAATGCATGAATGAAAATGGAAAGAATGAGCATAATGCTTTGATCTGAAACAGTTGGTTTAAAGTAGTGTTCAGATGAATGAAAGCAACCACAATACGTAGTTACTCTTTGTCATCATTTTATTCATTACTTATATAGTCTTTTATAAATTTATATAATCTACAGAGGATATTAGGGTGACTTCTTTATCAGATGGTAATAAAAATACAGTGTATGAACAGTAAGCAGGTTTATGGAGGGGGATTGTGTTAATGGGTTTTTTTAAGATCCTGATTAGTTTTTCTGTGTTGAGGGCTATTGAACTTTGATTGTTTCTAGCCACAACAGTGATTTTTAATTTTTTTTTGTCCCTGAATTTTTGACTCCAAAATGTTGTCCCCAAATTTTAAAGAAACTCATTCATAAATACTTAGTAGTATATGTTAAAGTAAGAATTGTTCACATCCTTATTGAAAAAAATTTATAAACAGATCAGAGTAAAATGAGATGAAAATTAGAAAATACTAGGTATGTAGCACGTGATCTGCCATGATTTGTGTTATCTTTACTTATTTTTCTATTGTATCCTATCCTATGGTGCTATTTTTCTGGACACACTCACAATGATATAAAGCTCTGTGGCCATTTCTTCAAAATTACAAACCCTTTCATGCACAGGTCAAAAAATTTATTTTCTTTTCATGTGTGTATAATTGTTGTTATTCAACAGTAGGCTTGAAAATGTTTTCCAAAAAGCTATTTTATTATTGAGGGCTGAACATTACCAGGATATAGAGAAATCTTTTTTTACGCTTCCAAAATAGAAGATGCAGACTGAACTCCGGGAGAGGAAAAGCTCAAAATCTCAAGAGATAAATGGAAAAATATCTTCTTATCCCCATGTGAACAGATACAGAAAAAAAATAGAGAGAAAAAAAATCATAAAGGAAAAGCTCTCTAAGATCAAGGAGTCCAACCATTAACCCAGTACTGCCGAGTCCACCCCAAAGCCATCTCTGTACGTGCCACATCTACACATCTTACTCATAGCTCCGTGGATGGTGACTCCACCATTTCCTTGAGCAGCCTGCTGCAATGCTTGAGAACCCTTTTGGTAAAGAAATTCTTCCTAATGCCTAATCTGAACCTCATCTGACATAACTTGAGGCCATTTCCTCTTGTCCTATCTCCTGATACCTGGGAGAAGTGACCAACCCAAGTGATCCCACCTGGCTACAGCCTCCTTTCAGGCAGATTTAGATAGAGAGTGATAAGGTCACCCCTGTGCATCCTCTTCTCCAGACTAAACAAGCCCAATTTGCCTCAATCACTCCTGATATGACATGTGCTCAGCTCCTTCAGCTCCACTGTCCTTTTCTAGGCACACAAAAACTTGGCATCAACCAAAAGGAAGAACAAATTTCCCTGGGACCTCCACTGTTAGAAAACAAATGGAGAGGAGTGCTTAGGTGAGTCCTTCAATGAAGGGAGCCTTAAGGATAAGGAGGAGAATAATGATTACAATTAGAGTTAAGATCCTACAGCAGAATGCAAAGGTTCATTGTCAGATACACTGTCTGCTAGTAAATTATTATTGTGTTTCTTTGCTGTGATGTAAAGGAAAGATTGTAAAGATTGATTAAAGTCCAGGCCAGTTTTATCAGTTCAGGGAACACAAGTGAAGAGATTTCTTTTTGCACAGATAGTGTTGACTTGCTTGACTTGGACCGATTATGTCAAGTAAAACTGTGTTATACCACATGTGTCTCATCCCAGTTTTTTCTGTGACCTAAAAATACTTTGCTCACAAGGAACTTTGACTTTGAAGAAATAGAACTTATAATATGAGAAGAGGAAGTGCAATGTAGAGCGAGTCACAGATCCATTGAGACTGAAACCTTGATAACTGAGAGAAGAGAAAAAGTACTTTGATACTCATATGAAGCCTTGTAATTGAAACATTGGCTCACTTGAGTTATTCCTTCTATAAATTGAAGTGCACAATATGAAGTGACAATTTCCTCATGGGAAATAAGCAAGACCTTGGCCCTTTAACAAGATTTATTCAAAATATTGAGGTGCTGTTCTATGCATTACCTTCAAAAATATTTGCAATTTAAGATGTACCAATTAATAAATCAAAAATATATTAATTTGGTGTCTGAAGTATGAGAAACCAACTTATGTCAGTCTGATGACTTAGTGAAAAATGATAAATCACGTATACCATGTTTATTTTTTATAATTGAGAGAAAGATAATTATCATGGCTGTAAAAATAATAGCTTTAACAGATTAGTTATTTATTTTTTCAGAACAGTTGCACAAGCTTTTAAAAGCTTGATGTGTAAATGCTTTGGCAGGATTTTGCCTAGCTCTGAAAATGAGTTTGAATCCTGTGCTATAAGTGTTCCTTAGCTGTCCTTGCAGAGACATCATCCTTCTCCTTGAGCAACTTTAATCACAGCTTGTTATGATAGTATACAACATCTCATGCTATACTATAGGAAATTACAAAGTGAAGACTTCACTAACTGGGACTTACTGCTCTGTAATGCTCTTTCTTCAGTAAATGGAGTCCTCTATCCCCCTTCACCCTGTTCACAAAGGATATTTATAAACATTACAGAATAGAAAACAATAAGAAACTATAGAAAAATGTGTCAATGGCTGTTGAAATAATAAAAATAATTAAAAAATAAATAAGTAAATACTAATAATTTAAAAATTAATTAAATCATTGGGAGAAATATACTCTCCTGTTTGATCTAATGGAGATTTTATCCTAGTGATTCTTGTGCAGTAGGAACCTTGAAGCCTAGAGAAATTACAAGATAATTAAGCTCATGCATGTGTTGTGAAACTAAGGCTGAGGTCTGTGGTAACCTGGTCACTATCTGCTGTAACGGAAATAGGAGGGTCGTTCCAATGAAGCAAGCAATTATTTATGAGTATGTCAGGATACCCACCATCAAAAAAATCTGTTGTTTTAATTACTAATTTAAGTAATGTAGTTTCAGAAATGGCAGGTTTTTGTTCTTCACGAGTATTCAGGGATTTTCTTTTTCATCAATATAATCTCCAACTACTGAATGCAAGATAATGTCAAGTCATTGTAACTTCAGGCAGTGTAGGTTATAAGAACACTCCTTTTGACTTTCAGTGCTGAACAGTGAGCCATGCCCTGCAGGAAAACACTCAAATATTACTATTTGTAGTACAGTAGTGTTTGTAGCGCAGAGTCAACAAATCATCGATGAACTTGAGACTGCCCCTCTAAGATAGTCATTTATGCAGTGCACAATGGAGGAGGAGGAAGCAGCATTGTCCTGGCTGCCCTCAGTTATTTAGGTGCTCTTAGACAAAGCTGAAGCTTGGACACTGTTGGGTGGAGGCAGCCACACCAGTGTCCCTTCCAGCAGGTGGAGACATAGCAGTCAAGTTCATGGAAGCTTGTGAACTTGGCCAATGTAATTCAAAACCATAGGAATGAAACTAAGTGTTAGTCAGCTAGTTAATTTCTGACTTTAGAGGCATGCCCTGGGATCCTTAAACTAATCTTCTCCACCTGACTGCTCTGAAGCATTTAATAATGCTGCAAAGGTAAATGGGATTTTCAATGGTCTCTTTTTATATCTTCAGGCAACAGACAGGATGTGATAGTTTAAGGATCAGCTGGAATGCCATTGTATCTTCACACTGCTCAGTGAGTGAAACTCAGGTTTTTCTTCTTCTATCTCCTAAATTAAATAATATTAGAATGACTGGAACATGGACTTTTTTCATGATATCCTAAGGCCTCATCTGCTTCTCTTACCCTCTTCTTACCTTCTGTGTTTTTCTTTCTTAATGGTTATGTAAGAGTTCTATTAAAGATAATTTGCCTCATTGATAAAACAGTTTGCAACAAAAAACTCTTTCCATCCCTCATATAAGTCAGCTTTGGTTTTTTTTCATCTAATCTTTATATCTGTCATGAGCTGCTTTCACAGTATGTACTTTTGTTCAAATCTCAAAACCATGGACTTGCAAATGACTGCATTAGCAATCTAGTCTAAATTGAATCCATGTGTGTTGTTAAAGCCCCATGATACAAAACAACTGCCAGGAACCTGCAAACAGTTTCATTTTATTAATGTAATATTGCAAAAGTAGTCCAATGACTGTGATGGGAAAAATAATTTCAAACCAGAGAACGTTAGATTCAGAAAACTTTGCTAGTTTTTCTGCAGTGTTCACTTGGAGCTTGCTGTCTCTGCCAAATGTGATTTTTGGTAATGTGCTATGTTAAAATGTTACTTCTACCAGACCCCAAAATGCAAGAGCAGTACGATTATAAAAATTTCTTGCATTTAAAGCACTGATTTCTCACACAGAATGTTTGGCTGCCTTGCTGATGTTGCATATAAAGAAAGCAAATCATGGCTGTCTAGCACTCGTGCTTTTATAAAAATGGAATGGAATTATTTCTTTAGCGTTAATTTATCTATCATTTTCACAGATTACTTGAATACCATGCAAAGGGCTACAGAAAAATTGGTCATCACTGATTTTACTTCTATTTGCTGCCATGTGACAGTGAGAGACAGCTGCTGTTGTTAGTATAAATTCTTGTTTCTAATGCTCTATCCCCAAATCAGGGGCACTTCCTTTTGTTGTGTAAGAAGTATTTGTCTGAATGGAAAAGTATTTATTCCGTACAAACTTGATTATAAAGCATCTTCATGGAAAAGGGGGAAGGAAATTGAACTACTTTTGTCTTCTGAGGTAGAAAATAGAATATAAATATGTCAGTTTGTATACTTTTTCTATCTGGTTATTCACTTTTTCTCCCAAAACAGATATTTCATTCTATTTGAAGTGCCTTTGTTGTACTTAAGTCAATAAACAGAGACTATTAAAGACTTAGTATTCATTAGAGAGATTACAATGTTGGAACATATTCTCTAAGCTGAAATCAACTATGCCAGTAATATAAATGCATTTCTACCAGGATAAACTGCTATCCTAGATCACAATTTCAAAGAAAATTATTGGTTCATAATTAGACAGTTGATATTTGGAGGTTTTAGTTGTTCAGTGGTTAGACCTTTGTTTCCTGTACGTTAAAATTCCCATGTACATTAGGTGTTGTGTGCCAGGATGCGTTTGTCAACAAGAGATAGATTGCTTAAAAGACTGTTTGGCTTTAGGTGGTAAATTTCCAAGCATTCAGAAGAAGTGCTTGTTTTTAAATATCTGGGCTTCTTTGCCTTAGAATTTTCTGAAAGAATGAACCCCACAATAACCACTGACCTGCTGGCAGTTGTATGTGAGGTCTTTACCTCAATGGTTGTGCTCTGAGCATATAAATGTGACCTTTCCACAATGGACTTATATGGAATTTCTAAGTGGATTATATTGTCTCTTTGCTCGCAGCACTTCACGGTGCTTCAGTTTTATTGAGTTTTCTGTGATTAGCATCATGGGAACTGTAGATAGTTGCAGGGGCTTCTTAGGCTTATCAACGAGAGATATCTGAAAGGTGGTGGAATTAGGTGACCCAAGAAGGCAATTAGACCTTTCTGCAGAAAATACCTGTAATTTATGGTGCAAAGTAAAGAAAAAATTACTTTTTTCTTCACTGTGTGTTTACAGAGTGTGTTTTTATTAGTCTTCCTTCAAAGATATTTAAAAGCATGGGTCTGTAAGCAAAAAAAACAGGCTAGCTTCCCCCTATAAAATAGATTCAAAGGAAAAAAAATCTGAATTGGACTTTGGAACTACTAATACAGGGCTGTGTCTTTTCCTGTTTGATGGAGGTGGTTTTTTGTATATGTAGGTTTTTGTTTGTTGCTTTTTTTTTCCCCTTCATTTCCTAGGAAACAAGCCCAGGACTCAGTCAGACTTAAAAACTTAAAAGCAAAACAAAGTGTGTGAAATTGTATAGAATGTGATGTTTTAGTTAATGCAAATTAAATAAAAGCTATTTGCACTGCTCGGATGTGTCGATTGAATTTAAAGGAGAGATCAAACCTAAAGACATCTTGGACTTTGATTTGAATAGTATCTTAGTAACTGTTTGCACATTTTTACTCTCAATTTTAATCACATAAGGACAGGATTAATGGACTCATGTCAAGACCAATTATTAAGTGCTTGATTTGTATAACTAGATATTCCTAGAAGGTGAAACTTGCTGCCTGCATTAATACTGAAGGCAAAGCAAAACTGTATTCTGGTACCATGCAACAGTATTCTCTTGCTGCTGAGCAGAACTGAAGGTGAAACTTGAATTTTTTTGGGCATTAATGTAAGTGACATTTCACTTTGAGGGCCTGATCCAGCTTCTGTAATGGACTGACTGCAACAGAGTGAAGACTCTTGGTCAGTCACAAGAAGCATGATTATGATTAGATTTATTGCTAATACAGTGCCTAAACATTGCCAGTGCAGTATATAACACTATCAGATCTAAAAGGCTATAATATAAGGCAGGTTTGGCTGGAAATGTACAGGTTTACAGCCTTTGGCCTTGCAGAATGAACAATTACAAAGCAACAAAGCACCTATGGAGCCACGTTAGGATTTTATTTCTGTATGTGACCAGATATTTTGTGCATTTCCTCACTTATCTAGAAGGGACTGTTCCTGGTCTTCAGGGTGGACACCGCCTGAAAGCAGCCCTGCCAGAGGGAGGGATCCACAGGGAAGCTGTCTGCAACTTCAGGATAGCAGTTTGCCCTACTGGCCCAGTCTGCAGCAGCATTTTAACCATTTTGCAGGCCAAAGTGCACCAAAGTCAATTGAAATCCCTCCAAGCTCCCCATCTCTGGAATGCATTAATTATGTGAGCATCCAGACAGTTTCTCCTGCAAATCCCACCTATCTTTTGTCATAGATGCAGTCACGTTGACATGAACTCCACTGAGAACAGGAGTGAGCTGTGCCAGAGTGGTGTTCCTTGACAACTGTGGGAGTTGGATAGACGTACTCTTTCAGTAGCATACTGTGAAAACCTGTCAGACCATCATATTCCCAGATAAGTGGCTTCTAAGAAGTTTCAGGAATGTAATTAAAATTTTCCTAAGCATTTGTAAAACTTGGTTCAAGAAAGTACATTTCATTTGCAGATCAAAGTTGAGACAAGGTTTAGTGTGGAGTTGTTTTGACTCCAAGCAGGCAAATGAAGAGGTAGGCCAAAAGACTTAGGGCCAAAATTCGGATTAAAACATTGGAAGCCAATGGTTTAGCTTAAGGACCATGGAAGGTACCATAATGAAAAGGTTGCACTGGGACAGGGAGGACATTTATCGCTCCTACTGTCTAGTCTCTGATAATGTCTAGGGGGGAAAATGCAAATACTTGAAGGAGAGTGTAAGGCTATTGAGGCAAATGCATAGTAATACTTCATTACTTTCCCAGCCTCAAACCATTTATAATTTGGAAAATTACTGGGCTAGAATAGTTTATGTGCAGTTTTTTAACCCTCAATGTATTTCTTTCATGAAGGTACCCAGGCTGCTCTTGAATTTATACTAACTTGCAGCTTGCTGTGGCCAGGAATTCTACAGCTTTGTGACAAGCTTTGAGATGAACCAACTACTTTCAGGATTTTCAGAATTTTTCACATAGTAATTTTAATTTGGCATGATTTAGCTCTTGCACTAGAAAAGGTGTTGGTCACTGTAGACCTTTTCCCTCCATGTTATTCTTAAGTAGTTAGTTGCTGCACATCCTTCTTTATCCAGAATAATAAGTCTGTACCTTCAGGTTGGAAGAATTTCAGGAGGTCTTCAAGTCTAACTCCACTCCTTTGTGTAGAATCCATCCAGTTTTGCCAGGGCCTGTGCAGACAGAGGATCATACTGCACAGTCCTTGAGATGCAAATTTTCTATGAGTTGATAGCATATTATAATGACATTTTCTTTTTTTTTTCCTTAGACATGTGTAAATTTCTGCTTTTAAAAAAAAATTAGTATCTTTAAATTGCAGGACATATAAGAAGATATTTTATATATCACAAAATTTGGTTTGTGAAAAGAAGTCATGTATGTAAACTCTTTTCAGTTGAAGTACTGCTACTTGTTGAAAATCTGAATGTGGAAAATACAATATATTTCAGTTGAGAGCTCATTATATAAATGGGGTTTCATAAGAAAAGTTCTGCCTTTCCACTATTAATATTCATCATAGTGACATAAGATTAAGAGACAAGGCCTTATTCTTAACATGATATTAAAGACAGAAGTTGATGGAGGAAACATATCAAAGAAAAACTCTTTCTTGATTACTTTTAAAACCAGGAGAAAGGGTAAAACTGCAGCATTTTGCAGTGAACAGCACAGCATCTGTCTGAACTGCGGAATTCATTCTTCACCCAAGATTGTTTTTGTATGTATTGTGAACAGCAACCTTATAACCAGAGCTGATAAATTCTGAAGTTGTATCCTAGGAAGCTGTGGCGTACATCTCTGATGCAGCCCTGTTATGGTGGAATATTGGTAGCACTGCATTTCATTTGTGCATCTGATGATGCAGTTCATGAGCAGGCACAGAGAAGGACCCAAAGCTTCAGGCTATCAAAGGGAATAAACTAAACAAAGACACATTCTTCATCAAAGAATATGTAGAGCTGAGGCAGTACATCACACAGACTCTCATATCAGACTAAACACTCCCCTGGCTAAGGGCAAGCAAAGCTTTCATGTCAGGTGAGGTGTGACAACAGAGAGCATAAAGCCTATTACACATTCATCCTTTCACACCACTTCTTCAAAGAGCAAAAAATACCTTTTCAATCTGTAGAACTGTGTCTGAATAGTCTTCATCTTGGTCATTGCTGGGTATTGTCAAATGCTCTCTAAGTTTGTGGACCACATTCGGGCTTATCTTTAATGTCATACACACATCCCTCTGAATACTAACATGGTATCATTGGTGGCAGTGCTTAGATATGACTGCTCAGCTGCTGATCACCAGCAAAATAAGGAAAGGTGACCTGCCTGCTGCATTAGCAGCGGTGGTGAAACCTGAGCTTAATTATTTTTTCTAACTTTGCATCTTACTCCATGGAATTTGTGGCCAAGGGAATGAAGTCTAGAAAATTTCACTGACAAAATGTTAGGAAGCTTAGGACGTTATAAGGTTTGGAGAATTCTTGAAGACAATGGATTCTAGGATGCAAAGAAAGCAGAGGAGGTGAGGTGACAATTTTCAAGCAGGTTTGAATTAGCTGCAGTGACAGAATGAATTAAGTATTTTCTATATTCTCCTATGCATCAAGCTGACTGGCATATAACAAAGATGGGCTGTCATATGCTGGGAGAAGCCTTGAAGCACCTGGAAGGAAGGCTCGAGCAATCTATATCACTAGAGGTTTTAGAAAGACATTGCAGAAACAGTTTAGAAGTATTGCAGAAGCAGTATAGCTGCTGCTGCCTTGCTTTCAGTCATGAGGAGACTGAATCTGCTGCAATGCACAAGCCGATGTTGGTATTCAATGGAAAAACAACCTGAAGATAATGTGAAAATAAGCTATAGAAGAAGATTGACAGTCTTGATAAAATGTACTAATGGGCTACTTTAAACTAACAGAAGCATCATAATAAGAACTAATGACTGGAAGCAGAAGATGCATAAACTCAAATTAAAAATAAGACAGATTTTTATGCGGAGAGTGATTAACCTTTGGAAAAAAACTGCCAAGGGGAACTGTGAATTGTGTATTTCCTGAAGATTTGAAATTAATACCAAATGTTCTTTCTGACAGTTAGGCTCCAGTTAGGCTTAGTAACAGTCCACAAATAGCCCAATCTTTTTTTTTTTTTCAGAAGTGGAATTGATGAGTTTTTTTGCTTTGGGGTGTTGGTTTGTTTTGGTTTATTTTCAACATAGTAAAGTTTTACTTCTTCCACCTTGCTACAACCAGTGTATCACCTGCTGACCTTCCTTTTGGATTTCAATCATCAGTGCCTGTTTTAAATAGACAGTGTAACCAATGCGTCATAGAAAACAGTAGTTCAGAGTTTGGATGTGGGAGGCTCAAAATTAGCTCATAAATTCTTTGTTATTGTGTTTACTGCAGTAAAATCTTGATTATTCATATGCTACAGGAAAAATGGGCAAATTTTTTATTGGTGAAACACTGGAAATTGGGTTAGATGTGGCCTTAAAGACTATGAATATATTAATTGATATACAACTACTACTACTAGCAGATGGTAATGGTGGGCTTATTTCTGTTTAGGAGTTTGTGCCTTGCCTGACTTGCTTCTATTATTAATCAATTTCTTAAATAACATATAAGTAATAAAATGTGTATTTTTCTTCTTTTATGATATTTTGATTTTTATATTTAAAATCCACCTGTAAATTGCACTATAAATTTTATGTGCAGTGTCATTGTTCAGTGTTAAATCCAACATCCTGTGCAACATTAAATTCAGTGCTCTAACCCCAGCTATAGCATACAGAGCACTGCAGTCAACCTGATGGGATCATACACTCACATTACCAGGCTCCCGTAAATCATTTGACTGTCATTAAGTCTGCAGTCAAAATAACCAAGGTCTTTTTTCAGTTTTCCCATGTCCTTTTGTATGCATAAGAATATAGCAGTATTTTTCAAGTATAAAAGTTTAGCAGAAGAAGGAAACCAAAAACATTAGGGGATGGAAAAAAATCCATCTTCCCTTACTTGACATTTTGTTATTAGGGGAATTCAGCAACAAATAACTAGTATAGGATTCTTTGCTTGCTTAGACTGCTTATTTACTCCCTACTTAATATTTGTATATTCAGTAGTGTCTTACGGCACAACTAAAGCTTATTCTGCCCACAATAAAAGCTACTCCCTGGCTCTGGAGTTACATAGTTTAAGTGTCAGCTTGTAATACCCTTGCTCATTTTGCAAAGATATATACTTTGCAAATAGTCATTTTGAATAAAGCAATGTACTACTCAGAAGGAAGAAAGGATGCAAAATGTGGCCCTAAGGATAAGATTCATCTCCCTTAAATTAGCTATTCAAAGTGCAGTTAAACATTTCCTACTTGATCCCTTTTAATATTGATTCAGCTGTCTGGCCCAGGCAGACATTTCCCTTGTATATATAATGTACTTCTACTTGGAGCAGTCAGGAGC
The DNA here is from genome assembly GCF_000277835.1 of Geospiza fortis. Classification (NCBI taxonomy): domain Eukaryota; kingdom Metazoa; phylum Chordata; class Aves; order Passeriformes; family Thraupidae; genus Geospiza; species Geospiza fortis. Next base: position 8,131,037 of record NW_005054304.1, read on the forward strand.
TTCCCTTGGCAGTGAACTTCCAGGCTCTCAGACTCCTGCTATGATTCTTAGAGCTCACATCCTTTCCCTGCATTGACTTCTACAGTTGTCCACTTTTTGCTGTATGTGTCCCATCTTCCTTTGATAGAGTCATAGAATCACTGAAGTTGGAAAAGGCATTTACGTCCAGCACTTAACCCAGCACTGTCAAGTTCACCACTAAACCATGTCCTTGTCACATCCATGTGTCTTTTAAATGCCTCCAGGAATGGTGACTGTACTACCCCCCTGGGCAGCCTGTTCCTTTCTGGGTCTTTCAGACAGGCATTTGAACGATTCTATTCCCAGTAAAATATGAAATGAGGGCCAGGAAGGAGAGTTGTAGAGAAGACAGGCTGACCAAGCTGAATTACATGTGCTTCCATCTCCTGGTGTGGTGTTTCAGGATCATATGGATGCAACACCTGATTTCTGACCTTCTCACCTCATCATTTCAGACTTGGTGCCTGAAGTAGAGGTAGCTTGCATCTTACTGCAGAATAGAAGTGTGAGGGAGCAGGACAGCTATTTTGGAAGATTGTAGAGTTCGAATCTGGGATGCCATCACTAAGAAATGGTGTTAGCATAAGTAAAAGCTTTTTATTATGGAATGGTGTGTGGGGAAGGAAGAAAGGGAAATGTGTCAGAGAAAACTGTTCCACAAAGACTTGTGCTTCTCTGTCCTTTATGAGGAAACTTCATAGGAAGATGAACTCCAAAAACCATGTCAGAAACCATCAGCAACATTTCAAAACAACTAGTGTTTGGTTGCCCCCCTAAGAACTGGGAGAAATCCCAGATTTATGTAGTTGTACAAACATCTAATAGCTCAAGAGATGGTCATATACCTCTTTGATCTGATGGGCAAAGCGTGAGCTCAACCATTGCTTCTGCTTCCACCTCTGTGTGAGTCAATTGTTTAATCTTGAATAAGTGTCTTTCCCTCCTCTGGCTGCTGGTTTCCCTATGCATAACACAAAGACCAAATATTGAGCCAATTAGCTTCTGAATTTTGGTGCATGGACATAACGAAATTGCAGGCTGTACTCAGGAGCTAAAATAATTTAGAGGATGAGTTAATCAGCACTTCTTACTAACACCCATCTACTTGTGAAGTGCTCAGGCATTACGTCAACTACCGTATGTTTGGACTCATTATACTGGAGTGGGCCCACATCTATCTCAAAGATAGATTATGAAATGCTTAGGCTATTCTCTGTCTCAGACCTTGGCTAGCAATCTGGGGCTGTTATAAATCTGGGGTTGTTATAAATCTCTGCTGTAATTTCTGTTATACCAGACTGGGAATTGAGTTTTTCTCCTGCATGCTTATGGTAATGGATTGCAGGTTACCAAAATTACCACTTATTGTATCCACCAAATGCAAGCCACCAACTGACAAAATTACCAATTACTCTAATGCAGGTAATTGTTTTCCTTCAGGTTTTAAGTCTTTTTTTATGGGATTCTTAATTCTTCTAGATGTTGTTTGTATCCATCTAGCCAGCAAAACAAATAGATCTGTTAGCACTTCCTCACTTTTAATGACTTTTTAAATAGGTGTTTCTTATTCATCTTGAGTTCTCATGTGTTTTCTGAGAAAGTTTAAATGGAGTTTTCTGCCTTGGAATAAATGTACCTGTAGAACAAATGTCTGTTTTCTGAAGGGTTTTCTTTGAACAGAGTATTTATGCAGAAGACCTTGTGAGAAAAAAAACCACAAGGGGATGGAGGGGAATGGGTAAAATGTGGTGTCTAGATATAGCTTAACATTAAGTAATATGTGTAGATATAACTTAATGCTTTTTTTCCCTGTTTCTGTAACTACATCACTGCAGAAATGCCATTCTATGACTCACAGATAACTTTTAGCAAGCTATTTATGTATTTGAAAAGGTTTGGTTTGTTGTGGGTTTTGCCTCATTTTTCTTTAAGGTTTTTATTGGCGGGTGAATAATGTAGTCAGAAATCTCTCCCTCACAGCTATGTACTTGTGGATAGTTAGTTGTAGAGCCTAATCCTCTATTTCTTATCCATGGCATAAAATGGGATGATGCATCTGTGCCTTTCCAATGACACTGGTGCTTCTATTTGACCCATTTATTTGGAGAGGAGAACCATCTCTGTTTATCAGTGAAGGAGGAGAGAAGGCACTCCTGTTCTTTAGTTTGTCCCGCTTGGTTTTCATGTGCTTTGAGACATCCCCAAAGGGTAGAAGTCCAGGAAACTGGTAGAGAGGCCAAGTTTTGGTTTTGCAAGCAGTGATAGGAAACTCTCTCACAGCAACTTAAAATTTGTGGAAGGTTTCTTTCAGAACATTTCATGTGGACAACAGTACTGTAGAATCACAAAATTGTTTAGGATGGAAAACACCTTTGAGGTCATCAGGTCCAGCTATCAACCCAGCACTGCCAAACTCACCATGAAGCCACATCTACACATCTTTTAAATGAATTGCCATTCATCCAGGAATGGTGACTCAACCACTTCTGTGGGCAGCCTGTTCTAATGCCTGACCACTCTCTTGGTGAAGAATTTTTTCCTAATATTCAATCTAAACTTTATCTAGTGCAACCTGAAGCTATTTCCTGTTGATCTATTGCATCCTCTTGTCCTATCCCACTTCTCTGTTTAAATTGGTATTTTAGCAGTACAGGCTTGACATCTGCCCTGTGTGTGACTTGCAAGATGAAGTTTTCCAATATTGCTATAAGGCTGCTGGGGAGAAGCAGTGCTTGCTGGAGATCCACAAGGCAAACTCTTAAATATGTTTGTAAGGACTGTAATGAAGGCCCAATATATTGTTTTTCAAGAGCTAAAAGCAAAACTTTTCTGTAGCAAACCAAATATTGTTTTCCCCCAGAGTGAAATGCTGTGCCTTATCTATATATGCCAGGTGACAGATTTTATCTGCTTGTTCTGTCCTTAAGGAATGTATAGACAAGTTGGTTTTTCTTGCAAAATCTGATAAAAAGCCTGTCTCTTCCTTTTCTATAGAATTTTAATTAAATATACTGTTCCCCACTTGTGATAGGGTTTGCCAGGGAATAGCTGCTTTTGTTCCCTTGTGCAATATGGACAAATAGCCTGTTGGGATAAGAGACGCTTGAAGGATTGTAGGACACTGAAATGGTCTTCAGGATCTCTTCCCTGTTCATTTACAGGTTTTATTAATTTCATGACCTTTCTATTTAGGTGCATGGGTAAAAACTATTTTTAAATGTGAAATGATGCTGGTGTAGTACACTAGGTATTTTTTCTTGAGTTTAAGTCCCAGTTAACAGAAAGTTCACTAGCATTTAGACATCATATCTTTGTTCTGAGCATAGCAAGTAACGAGATAAAAACAAATCTCTTCCAATTTCCAATACTTAACGGAAATAAAGTCTCTTCATTTAAAGGTTCCATTCTGTTTCTAATATTTCTTTTGAAAGGAACACTATATTATACCATGTGTTACCTTTTGTTCCCATCTTTTTCTGGCATATTCAAAATGCACAATTACATGAATCCACGATTGCTTGTTGCACTTCAGTTCAGGGTTACAAATTTTGTCTAGAGAGAGTTCTTTACTAAGTCAAATGTCACGGGTTAAATTTGGATGTTGATTTGAATTTCTGTCACCTGCCTTCCTCCTCCACTTATTTCTACACTATTTTATGTAGTTCCATAAAATGTTTAGTGGTTACTAGAAAAGTTGTTTCAGGAAAAAGAAAGGTCACTCAAATAAAGACACCAAATTACCAAATGCAGCTAGAAAAGGCTCAACCATTTAAAAGGTCAGATTAAATAAGACACGCTGTGGGGTAATTTATCCCCCAGCTGCTCAGCTTTTATGAAAGTTGATGGAAGCGCAGAGGTGAAGGAGCTGTGTTTTAAGAAACAGTTTCTGAAGCAAAAGTTGATGAAGATTGATGTGTCTTCTGTCAAGTGCCCTTCAAAGATATCTATCCACTCAGAAGGTGAACATCTCTCTGTGCGATGCTCACAAAACATTCTTTTCTAGCTCTCACGTCTCATAAAGCAAACATCCTCAAGACAGAATTATAAAGGGACAAAGGTGGAAAGAACTTTAAGAACTGGCTCAGACTTTGGTGCATCTGCCCTTGAATTTTGTGTGATGTCTCTGAGTGTTGACAGATTGAATACTGCATTACGTGCTGCACATTGGCAACTGATAATGTGTTTTTATTAAATGCTGCAATTTTTTTTCAAATTCTCCTTTGAGAAAAGCAAAGTAATACTGTCATTTTAGTGCATGTCAGTGAATGCTTTAGGAAGGTTATGTTGTCAAAGAGCTGCCTTGTGTGCCTGTGGCAAATTATCTGTTTTAAGTCCATCTTTTCTTTTTTGAGTGAAAGGTTCAGTGCTATGTGTTCGCAGCCATTCAGTTTTAGATATAATAGTTATCAGTTTTACAACTGCTCTTTGCTTCAAAAACTGCTAGGTAATATTCTACATGCAATGAAAAGAGATTATATTTATGGGAATACAGGTGTAAGGTACAATCTTAGGTATGTTGATCATAGAGAGTTAAAGGAAGGAAGAGGAGATAACAGTAGCCATCGAAGGTGTTTTTTCTCAGAATCTGGGAAAATTGGGAAAAAATCTTTGTGAAAGTTGCTGGGTTTTTTTTAAAGGAATTTTTGTCTTCCCCAGTTTACTTAAATGTTGTTGTAGAATGACTGGAAGTGTTCATGAGGAATTGCAGGCCAGTAGGATAGTCACATGCCCTATCTCAGTTATCATTTAGTTACCATTAAGGACTGTCTTCTGTTGCTGTTGATGCTTTTGTGTCCAGAGCACCTGTTATTCCCACAAGAACTTTCACACTGTTATTCATCCAGCTTTCACCTGGAGAGTTCTGTTTCAGACCATGTGTAAATCACACTGGTAACCCTGAAACTGCACTGAGAAGGCATTGTTCTAACAAGCAAATTTTTTTTTTGAGTTTACAGACCCTTAAATGGTATTGAATTTCCCTCTTTCAAAGGCTGTTTTTCTTGCAAAGCTGTTGGATCAATAGCAAAGTTAATAAGGAACTGAGACTGCTGCCCCCTCAGTTTGAAGAGCAAGGAGCCCAGCCATGTGCTCTCTCATGGAGATCTCAAAGTTCTCTCCTTGGTACAAGAAATTAACCTGTAGGATACAAGAAAAAGCCTCTTTTCTCTGATTTTAAGAATTATTTGTAACAGGTAAATAGAAAACTTTTTCCACAGTATGAAGCTTGTGTCTCACAAGCATCTAAATTTTGAGGGGTCATTTTATTTATCATGTTTTAGTGTCCAATTGCCTTTTATTCTGCACTAGTCTTATTGTATAATAAATTCAGCAAAAACACTGAGAGCTTAGCTCCACACCTTTTCATGTGTTATGTTAACATTAAATAAGAAGTGTAGTTACCTGGATAGCACTTTTCCCTTGAGTACTTTTAGCAGTTTTTACCATCTGTACTTTTAAATAGGCAGTTAACTTGAAATGATCTGGTAATGGTGACTGTTTATTCCACTGTTCTGTCCCATATTTTTGGGGATCCGGTTTGCTCTATCAGCTTTGATATTTAATTTTTGTCAAACTTGTTTTTTTGGACAGAACACATGGATGTTATCTGTTTAGTTAGGTGTAACTCCCAGCTCAGGGTTAAATCAGGAACTGATGGCTGGTTGTCATAGGAGGAAGGAATGTTCCAGCTGAATCACAATATACATTTTAATATGGTATATGCTTTCTCTGACATGGTCAAGCATCCCACTTCTCAAAAAAATTGGTGCAGAACTCTCTAGTGCCCATAAAATTCACCAGTGCTGGGGCCCTATTCTTGATTCTGTTAATTAATAAACCATTAGGGCAGATTTTAATGGGATTGGTACTTCTCATTTAGATTCTTCCATCCATGCTACTCAGAGTGCTCCTTTTAAAACAGATGAGATGAGAGGCCTACCTATATGTTCATAAATATTCTGTGTACAGCATGCCTTTGAATGTGGGGGGAAAAACTCTGACATGTTTCAGGGGCACTCTCCTGGATTTTTATCACACTATTGTGGTACACATTTATTTTTTTCTCATGAATTTGGACTGAATTTCAAAGATAAATAGAATTCTCGGGCTTGATAACTCTTGAATGAATATTTTTGCTTTAAAATGTACGTTTTTAGCTATAGAGTGTACTTTGTTCTACTCTACTTGGTGGCAATCTTAGAAAAGATTTTTCTATACTTTTCATCCTTCTTCATAAAGCACAAACAAAACCCAGTGTATTGTTAGTGACCATGTAGAAGATATGTAAATGTAGGAGCCCTTGAAGTACAGTCAGTACAATAAGTATTTGAAGTGATAGCTACAAGAGTTTCTTTGGATACAGGATTTCTTTATAATTTCCCCAATACATGCTTTTGTTCATGTAGTGCTACACTAACACTTTAAGTGTATTTCTTCTTTCAGTCTCGTTGGGTATAGATCAGTGAATCATTACAGCAGTTTTAGAAGGTAAGAGACTGCACTCTTGTACAAATCTAAGCTTGTGTACTTTCTTTGACAAAACTAAGCAAAGCAGAGTAGTTCTTTGTAATGCTTATATATAAAAAGTAAAAATCACTGAGACAAACCTGCTGCTAAAGATGTACTTTCCTGACTTTATGGTAAAAACTTCCAAATAAAATGCATCTTACTGACTGTCTACTGAAAGGTATTCTTGAGGTTTTCATCACTTCTAAAAATAGAAGGAAATAACCACTTTTCATTTAAATTCTCTAGTCATGGGAGACTTTCAGAGCCGCCTTTGGAGTCTAATTGCTTACAGCTTCTTTTTGCAGTTTTAGTTGGATTTGTTATTCCCTATCACTGCATCTCAATGTAAATGAGCTGTGTGCAATTATACCTTCCCGGTGACAAAAGCCATTTCTGTACCTGGCAGCTTGTAAAAATTCAGAATGAAAAATTATCTAAATGGTAAACAGCATGAGTTTCTGACATTTCTACTGAGCCATGCTAAATGTACTTCTGTGTTTTACATTCAGTAATTAGTTGATTGTGCAGATAAGAGAAGGCAAAAGATGCAGTAAGTATGGATTTTGTTAGGGTATTTTTATTTTTAGTCTTTGCTAAAATAATACTTTTATTTGGTTTGCTGTTTTTCTCTGTTTTCTTTTAAGGGTGTTTTTCTCACTGAAACACATGGTACACAATAGTTAGAGCATCTTATGCTCTATTATACTTGGCCCAATCCAAATCCAACCCAGTTTCCAGAACCTATGGCTTCTATTTTAAAGTAAAATCAGACACAAACATGCACAAACTAACTATTAGATTCTCTTGACATGACCTACCACATTTTCAACAAACCCACGCTGTTTATTGCTTTTAGCATGTTTACTCCCACATGTTCACATACTGCTTTCTTCACTCTATGCTTTTTACTCTTGCTGAAACACACTCGTGTCCTGCTTGCATGTATCAACTAGCACATCTTGCTCTTGCCAGTCCTCCATTACTCCTCCTCTCACCTGATTTCCTGAAGAACACTTTTCTGCCAGTGTGACTTCTTCAGGTTACTTGTTTAAGGAGCAGCAGGCTCCCACCTCAAGACAAGAGCTCATCTTTCACACTTGAGCTGTGCAGACTCATGAACCAGCACAGAGCACAGGAGTGTGATGTCCAGCTCTTAAGGGGAAGGGAGCACCTAAGATTTGTAGATGCTTGTGGTTGAAAGGAATGACAAAATTCAGAGGGTCCACAAAAATTCACAAAGTTTTATGAGTAAATTACACGGATGGCATGGAAGTTGGTATGTTGGTCCCTAACCTACTAAATGAGCACACTACCGTTGGCTTTGGACAAAGGGAAAAGATGAAATGAAAGAAGGAAGGAAAGAAAGGTCACCATGCCTGGTTCCAGTGTTGGTCCAGCCAAAGGGATGTCCAGGGTTTCCAGAGCACACGTCCAGACTTGGTTGGGAGTACCTTTTTATCAACAAGTTTCTCACTTCTTATGCAAATCAGTTCTGTGCAGAATGTTCTTTCAGACCTTTCCAGAAGCGGGTCAGAAGGCTTTCGGGGTCTTCAGTGATCTTGTTTTCTTGCCCTATTCTTGAGTGATCTTGTTCCATGCCCTATTGTAAGCATTATTCCTGCTCTTATGTTTTACTGTATTGTGCTTATCTCCAGGAATTAGTACAAGGATGTTTGGCCCAAAAAAGTGGTGCCCTCCTCCCACATGGCTCCCTGCTCCAGGCACGCCTTGTTCTTTCCCATGGTGTGATACTACTACCAGTTCTTGTCTGTTTATTGCCAACAACCCTTGGTTGGCGGCACAGCCATCAGGCTATCATGTTTGAGACATGCACATTAGCCCTTTATCCTCTGTGATCCTACAAGGAGGCAGTGCTCAGAGATGAAAAGTGGAACAGACTTACTGGAAGCCTGAGTAGGGTGAGAAAAATGAGCTGAAGACACTGGCAACACAAAAGCAATGAAGTGCATTTTGAGTCACAAAACACAATCCGGCTTTAGTTCTTATATTGCAAACCACTTGCTCATTTTGCCCTCTTGCAATTGTTTAACACACATTTATTTATTTATTTACTTATTTATTTGGTTTTTCTTTTTAATTTGAAACATGCCAACTTACAGAAAGGCATCCCAGTTTCTTTCTGAAAACTCAAACATTCTGCTTTTCCTTGCTGCTGTACAGGAGTTGTGAATTCCTTCCAAACTAAAACCCCCTGTATCTGATTCACAACTTCACCCTGCTTGAGTCTGAAAACCACCAGGCACAATAATTTTGGCTCAGCACATTAAATTACCAGGGTCTAATTCAACCTCTAGTACAGCTGAAATAGTCAGTCTGTCTGATTTTAAATTTGGAACAGGTATTGAGCTATGAGCAGCATTGGACTAAATTTTTAGCTGGAATGTGAAAAATGGGAAAGGCAGAAAAATTATTTTTGGATGCTTGAATCACTTCCAAATATTTTGTTTCCTGTCCATGCATTATGGCCCCTTACTCTTCACTAATTTTAGTGAGGATAATGTTTTGCCTGCGAGACTGCTTGTAAAAGGTGAAAATTGCATCTGTGGGGAGAATACCACCAATGGTTAAGGACAGACTATCTCTGCTCCTGTTCAGAGGTAAGGAAGTGTAGGGAGCAGGCACTTAGCTTATTCCAGACGCTCTTTGATTTCAGTCAAATTGTAGAAAGCCTCCTCTAATTTTCCAGCTTCCTGACTGAGAGTAAATAGGTTGAAGGGGGAATGGAAAGCAGAAGAAAATCTCACTGCAGTCCCTGCTCTCAGCAGGAGGTAGGCAGGTCTTTCCACCTGAGGAGGATGAGAAGAAATTATTTCACTTCTGTCCCTCTTGGGCACACGTGGAGTTAGAGAAAAGGAGGAGTTCTAATTTTTCTCTGTTCATGGGACAGTTGGCATTAAAGCAGTAGTCCCAGTATTTTATGGGAAGTTGGGTAATCTCACAATACAGAACTAGTGTGTGATTGGACTGACACATCTAATAGGTTAGGAGCTATTGTTGGAGAGCAAAGGAAGTAGTGAATAAATTACCAGTTCTTGCTGATTAGGTGGATAGAATTTTTGCAGAGTTATTTTGTTTGTGCATTTCAAAATAACAAATGACTGTGTATTATGGTCTTTTTATAGCCCATTTAGATGCATAATATATACTAATTTCCCCAAATAGAAGAAAAAAATCTAAGCAACAATTAGCTCCAGAGCTTGCAAACGCATATGTTAGTTTCTGAAACTTTAAGACACTTATTCTCAAAATACATTTGAGAGAGAAAACACCAAATATAAATTAGAGATATACTTTGTAGAAAAAGATCTGTAGAGATAAGTGAACATGACAGATGTATATGAAAAAAGCATTGACCATTTGGAAACAATAATAGGCAAAAAGGTGCTGCTAGGTAAGAATAGCATGTGGTACTGTTCTAAGTGCAAAAGAATATTTTTGTGGCTTTCAGTGCAGTCTATAATAACTATACGTAGTCGTATAAATGCATGTTGTTCTCATGTATCAGAAAGTAAAAGAGAAGACATTTATGTGTCAAGTCCTAATGTTAAAAAGTTTTAAGATTCATCTCTGCTGACACAAGTAATTTTTATTTTTTGAGACTCTTTTCTTTTTAGTATACCTGTCAAGCTAATACTTTTGTTTCTTGTTTATTCCCCCTGTTTCTTTGTACTAATCATTGAAACAAGAGCCTACTTGTGATAATGGGCTTGTATGTGGATCAGTGGTGTCACCATGAAAGGGTGACATTGAAGTTAAAAGAAGCCACTAACAAGGGTCTCAGGGGAAGTGGAGCTAATTAGTCAAGTTAAAAAGGGATAATTCATTGCAGCCTTTGTCTTAGAAACACATTTCAAAGTTTCATTTCCATTTCAAAGTTGCAGACTGTAACTTGCAGAGTTATCATGATAGATTTAGCTGGAGAAATAACAATCTGGTTCTTTCTGATTGGCAGCTGAACAAGATTCCTAATGGCATGTGAGTCCCAGGTCATCACACTTTTAAAAAACCTAGAAGACCACATTTCAGGCTGATCCCTCTCAGTTATTTTGACTATGTTTTCTCTATTTTTTTTTCTTTTTTAGTTATCTTAAAAACCATTAAAATAATATACTTTTACATGTAAAACCAAAAATTTCTGCCTTTGAAAAATATGTCAGTTTAAGTTCTGCACAAGATTGTGCACAGTAGCTTGGTTGTGTTTATATTCTAAAGAATATAGAAGGCATGTGAGCAATCAAAAGCTCACATAGAAGCTCAAAAACTTCTAGCCATCTTTACTGAGATGGTGAGTGTTGTGCAACAGACATAACTGAGGTTTTCTTTCATATCCCTCTAATCAGAACTAGAGTTTTTTAATAGTTTTACTTAGAATAGTTAACTCTATCATCTCTTTTGAGATAAGTCATTTTAGGATATAAGGAAAATAAGGAAGTATTACTTCCTTATTTCTAAACAAAAGCAAGCGTTTTAAACTTCTCCGGAAATTATATCTGCGAGACAATGTAACTTTTAATAAGCAGTAGTTTATAATCTGTCAAGTGAATGCTTCAGTGATCATACATTTAATTGGAGCGTGCTAAAAATCTTGTTTCCAGAAGAAAATCATGCTAATCTGATGCTGTTGTCATGAGCTAAAAATTATATGGCTAGAGAAAGTTTCTAGCTGGCAGGAAACAATCAAGTTAACATTCCATACATGATGTTAACTTTGCCTCTTGCACCTGTATGTCAGGATGCAAATGTTTTCTCCAATCATGTCTGTAGAAGCATAGAGCTATTTCTGATAGAGACACTCATCTTCAAATAAAGTGATAAACTGCACTTCATGGCAACAGAAGGTCTGCATATTGTTTGTGGTATAAAAGCTCAGGGAGGCATTTCTATTCAACAAGTACAAAGTTTATTATAACAATGTAAAATAAGACAGAGAAACTTCTGACACGTGATACCTGAATCTGCAGTTGAGCTGGCTTTGCAATTTGAAAGGCATTTGGGAATACAGGTATTTTGAAAACTGATGCCAACAGTTATCCTAATGATTACTGGCTAAATTGGCAATATATATTCTAGCCAGTGGTTTGCTTACCATATTCTACTGTCCATAAGGGTTTACTGGAGAATTACAAGAAAACACCTAAAGCGGAAAAGAATGAAAATAAAAGCTGAAATATTATGGAGGAAGCTTAATAATGCACCTTAAGTATTACTGTTACTGACAGAGAAGAAAAGTAAAAATAAGATTTCTCCACTTTCAAGTGTACAGAATGAAATAATTTCTCAAGAAAGGGAGAACTGAAAAATACAGTAAATGAAGTGACTTAATATAGAATATAATTTAATACCTATAACCTGCACAAAACTAACTTACTAGTGTCTTGCATGAAATAATATGATAATATTAATGAAATGCAAATGATAATATTAATAAATAATATAATTAAAATATTATTGTATGAGTAGACATGACCTGTATGTTTAAAGACTTGACTCTATAAATAGATGAGACAACAATCTGGCCACAAAATTCAACATTAACCAATTTCCCTGTTAGTCATGAGGGTTGCTGTCCTCCCCCTTTCCATTTTAGAGAAGCACTAACTCCATTTTCTTTGTGTAGAGAGGAATATTACAAAGACACAATGTTGGCTTAGGCTTTCTTCAGTTTAAGCTTTTGAGCATTTGCATTGATGGGAGACAGGGTGATTCTTGACCTTTTGAAGTAATTTTGCTTTGGCCATTACTCATTTGCAACCTCATTTGAAAAGCACCTCAGAATCGTCCTTAAGGCAAGAACTTCACTTATGTAATTATTTTACTATTCAAAGGGAAAAAAGAAATCTCTAGTTGGTAGTAGATTCTGATGTGTATTTTCCCCTCATTCCAGTGGAATCTTAATTATGCAATTATGTCAGTCAGTCTTTTATGTCAGCAGACAGTCTTTTTCTCAAAAGACTATTTATTCTATTATGTAAGTCTGTGAAGTAATCTTTGCTCCATTATGACCAGCAAAACCCTGTGGCATTGTGACTTCATTTTGTTTAATTCCCTTGTGAGAAAAATTCCCTCTACGGAAGTCCTGCAGAGAGCTTTTCTCACCATCTATGTAGAATAGTGGAGTTACCAGTGCAGGAACAAATTTGTGTGGTGTATTTTGTCCTCATTTCTCCTTTTGGTGTGCAAGTTTGTGTGCGTGGTGTCTATTTCTTGAGTATTTTGTTTTTGTTTTTGAAACAGTGAAAGGCAGCATGTAACATGGTGTATCATTGAGTGGGTACCTAATAATGTGTTTTAAATTATGTCAGTTCTGTGTCTAAAATGCTTTACAAATAAGGTGTTTGAACAGAAGCTTTCTGTAAGGTTGTGGTTTAACCCCAGCTGGCAACCAAGTGAGTGGGCAACTGCTCACTCACTCCCACCCTCCTGGTGGGGAGGAAAATCAAGAGGCAAAAAAAAAAAGTCAAACTCGGCGGTTGAGATAAGAACAGTTAATTAATTGAAACAAAATAAAATATGCTAATAATACAATAATAATTTTAGTGAGAAGGAGATAGAGGAATAAAACCCAAGAGAAACAAGCAGTACTCACTCCAGTTCTTGCTCCCTGCTCACTCATGCACAGTCCATGCTCCAGCAGTGATCAATGGTTCCAACCAATTCACCTTGGTTTACACACTGAGTATGGTGTTCTGTGGTATGGAATATCCCTTTGGCCAGTTTGGATCAGCTGTCCTGGCTATGCTCCTTCACAGCTTCTTTGTGTACCTGTTCACTGCCAGAGCACGGGAAACTAAAAAATCCTTATTTTAGTACTGAGCAACATCCAAAACATCAGTGTGTTATCAATTATTATTTTCATGCTAAATCCAAAACCCAGTGCTGTATGAGGAACTAGAAAGAAAATGAATTATATTCCAGTCAAAACTGCCTGGGAAGGGTGCAGGGGTGTGTAACAAGGTGGTCTTTAAGCTGCTGTTCAACCCAAGTCATTCTATGAAAACTAGGACATGTAGTTAAAAGGAAGATTCCCATGTCCTTGCTTGTGTAAGTCAGAGGGCTCAGATTTTCCCAAGGATATGCAGAATTCTATCTGCCAGAATCAGCAGTGCCACTAGTCCAATTAACAGGGCAGAAAACAGGAAACATAGTTGTTGGTAAACATTGTTTTTTAGAAAAATGATATTTCAAAAAATCTTTTAAAGATGAAAGTGTTATAATTATTTGCACTTAAAATATTAATAAGTTTCCCTCCATCACCTAAAAAAAAAAGAATGGGTTACATAGAGACTTGCTAAGGAAATTTCTCAAACTGCATAGAAATTCCTACCTTTTCTTTTTTCTCCCCTTTATGTTCTGGGTCATTCAGCCCTATCAGCTGAAGCCAAAACATTTAATTAACTAGACCACCATCACAGGTTGAGTGGACCTGAGTAGAGCTGTTTTAAGACAATGTCATAAGTCAGACATAAGACTCCATGTTCCTACAAAGTGAAGATAAATCTAGATATTCCACTGTTTCAAGAAGCATAGTAGATGCTGGTTTCTTCTCTTGGTTAATGGGCTGCAAACTAAAAATGAGATCCCTGTTCCACATGGGGATGGTTAAAAGTAGCGACCACACTTCTCATGTTTAGAGATCACCTTACTCTCACATTGACCTGTATCTCTTCTCATATGTAGAGCAGGACATAAGAATTGCTTTTAACTTCAATGCAGGTAAAGAGAAACATGTATTTCTTTGGAACAGAAATGCTACATCTCTATGGTCTGTTGTTCCAGCTCAGTAGAATATTTTATCTATTAATGCTGATAAAATGAGGTATGTGTGTCTTCGGAAAAGACAGTTTTGAGACTGCCTTCTTCTGTTCACTCATCTAAAGCCTAAGTAACATTTAAAATCTAGAGAAGTAGTAAGCCATTAGCCTAGTTTTGAGAGCCATACTGGGGCAAATGATTTCCAGAGGTCCTTTCCAACCTAAACTCTTCTGATTAGTCACCAAGCAGACAAAGCAAGCAACAGTTTAAGTACAGTCTTTATACTGAGTCCAACAGTGTATTGTTGGAAACACCTTTTTTAGGCTTTTTTTTTAATCTATTTTAAGTTGGACTCTAGTAAATTTTGTTGAATTGCCATCTTAAAGTCCATCAGGTTTAGACCTGGTTAGGCTTCTACCAGATCCCAGAAATAATCAGACTCTTCATAAATTGTTTATACAGAGTAGCTAAAAATTACCTGTTCCAGAAGCATAAAGAATTTTCCTGCAATTTTTGTAGTTGTGCAAGCCTGGGTGTTGTATATGAGGACAGAAACCCTTCCTCTCTTTTGATTGTTGGATGGGAATGTCAGCTGCATTTTTGGGTCTTCTGTCCGAAGTCATTGTCTTATCCTTTCTCTCCACTTTACTCAAAATTTCAGCCCTCTGAGTACTTTGTTTGGGCTTTTCATGACAACTGTTGTTGGCTGTGCTGAGTAAGACACATACAGTTCAGACCATCCTACACAGGACTGAAGTAAAGCATGTTCAGCAGTAGGAATGGCTGGTCCAGTATTTTGGGGCTCTCAGATGTGTTAATTGAATTCAAGTATTGCTATTTGAAGTTCATGAAACTTTTTCAGGATATAGTGCAAATTTTTTATCACTTAAAGCTACCTGTTTGAGCTCAGTGGTTACATTCAGGTCCATCTGGAAACTCAGCTTGAGTGACTATGTCCTTCTGCTATGAATTTAAATCTTATGATCACAGTGAAAGTTTTAGACTGGGTCACTACTCTCCAGAAAAGTTTGAGAGAGCTGTGTTTTGACTGAATTTTCTTCCTGGCTGTCAAAAGCTGTTGGAGGTAAGGTATGCAGAATGATGCAGTTCATACCTCCATCCCAGATAAAACCATTTAATTGATCAAAATAACAGTGACAATCTGTCTTGCTGGAGTCTCACAGTGCTTGCAGCATGGAGGGAACTAACACATGCAGTGCAGAAGAGCTGTGTGACAAACAGGTTTGCTGTGTGCATAGGAATGTCATGCCAAGTGACATTCCTTTGTATGAAGATCTGCTACATCTTTATATGGGAAGGAGAAAAGAGTTGGAAGATTTTAAAATCTAGTAACAATCTGGAATATTAGAATAATTCTTTACTGCTATTACCTTGTTAATATTTTTATGGTTTTAAGGATGTCAGGAAGGTGATTGCCAGCTCTGCCCTTCTTATGGATGTTCAGTGATTCTGGGAACAAGGATACAGTGCCCCAGCTGAAGTCTGCTGGGCAGGTCTGGAGAGTGCTTACAGAGCCACAACAGACTACTTGTTAAAAAAGAAATTGATTTTTTGTGCTTGTCTAGTGCTATGTAGAAAAATTTCCTGGATGTGAAAACTGCAAGTGCAGTTGTGCCAGGAATATAGCTGTAATGTAACCCAACACCATTCCTGCAGCCTAAAATCCAGAAGGGCAGGACTGTATTATTTGTAATGCAATCTGTGTGAAGGAGAGCAGGATGCATATCCTAGACTACATTTTTGCCATTGAGTTATTGCTGAATGCTCCTTAGGATGGAAAAGAGACAGGAGTGTAAACTGTATGGGAATGAGAGTTCAAAGGGGACACAACAGGTGTTGTGGATTTTGTTCAGTTGTTTAAAAGCACAAAGTTTTGGGGTTATACTTTTCTGCAAATAATGACTGATTTCATAGAACCATAGAATACTTTAGTCCAGAAGGGACCTTCAAAGGTAATGTAGTCCAAGCCCCCTGTAATGAGCTAGGACATCAACTCTATCAGGTTGTTCAGAGTCCCCATGCTTTATTGCTAGTCAGATTCCAAAGGAAAAATGTGGTGTGTAGACAATCACACAATTTGGCAAATTCCTGTTCACAGAAGTACCTAACTTGAGCCTGTTTCACAGACTCCTCAGAAATCCACCTTAGCAACTATGCAGCCTCCCTAGTGCTTTGGGAATTCAGGGCTACAAAGGTCATTCCACACAGTATTTTTGGTGATAACTCAGTGCACATCCTGTGAGAAAGAGAGCAGTGGAAAGATGAAAGCTCATCATTGTATGGATTTCTTTCAGGATACTACACATGCATGTCCATGTACTTTTCATGTTCCTCAGTCTGAATATGTGCATTCTTTTCTCTCCAGAGGAGAAGAAGAAAGACGCTATTCAGCCCCCTCCATTCAGTGATTTATATATGTGGCTGAAAAGTAAAATATTCAAATCTTTCATAAGTTACAAGGAAATGAATATCAAGTAGGATCATACCCCCTGGATGGCTATGCAGTCATTCATTGGGTGAAAAAGCTTTTGAATTTAATGGGTGCTTTTTTTGCATGATGCTATCAAATGTTACCATGAAAATGACTAGAATTCCCTGGAAGATCCCTTCTTTTGATTCCAGAGCTCTATAAAAGGTGAACCACCCCAGGTATCTGCTTTCCAGCTGCAGGACAAATGTCATTGCTCTAATTGCAGGGATCCTGTTTTGTATAAACACTAACATGTTTATTGAGGGAGGGTTTTTGTCTCTGGCCTTGACATGTCAGTTGAATGCCTCAAATACAAATAATCAGTAATAATAGTGAAAGCAGTATCTGCTTAAAGTTTTTCAGGGTCACAATGTTTTTTCGAGATACATGCACAACGAAACAAAAGGCCTTGATTTGAGAACACTGAGGCATCCTTTTAGCAAGGTCTACCCTAAGTGTCAGACAATGTCTTTCTCTTGATGCAGCTCAGCCCATGAGGTCTTTGGTACAGCTGAAGAAAAATAGAATAATGTCAAGAAGGGATTTGCTGTATAGGATTAGTAGCAGATCTTGTAAAACTGACATAAAATCAATCATGAGAGCCACCAAGAAATTGAAGTCACGTGCTTTCCTGACATTTTAGAATTCCATGTTGATGGATGGTGCATACCCTGTGGTAAGAGACTCCTTCAGCTTTGGAGTAAAGTATTGAGTTCACAGTCTGCTGCTAGACCACACCTTGAAGCATGGAATGTACCTGCAAGAATAAAAGGTAGTTCATAGGAGGGTTTTTTTAATGGTCCAGTGAATTAGGAGCACAAATCAAGTGAAAATCCTTATCTCTGTTACAAATACAAAATTATATATGTGAAAATACCAGTAGTTTGCATAAAGAGTAGAACCCAGATTTTCTTTCCTCATAGTTTCCCACTACACTGGTATTAACAGAATCTGTTACTGAAATGCACGGAGCAAAACAGTCTTCAAATACCTCTTCAAAAACAATGAAAATAAATAAAAGCCATTGAATCTGCTGACCTATCATTTCATTGTTTAGAGTTATAACTGCTGGATGAACTTGTGTCATCTTCTGAATACTGTGTATAAAGTCCTACAGGCATTTTAATGTTAAGTTTATACAGTGAGGTCTTCCCAGGAGATGGGAAAGATATCTGAAGTGTGTCTTTAAATTGTCACTCCAGGTAATATGGGTCATTCGTAGGCTTCTTTTCTAGGATTCTGTGTTCATTACATTCCACTTGTTTTGTTTTGTTTTGTTTTGTTTTTTATTCTCCCTGTTTAATGTATACTTGTTTGTAACATAAAATCTGTCTTGCAGCCCTGCAAGCAGATCTAAGATTTAACAGCAGACTGACTTCTTTCCTTTTCATGTATTGTCTGTAGCAGAGAAAGCCTGCAGGCCTGTCGCTTCCCCTAACTTTTCCTAAGCAAGTAAAATCTTTTTGGATTATTCCCCTGAGCTGCGGATCCAAGGCCACTTAAGACTAATAGGTGTGTACATGTGTAACTGAGTGAATGACCTGGAGCCAGAGAGGGCTTTGCAGATGTACCTGTGGGTCTGCAGTCCCTCTGATGGCTGTGTTAGTAGGTTTCATAGAAGAAACTGATAAAAAGGAGCATCTGATCCCAGGAAGTTCACAGTGCCAATGCTTTTATAGAGAATAAATATTTTACAGAGAAGTCAGAGCAAAAACCCTGCCCATGGAATTCCCAGAGTTGTTTCCACCAAGCTGTTTTCACAAGAAACACACATAAGATCAGTCTCTGTTGCTGTTCCTGGAAGATCTGTGACAAAGAGATTGGCGAGATCTGAAATGTTCTAATTTCCATGTGAACAGAAATTCTCCATAAATTGAAATTTCACTGCCAGAGGAAGTAAAACAAGAATAATGAAAGAATTTTTTTCTACACCTTTTGTGTCCTAGCATTTCCAGCAAAGACTTGCTAGGTAGTCTTGATTGAGGCATTAACCAAATAGTTTAACACAGACTCAGTAGACCTAACTGTTTATGCCTCACATGAGCAGGGATCTTACTGTTTGGATTGAGTTAAGTAGCAGGCTGAAATACTACTTTGTAACACAATGTAAATATACCAGAAATCTGAGATTCAAGGCACTGAGATCTGTCTGTTTACAAATGCAAACCTTACCCCTTTAATGTGAGTTGCAGAACTGGTTGTGTCTGTGCTGCCTAAAGCTGGGTGTGCAGTTAATCCTTGTGGCAGGGGGCGTCTTTCAATGGGCTCTTCCTATATACCCTGCTCTAAAGTGGAAAAATTGCAGAAAATCTTTGGAGTATTCATTTTTACCATTTTTATGAATCTGGTCATGTTAGTTTATGTGTCTGTTTCTTTGCTTTTCCCTGGAAAGTTTTATTGTTTCATAGGAATAGTGGTTTTGCTTGGGGATTTGCTGTTGTTTTTGTTGTTGTTTCTGATGTGAAATAAATGCAGAGTGCTGGAGACACCTTGAAAATATTTGGTTGTATTCTAACTTAGTTTGAATTTGTACTACTAGGTGAATGTTTGTTATTTCCAACATAATCAAGTGTAGGTAACCATCCCTTAAAAAGTGATCTATACCTTGAACTGTTTGTAATGGTCACTGTCCACACTGAAAGTTCAACATTATGTACACTTATACAGTGTGAGGAAGGAGAAAAACTATTCTTATTGTAGAGAAAAAATAATTTGGGGGTGCTGATGGATAAGAGGCTGGACATGACCCAGCAGGGGAGGGAGGGGATTCTGCCCCTCTGCTCTGCTCTGCTGAGACCCCACCTGCAGGGCTGCATCAGCTCTGGGATCCCAGCAGAGGAAGGACATGGACCTGATGGATTGGGTCCAGAGCAGGGCTGCCAAGATGATGAGAGGGATGGAGCATCTCTCATTTGAGGGAAGGCTGGGAGAATTCAGATTGTTTGGCCTGGAGAAGAAAAGGCTTCAGGGTGTAACCTATTTGTGGCCTTCCAGTACCTGAAGGGAGCCTACAAGAAAATTGGAGAGAGACTTTTTACAAGACCATGTAGTGACAGAGCAAGGGGCAATGGCTTCAAATTGAAAGAGAGCACTTTTAGAATGGAGAACAGAAAAAAGTTTGTTACAGTGCTCCTGGTGAGGCACTGTAGCAGGTTGCCCAGAGGAGTTGTCAATGTCCCACCCCTGGAAGTGCTCAGGGCCAGGTTGGATGGGTTTTGAGCAGCCTGGTCTAGTGGAAGGTGTTCCTGCCCATGGCAGGGAGGCTGGGACTGGGGATCTTTAAGGTCCCTTCCCACCCCAACCATTCAATGTTTCTATGGTTCCATGATCAGTACAAGTGAAATCCAGATTCCCTCAATGTGGCCTCACTGCTGCAATAATAAAAGTACCACATTATATATGCTGGTGCTCATTGAGTGGAACTTCTGTTAACTGAGTTCAGAATCAGTAGGTTTAACAGTTCCTTCCCCACAAATCTCCAGTGAATTTTAGAATGGCAAAGACAAAACATATTTTTGTAATGCATCTTCAAATAGACTTTTTTAAGCCTTTTATGTAACATAAGAATTTGGATGTTGAAATTCAGTTTTGCACATTTTGTCCATGAGTACATTTTAGCCTTGGTTATCTTCAAATATGCCAAAGCTAGCACTGTCCTGCAATTCTCAAAAAAGCAAAGAAACATTTTTTTTTAATCTTGAAGAATACTGAGGGACAATTAAAAAATTAACATAGCTACACAGAAGAAGAGCCAATAGGGGACATCTGAGGATTAGAAAAAGGAAACTTTACTGAAAGGAATGAAGAAGTACTAATTTGGTAAAGCTATCTGAACTCTTGTGAATGCTGCTTAGCTTTCCGAACCATCTGTGGGACATTTGGGAGAGACTACAAAGAAAGATTTCAGACAAAAACCTAAGATGAGCTTGGGCCCTATGTACAGGAAGGAAAACTGCTTGGACAGGCTTGGGATATGTTAGAGAAGTACTGCCTTTCAAAAGCAAGAGTCTGCTCTGCTTCCCTAGCAAGACACCCACATCATGGGCCTACAATAAATGACTTTATGTTAATACTTTTGGTTATTCAGCTCTGTAAAGAAAAAAAAATCAGGTATTTTCTAAACTCTGTGGGGCAGTTAAGGAAGAAATTCCTTTGCTGGTGAATCTGTTTTAAATGCTGACTGACTGTGGCAACTTGAGATGCTTTAATAAGGTGTAGAAATAATATTTGGAAAGAGCGCAAAGTTTAGGCATACACCTTTCTGAGACTAAGTGAATGGCAGATGAGGAGGAGTGAACTTTCAAGATATGTATTAGAAAATGGAAGGCAAAACCACATGATTGAATTACTAAAGAAATTTTATGCACTTAAGGAACAGCACAAATTGACAGCTTTGAGTGAAATGAATACATCAGCTGAAAGAAATTCAGATGTCTGAAAGAGAACAAATGATGTGGAAACAGTCTGATGTATCTAGATGAGTTATTAAAATATCAGCAGAGTATTACATGAGCAAAATATGAATCCTTATAATTGTCAGGGTGCCAAACCTACTTATCAGTATTCTTGGTAATCAAAGTAGTGTTGTTGCTCTAAAAGATGAACATAAAGGATATCTAAAAATTAAGCTATTAGACCCTAATGATCAGATTGAAATTTTGATAAGGGATAATCAATGCACACCTATCATCATTAAATTTTAAGGGAATAATAAATTGATACACAATTATCTCTTTGATTGTTTTCATCAAATAGTTTGTTCTTTTTCCCAGCTGTCTCTTTAAAATTATTTCAAAGATTTGCAGACCTGTGACTTGTCCATGCTCTTGATGCTAATTTGCTGTTGACCAGAGTATTTTTGTGTTTTATTTTTGTGTTTTAGCCAAAATTATAAGCACTGAGGTAAGTATAAAATTAACTCAACAAATTTTAGTCTAATGAGAGGAGAAGCCTTTAGTAATATTTCTGGGCTGAGAGAGAGACTAGGAGCAGAAATCATACTTTTTCTAAATGTTGTTTGATTGATATTATACATTTATTTCAGCATGATCATTAAATTCCATGATATGAAAGAGCAGCTGAGAGAAGATCATTCTTTCAGAGAAATTAAATACTTCAGGGGGTATCCCATCACCTTTCAGTATAGGCAATGCTCTTGATCTTGGTCAAGTTGGCTTTTTTATCTACCATCATTCTATTTTTGGTTAATGAAAATAGTTAATAGGTGTTCTAAGGAATAATTTAAGTCTAATTTTTCTAGGAACTAATACAAGTTTAAAGTAAAATTTTTAGCCTTGTCTTGCATGGTAGACCACTTTAATACATTTCATACAGTGAAAAGAAAGCAGACTTCAAAGTAGATGTGATTGCTGAAATATGAGTGCTCATATATTTTTTATGTAGAGATGAATTATGTGTTTCTTTGTGCTGAAATTTACAAAGTTGAAAGTCTTTAAAAGTTAAAATTTAAAATTTTCTTATTGACTCAGGAGTAATTAAAGCTCCAACTCTATCTGAGATTTTTTAATATTTTTTCTTTTCTTAACTTTCTATTTTGGGGGGTACATAAGATATGCAATAAAACCAATATTTACATGCCTTATTGAAAGTAAAGAGAAGTTAATGAAATGTTGAGAGGAAGGACTTCATTGTAGCTTTGCCCGCCTGTCTTTTTGGTAACTTCTATAGGTCAAGCTGATATAAGCACATATTTGACTTTTAGCAGCTTTGTTTGAGAGGTCCTGATGAAGCCTCAAAATTATTGCATCTTTCGATGAACTTGCAGATTTTTCCCTATAAAGAAATGGACTTTGCTTGGCTCCCTAGTCAGTGCAACATTTTGTCATATGAATATTAATGGCATCAAACATAGAAAGAAAGTGAGTATTAATAAAATTTTAGGAAGAACTGAAAGCTACATCAATGTCCACAGAACTGACGCAGGTACATTCCAAATCAGTAGCAAATGATGGTTATATTTTATACTGTATATGAAAGCAATGCAGGTAAAGTTATCCTCATGTCAGAAGGGTTGTAAGGTTCAGTACAGTGCTCTAAACTGAGACAGTTCTGTTCTTTGGGAATAGATTTTTCTCTTTAGGAAACCACAAATCCACTCCCAAATATGCAGTATCAGTAGACATATAAATTTAAACTCAAAGTCCCTATAAATGATGACTTTGAGGTAAATTTATGTGGATATTTGCTTATCAACTGTGGGCACTTTTTTCCCTCCTTTTTAACTCTGCTCCACAATCAAATTATGAGACATGACATACTTGGAAAGGAAATAATCTGTATATATGTGAATATATTTGAAGTTTACAGGGAACACCCAACCAAGTACCTTACCTTGTCTTATACACCCCTGTACTGTCTGTTGTGTGCTGTTGTGATAAAAAGATGGCACTGTTGTAAATTGCAAGGAAATTTATTTTGTAAAGTCTGTTTTCACCTACAGTATGCGAAACTCTGAGACAGTGTGGACTGGAGATGTCCATTAGAAATCCTCAAGCAGTGTGTTTACCAGAAAACAGCAGAGTTGGAGGTCTCCTGTCTGATTGTTTGCTATCAAAAATATTGCTAACCAGATGAGATCTTTTGGAAGCATGCCTCCTTCCCTTATTTGAGGCCAAGTTGCATATTTTGGAAATGTGTGTGGAGATTCAGTTGCACGAGGATGCTTATGCAGAATGTTATTTTGGTTAAAAATCAAGCATCCAAAAATTTCCCGAGAACTATTATGAATCATTAACACTTAATTTTTATTAATAGTTTTCAACTTTTCTTTTTGTTTCATAGCAAATTATTAACTCTGCCAATGGCATTGTTTTCAGATTTTTCTCTCTAAAGATTTTTCAGACTGACTTCTACCAAGGAGAGGAAATTGTACAAACAGCCAAGAGCAGTGGGGAGTGTTACTTGTTGCTAAACACTGACCCTGTTTCTCCGTCTCCCTGGCAATTTCCCACACATAAAGCATTCTTGTCCCTCCTCTAGATGTACTAAAAGGAGCTGAAACAAAGGTTAGTCACTTTGATATTAGGCTGGAGTTCAGGAAGAAGTCTCTGTGTTATAGACTGGCTTTCCTTTTAATGGTTACAACCTGCTGGGAATGCATCAGGCTGGGGATAGGCTCTTCTACTTGACTTTTACTGCAAACTCTTATAAAGACCAACTGAAAATACCATTGATGCTTTCATCTATACTCTTTCATTTTCACTTTTTTATGTCTTGTTTTGTTTGGGTTTTTTTAAACCAAGAATGGTGCACATCTTTGTCTTTCACCTTATGTCTGTCAGCGCTTTTAAAACTGAAGTTGAAAACGCAGAACAGTTTCAGTGCCACTGGTGTACTGCACTGTGGCAACTTCTAACGCCTTAAAAAAATCATGGGGATGTTTATAATATATATGGATTTAGTATGTAATAGAAGCAATCTATTTCACAGATATTTTGAATTTTTTTATATTATCCCTTTTTGTAATTAATCTTAAACCTTACCAAGTGCATTCTCAACCACAAAAAAAAGAAAAAAAGGAGAAAAAAAGAAATCTTACTAGAAATCTTACTGTAGCTGGTGCTTTTAGGGACAGGACCATTCACAACAAAAGTAGAAAATTGAAATTAAATCATAGGTGAGAATGGCCTAAGCACAGAGTCAGTCTCCCTCAGCTAGAGCATTATTTATAGAAAGTGGGACAGCTCTGTCAGGAGAAGCTCAGGTGCATTGTTTAAATTACTGCACCAAAGAGTACTGAGTGCTGCATTTTCACCCTTGCTGTGTTGGTCCTGAGTGTGCATGAGAGCCTCTGTCCTGCCAGCCACTGGGTTATCTGGGCAAGGCAAATGTTTTTGTTCTGGCCAGGTCCTCACACAGAGAACCACGACCTGAGAGCTCTGAGCAACATTGAGCCAGACCTGATTTATAGCATAATAATTCAGGGGCTCATCTGGTGCACAGAGATTCAGGTTCCAGCCACTGTGCTGCCTTACAGCTTATAAGTGATTATATTGGTTTTTCGATTTTTTGTGTTTTTTACAGCAGTTTACCATGGAATGTTTTAGTTTTAACTTGAGGTTCTGCTTTTGCTTGGCAAAACGTCAACCAGCTATTCAAATTTGCACCAGTCTTGGATGAGCCCCTTTCTATTTCTTTATACACCACAGAAAACTAACATGGGAGTCAAAATTCCCATCCATCTGTTAGTTAAGTGTTACTCCTCATAGGGTTTATGGAAGTTCCCTCCTCCTGCTTTGGTTCTTACCCACAGCCTTGTGTTACTTATACATGAGTTTGGGTAACAAAAGTCATCAAGAGGAGTGGCATGTTGTGATCTGTCCTCCACATCCCCCTTAATAAAAAATATTAGAAGGATTTCATACTGCTGCATAGGAAACTGGTTTTGCTTTCTCTGGATGCTTTTGTGATAAGTCCTTAGAGACTTCTTTTTCTTCCTTTCTTCAAAGGTGACTTTCCAACAAATAGGAGAGATGATTTTCCTATTTCTGCTCCCCTGAGTAGACCCAAAATTTCAGTTCTCACTTCATTCCACTGGAAGTCTGATTTTTTTATATAGAAATAGTTCTCATTTTATACTTAGCTTGATAGAAGACAGAGCTAATTAGTCTGAAGTGCTTAATTCATTACTTGGTTTGTTTTAACTCAGTTTAGCCTGTCAAAGTTCACATTTTGTGACACTGGTAACACATTTAATGACTATATTTAAGCTCAAGCCCAAACTTGATATATTCTTGCAAAATTTTCATTTACAAAGGGGGAACTGCTTGATTTCTCTTTGTAATGAGACTTCTTCTGCTTCATATTGTGCCTGGTAGTTTCACCCAAAGTTCAGGGTAGAAGAATCTCTCTGACAAGGTGTTTAGTAAAGTTGCTTATGCTCTGTCATCTGCTTAAGTACTTTCTTTTTTCTCCACTGAACTTGGACATTCAAAAAGGAGACATTGCAGTGCCTATGGATTTTTGATTTTTCTGCTTCATTTTTTTAAGAACAGAGGTAAAAAATGCCGTGGGGAACTGATAGACAAATCATATGCCCTCAAATTCCAGTCCTTTAAACTCCTATTTGTGTGTTCAGCTTTCTGTATATGGGAAAAGTCTCTGATTTGATTGAAACTCTCTGAAGCAGAGAGTGGAGCAGATGTGTTTAGCCTCAATTTAGTTGAGACTTTAACAGATTTGAAAGGGAGTTGGGTAACCAAGTTGTGATGCTAACACAACTTTCTGGATACATCCAGAGTTTTAAACCCCTGAGGTGATTTACTGCTTTCCGCTTTGTGCCAAGATTCACCTGTCAAAAATGTTTTAAATGAAATTTAATGCAATTATTGTTTCCCCCTCACTGGGTTCTTCCTTTCAGTGTGGAATTTGCTTTGCAAGAGTGACAGTTTAGAGTCTGGTACTGCAGCTCATCAATTAGCTTCGACAGATCAAGGGCCACAATCTCGTTTGCAGGCCACTGTCACCTGTCCTTCACTCTTTACACAATCCCACTGCACTTCCCTGCAATTACTTGAGGAGAAATTTATATTAAAGGGCCAGAACTCCATGGATTTGCATAAATGTCACACCATGTCCATATATATATGAAAGAGGATGAAAGTGGGGAAAAGCACAGAATTAACAGATCTTTAGTGAAGTGGAGCTTACTGAACCTGAATAACTTTTTGATACCCAAGAGAAATATGCAATCAGGCCAGATATTCAGGCTAAATGTTTTGCAGCTTTTCAAGTAAGTAGCTCATGTGTCAGTAGAAGTCCATTCAGTCTTGTGCATGTAAGGAGGGTCATAAAACATTTGGCTGCCTATCTACAAGAATAATTTATAAGCACTTGCACAGTTACTTTACTTGGAGGATTGTCTAACAAGGTAATTAGAAGGTGGGTGGTTTTTATAAGGTGCATACAGTGCTCATCTTTTTCTTTCAGACCTTGCTTGAGATTGGAATTATTTTGTTACAGTGTAACATAGGCAAGCATTCTGTTATTGAACACTTCCCCTTTTTGCCTTTTCCACAGCCAAATGGCAAATGGAAGTACTGAATGTTATGGAGCCATTCATTACTGGCAATATCTTATTTTCTGAAGAATAAAATGACGCTTTGTAGAGGAACTTCTGAGGCTGGAGCATGTTTATATTCTTAATTCACATAAGGAAGACAGTATTAATTACAAATAACACTTAAAAGACCTAAATTATTGTTACTGCTTGACACTTCAAAATAGACCACAGACTTGAAAGGTAAAGGACAGTGGAATGGGGTACTTGGTTACCATCCTTAGGGGTGAATTTTCTTATTTTTTTGTGATTTAAACTGATGAAAAAGAGGTAGAAGAGTAAACATTCAAGAGGAAAAGAGAAAATACATTAGAGAACATGGACAACAGTAATAGTTGGCAAGATTGTAATGTAAATAGATATTGTAGAATTTTTGTCTGTGTAATGAGGATGATGCATGAACATTCACTATCTAGACTCATCCAAAACACATTTTGCAGTCATGCTAATAGGAATTGTTTCAATTTATCAGCATGACTTCACTAATGTGAGCAAAATGTTTAACCTAGTCAAAACAGAATATGCAGTTTTTGCTTTTCAAAATTCACTTGTTAGTAATTCTAAGCAAATGAAGTAGGCATCAATGAAAAGTAGGTCATATTAGGAAGGTAATTTTACTTTGTTTCCTTTTCCCCCCCATATATTGTAGAGTTTTATTAGAATTGTATGTTTTCAAAAGCCTCTTTGAAATTAAGTCTTTCTGACTGGCTTTCATTGAAATAGTAGCACTTCAGAGCTCTATAGCCTTTCCAGCCCTGTTGGGATGGTTATACAGGGTAAATATTATGTGAAAAGCATTTGCAGAAGCCAGTCCAACTGAGAAAAATAGGTTGTTTATTTTAATTTTAGGTACTGTACAGACAAAGTTGAATTATCTTAAAAATCACCACAAATAATTCATCATGTTGTTTAGGCACTTTTTCCCTTGCCATGTCATCAGATCTAATGGTTCTTTCTTAATTTATGACAGAAATCCTGTGGAATAAGGTAAATGTCAACTGTAATGATGCTGTTTGTTATGATGAAAACACAGAGAGAAGGAAATTATGTTTAATGCATCAAAGAAAGAAATTTCAAATAGGTTATTTCAGTTACCTTGATTTAATATGTCTTTTGGGGAGAAGGGAAGGAAGGAAAGGTGAGGGATTAGTACCAAAAGTAACATTGTGAAAACATGCATCATGAACAATGGTTAGAGACTCCTAGATGTGGAAACATATTTTTCTCATCTGGGAAGGGAGAATTCTTTCAGAGACTAATAGACATAATAATATCCAATATGTGATGACCAATTGGTGCCTTCTGGAGAATTTTTTGACTCTTCACATAAAAAGTAGTCTTACTCAGGTCTCAAAATTATCAGCCATCTTTTTGTACCTGGGTTTTCATTTGGTTCAGTTAATGCTTTTGAAAAAAAACCCAGCACCAATAATTGTACTGGAGAGAAAATCTTAGGCAAGACATGAGATTTATTTTGTACTGAGAATTTCCTTTTTTTAAAAGTCAGCAGACAGGAAGGACTGCACATCATAGTTCAGATCTTGTGCTACAAGAACTTATCAAATGTTTCTGGGGTCCTGGTACTAAAAACATCTGTAATTTTACAGGTAAAAGTAATTTTTTGTTGTGTTGCTGCTGCTTCTTGAAAGACACCAGAGAATGTTCCAATGTACCAGCAGAGAGTGGATAGTTTTGGTGAGGACTATTATGTACTGTAACTTCGGAAATTCAAATTCTGCTTCAGATTTTATTACATAGTCTCTTGGGAATATGTTTGCCTTTTTTGTTTCTCTTCCCAACTCTAGTTTTCTCATGCAATCAGAATGTACTGTATTGTGGTGAGGATTATTTTGCTATGCTTTTTCTGCAGTATCTGCCATAATGAAATCTTAGTCTTGCTAGTATTCTCAATATACAGTAACACAACATTAATGATTATTACTAAATATAGAAGCAATAGAGAAATATGTAGAGCTTTGCAGGTGTCAGCCTAACTACAGTGTTAAATAACCAGCAATGTCTGCACTATTTCTCTTTCACAAATAATTAAGCCCTATTCTTGCTAAACCACCAGATTTAACAGGCTTCCTGCTACCTTTTCCAAACAAGTAAAAGAATCTAGTGTGCCAGGTTTTCCCCTGTTTCATCCAGGGGCTCCCAGAGCAACAGTAATTCTGTTCTCCAATACTGCGCTTTTCCGATTATCTCTTCCACCACTTGCAGCAGGAAAGATTGAGCTGATTCTGGTCTTGCATTATACAAAGCAAACAGCATGTGGCATTTCTGGTTCAGTGATGACTTCCAACTGGCCTTTCTTTTACTGTCACAGTTGAAACTGCCTCCTCTCTTCTCAGCAGCAGTGTAGGCGTGGAAAGAGACCAGTTAAAATGGTTCCCTCTCAGTTGGTTCTCTCACTCCACATAGTACCCAGAGTAGTCGGATTCCTCCAGCCATGTGACACTAAAGGGCTAAATGAAGAGCTCCCTGCATCTGAACTGTGACTTCACTGTGCTCTGCCACTGCTCTGCTGTCATCAAAGCCTTCCTACAGATTTCTCTCCACAGTAACATGTGTTCTCAAAGACAGCTTCCCAGCCTTCCTGACTTCTCCTCAGTCCACATCTTCTCCAGGGTCTGATGTATTTGGCTTCTCCACTGTGGTGGCTTCTAGCCTATGCCTAGAATGAGCCTAAAGTCATCAATGGGTGTTGGGAGAGGAGCTAGGAGTAAGGTGCACAGTCATGGAACAAAAAAACACACCCATATCCTTGGCCAGTTGCTAGGAGTGCTGTCTCTGCATTCTCACTGCTGGTCGTGCCTTACCCAGGTTCTCAGACTTCTCCAAACACTTGCTGAAAGTCACTCAATTTCTGCTGCCAATAGAGGATCCACAGGTACAAACTGTACCTTCTAAGCAAACTTCTCTTGCTTTCCTTACAGGCTTTCCCCTCCATTTGTGACTTGCTTTTCACCCACCATCAATGTGAGGTGGCTTTGGCAGAGTGCCTTGCGTGTCTTTCACCCTTCTATAGCTATTGAAGGGAAAGAAAAGAAGGGGCAAAGGGATGATAGCAACAAAGGCCATGACTATGAAGTATAGGGAATAATAGGAGGAGCAATATTAGAAGGGCTGGAATGCCAGCAAGAAAGAAAAGTGAAGCTGCGTATTTACCATGTAGAGGTACAGTAAAGCATCTTTGGGAGGCACCAAGAAAGACCTGGAGGACAACTGTGCAAAATGCTGAATAACAGGGAGTTTGAGTGAGAGTCTGAGACACTGAGGAGGACAGCTAGCTGGGTGATTACAGAGACTGGAAGGATTTTGCATTAGAAGAATTCGGCTTAATACTCGCTGGGTAGAAGCAGCAAAAGAAGGGCAAATGTATTCTCTGGTTTCCCTTTAACATAGATAAGACTGAAAAGATGTTACATATCCATGTATCTGAGAGCATCACATTTGCTCTGGTACCAGTGAAATTAATAACTTGACACCACTTCTGTTTTGTTTTCTCAAGGTGGTGGTGTTTTATTTTTACTCTGTTCAGACCATGCCCAATAAACCTTATGGCTCTTAAGCCCTGTGTCCTCCTCTCTCCAGCAGCCTAATGGCTTCTAAGCAAGGTACATCATAGAATGGCTCAGGCAACAGAGGAGATCTATAACATGAGTTTAAATGGAGACAAAATAAATCTACCTCAGCAGCAGTCCCTGCTAAATCACTTGATTTAGAGCAACACTGGTTGCTCTAAGGGTTGACTTTACTTCATAACCACTTTGAGTTTTGTGTAGTGAGGCTAAAGGATAAAACACAAGCTCTCAACTAAACTCAACCATATTGTAGTTTTTGAAAAAGCACAAAGCTTTGAAATCCTTGCTATGTACTACATCGATACCCTTTTTTTTTTCCCCTCAATTCTCCAGCCCAGCAGAGTAACTCTTGATTCTGTTTTAACTCTGTTAACTCTAGTTTTGGGATGCATTCCTTTGTGGTAAGATATTCAAGGCCACGCCATGCACTGTCTGTTGAAATGCAGCAAATATTTAATGTTCTGTTTATTTCTATAATGGCCAAATGAAATTACTTTCTATCTATTTACCTATCTACATGTGCACATGCACACACACTCTTGCAGATATACACACATTCACATATTTAAACTATGCAGAAACTGAATGAAGGAAATTGGAAAAAGGGTATAATACTTTGCATTTTTAAAAATGAATTAATTTAGTCCTCAAATTATTCCATTAAGTAAAGGCAAGAATATCCCCTTTATTCAGGAAGGATGACAGAGGCCCAAGAGTGTACGCTTCACTCCAAGTGTGACAGGACAGATGGAGTCAGTGTCTGGGCCACTACTTAGAATTGGAATGGTCTTATTAACCTGGACCTCTCTCATAATACAGAGAACAACCTAAAAGTTGGCAGTAGGAGAAAGCTTTAATTTAAAGGTTATTTGGCGGTCACTGAAGCAAGTCTATTTCCTAATGGACAGATGTCCACTTAACTAAAGCCCTCCCAGATGACTTCTTGTTTGAAGCTCTGCCAGGTAAAGCAAAGACTGAGTGGATGTGTCAACTCGAGTAACCTCTTGGAGTGAGCAGCCTTCCCCGACAGTCTGGGCACCAGCTCGGTGGCACAGGAACATTCGCTTGTGGCACATGGTCTCTTGGTAGGTCTGTCACTCAGCTGCTTTATATCAGCACTTTTAGAATGCAAGCATTTAAAAAAAAATACAGCACTGCAAGGTGAGGGATATTTGTCAGTTTGCGTTTTAAAAATGGGGGGAAACTGTTATTTAGATTGAAATGCTGTTGTCAAATGGAACATGTTGCCCTACATAAATTACGGGTTGGAGGCCCATGGTTGGTTGTTTTAAAGTCACAAACTACTTATCTGTCCAGCCTTGAGTATACCAAGTTTTAATTTACGTAGCTCTTCTTAGAGCCTACATCATAATAATAACAAAGAGAGAATTAAGATTAGTAACTTATTTTTTTGCCTCATGTAAATTAGCATATGATCTGGGAATGGTGTCCTTATGGGGAGATCCTGTGCCCATTGAAACTCTACAGGGAGCTGCCTGTGCTGATCTGATTGCTGAGTCTGCTTGTTATCTTTTTAGAGTTGTAGGATTGAAGATGTTACAGTGTTCTGCATTTCATCTATATTATGTTACTATAAATCTGAACCTCCAATATCATCTGAAGAGAGATAAAAAGCCAACAAATAAATGTGGAGATTGGCAGAATTACTGTTAATTTTCTCATCAGGAGTATTTGTTTAAAAACTGACCCACAAAGACCTCAAAGAAGAAGCAACAAATACAGTGAAAATGACAACAAATTATATTAAAAATTCCATAAATAGAAATGAATCTTAGCAATAGTAGGTGGAGGTCTTTCTCCCATGTTTAGATGGCATCAATAACAGTTTGGATAACTGTTAAAACTGGATGTGACTGTTGTGTATTTGTGATTAGCCTCATGCCATAGATGATCTGTTCTTTTTAGTCCCAACTCTTCGTGCAATAATATTGGACTATTTTATGAAAGACAGTGGAATCAATAAGAAGTAAGAAAAAGAGATGTTATTCCTCTTGGCCAGTTGACACTGCTGGAATTCACAGAAGGTTACCAAGTTTAATGCTGCTGGGTTGGTTTGTTTTTGGTTTTTTTTTCCCTGTATTATTTATTTTATTTTTAGGTTAACTCGGTGTCCACTAAGATTCACACTATGCAAACCAAGGTGAAAATGTTAACTGACAGGGGGTGATGGCTTAGTAGAGTCAGGAAGGAATTTCTCCTATTCCCTTTCCTGCTCTGAACAGTGCAGAATAGTCAGATGTGCATATGGTTTTTTTTGCTATGCCTTAATAACTTCTAGGTCTTCAAGGAAAAAGGTGTTGGAGCAAATGGGCTGGTGGATTAACCCAAGGTGTAACTCGATTTCATTTCATTAAACATTTTTTTAAGTTTAGGCATTACACTTGGACAGAAAAGGTCAAATTCTGGTTTGCAAAAGATGTCTTCAGTGTTCATGTATTAGAAAAGTAATACTTCCTATGGAATTTAGGACTGTAATTGTAAGGCTTAGCTGCTTTGTTTATCTCCCAAAACTGAAGGCTGTCTTATCAGTATCTCAATTTCCTCAGATACCTGAAGGTCTACTGGGACTTAGAACCAAACAAATGAGAAATTGACCTGTGCATGGTCAGAGCTGCTTGTATAGCCAAAGAGATTGGAAAATGGGCATTATATTATCAAAATTAAGGTGTTAGGTGACTGAAAAGCAGGTGAAACTTTTGGGTTTGGCACTCTCTCCTCTGCAGACAGAAGCTCAGGTCCCAGCCTGGCTTGTTTGAGGTAGCAGGGTGTTATATGTGGGTGTGAGGCAACAAACTTCAGACAGACACATTTGCCCCCCACTGCCTCTGTTTTACAAGAACATCCTCTCTTTGCTGCTCCTCCAGGGGCTGCATTAATGCGCAGCACTGTAACAGCTGATCAGCGGAAACAAGCTGGAAACACAAGGAGTCAGGCTACTGGAAAGAAGACAACCACTCCCCTGGTTGGTAGAAACCGGGGCTGGTGGCTGGCGGCACTTCTCCCACGGCGGCCAGCGGTGGAGCTGGAGTGATGCTGATGGAACTGAGGGTGTTTGGGAGGGAAGCTGCAGTGAAGGAACACTGGCATGGCTGAAACCTGTGGGACTTCAACTTCCACAGTGCCTGAGGCAGCTGTCACTGAAGCCCTGAGCTTGGTGCTTATGGCTTTTTAGGGGCCTGGATGTGCCCGTTATTTTTTAGGATATGTTCCCAGTATTGGTAACTCCTCGGTTCTGAAATTCTTTCTTTCTCCTAGCTTTAACTTTTGGCAATTTTTTTGTACCTGAATAGAAAAGACAACTATTCTTTTTCAATATTTTTATGATACCTTGAGCTAGTCACATAGCATGAGATTTTTTTCACTCTGTTGGAATGAGTGACATGAGTTTTTGTTTCTAATGAGTATTAAAGACAATGGAAGGGAAAATTACTTTATCTCTGTGATGGATGTATATTAAGTCAACAATGTGTTCATTATTTAAAGTAATTTTATTTCAATTAATTTTTTAAATTTACTTCAGTCTCTTTCAAATTTTCACATGGTGTTCTTTACCACTGGAATTGTTATTCTGAACTCCACTCAAAATTATTTTTTTAATAATTTAGAGGGTATTTGTGAGCTACAAACTCTTGGCTGTCTCTTGTATTCTTATATATGTGTCTACAGACTTTTGCAAAAAATTCCATTTAGTGCAGCCAGTTCAGGGTACTATATGCTTTAAAGAGTCAGTAAGGATATCCGGTTCCTAGATAAGGCCTCAAATTCTTAGTAATATCTAAACTGAGGATTAAAAAGTTATAATTTTCCAAAGGTTTCCATTACATTTCCCATTCTGCCTACTGTGCATTGTACATTATTAAAGAATACTGCTCTGACATGCCCCCCAAAGAAGTGAATTAACATTTCTTGTGAACTCTGTTCTTTTGTGAAGAAGTAATAATGACTCAAGGGGCTCCAGAAGTTTCTCAGATGAATTGGAGTTTATTACTTGTAAAATTAATGCCCATTACATTCACTGATACCATGCCTAAATTGTCATTCATAGAAAAAACCCACTCTTTTTTACTGTTTGCCCTTATTGATAACACATCTGTGACTTGTACAGATGATAGGGACAAATGCACCATGTGAGTGGCATAATTTGTGAGACTTTAGTTTCACACTGCTCATGTATTGTTATCTTTACATACCTTTCCATTGGTCTCTACAGCAATTTTAGTTGTGATTTGTTTCAGCTCTTAGAAGAGGGAGTGTCCATTCTAACCTGTGAAAAGATGAGCCCTGACTTGTGCTTTGGATTGGGCTTAAAGCATTTTGAGTGCTACCATTTGTAGAGAAGTTCTCTCCTGCAAAGGTGGACCTAAGCAAAGTCAAAATTGCTGCTGGTGCTTTTTCTTGGTGGTGTTGGTTGCTTTGGTTTGGATTGTTTTCGTTTTTCTTTTGGTAGAGTCAATTATCTTGCCATTGGTTTAGTTTACCTTTTCTTGAAAAGCTTATTTCTCCCTCTTGAACTAAATCCTTAAATTTATAGGCATACAACTGTTTTTGCCAACTGGTCCCACAGCTGAAAGAAGACATATGCAAGTCAGGAGAAAGAGGAGAAATTTACAAGTTGGGTATGATGAACTTAGAAGTGTTATAACTAAGAAGATGCCTTCAAAAGAGATTCCTTCTGAAGAAAATGGGTTGATCAACCTTTTGATCTGTTGACTACCAGGACTTATCAATGGTTTGTGTGAGTTTAAGATATAAACTGCTATGTTATGAGCAATTCTTTGATTTCTCCTTCCTGTCCCTGGTGGGACTAGAAAAATCAAAGTCAGAAAAAAGTGTATTAGGACATAAAGTGGGGATTTAGACTGTTTTATAGGAACATACTTAACCTCTCTGTACAATTCTCTGTCTGTGTAATGGGGATAATGTATTTAACTACAGCACGAGAAGTCTGAGGATTAATCGGTTAATGAATTCATAGAACCCTGAGCATGAAAAGTGTGCTCTAAATGTTTCCCATAGAAATTTCTCCATTACCTAAAGAGAGAGGAAGAAAAAAGCTAATTCAGTGCTTTAAAGAGCTGTGCAAAATTCCATCAAGAACATAGATAATTAAAGTAATATTAATAGATTTTTAGGTCTTCATTTTCCCCTAGAGGCCAGGTGTCCCTGATTTTTTTTTTCCTTTTCCCCTTCAAGTAATGTCCCTGACTCAGTTGTCAAAGACTGAGAAGCAGAAGTGCCCGTCTAGCTTTAAACTTGATCCCCACAGTGGAGTTACAAGGTTAAATAAATGGGGTGGGTTTTTTTTATTATTATTTTAAACTGAACATAACACTTCAAAAAGATTTTTTTCTCCCCCCTCCCCCGCTGTATTTTTAGGCTGTATGCACTCTTGCCTATGTCTGTTCCTCAGTCCCAGCTGAAGATTTCAAAGGAGACGAGGGCTCTATATTGTTTCTCCCTTGTATTGCAGATAGGGGGAGGAGGTGGTTATTAGAGAGAAGCGCTCTCACTCGCTCGCTCTCTCTGTTTCTCCCTCTCTGGCTGATAGCACTTATCTCTCGCTCTCTCTCCTTCTCCTAGGTGATCCATTTCTAGGCAACGTGCTGGCTGGTGCTGGAGCTGCCAGCTCTCTCTGCATCCCACCAGCAAAGCAAGATCCAAAAGCAACCTGCAGACCATCATCTGCTTTCCTCTGCCTCGCTCCGGGTACTCCTCCTCCTCTCGCTTCTGCCCTGTCCAACCACCACCTTGCGCGACAGAGACAGCACGCTCTGCTCCATTGGCAGATTTATTTTTTTTTTTCCCTCCAGTTGTGGGAAGCGATTTTTCTGAGCGAAGGGTGGGGGGAAATCTCTGCATTACTATCTGCATTACCTTGAAGTTCACTTTGTTTTTTGGCCTCCGGGGGGGCTTTTCCTGCAGGAATCTGGCTGCTGGGAGCCTGCTCCCTCGGTCGCCCGCTCCTCCCACCTCGCTGAAGGCGAGCTATTTGCTGCGGGCTCCTGGAGCTTCTCTGGCCAAGAGGGTTTGTGGGTGTCTGCTCGCGTGTGCGTGTCTGCCCGTGTGCGTGTCTGTGTGTCTGTGTGTGAGCGTGTGCGTGGTGTGGGCTGGAAGTTGCTGTGCAGCAGCGGGATCGAGCGGATCCCTGGACCCGGCGGAAGGATGGGGATTGTCTGACCAGCAGAGGCGTCTGCTGCCCGCGGCGGCGCCCGGGCTGGATGGATTTGCTGCCGGCGCTCCCAGCAATTCTGGTGCTGCCCAGGAGCCCCGCGAAGTGACGCGGGGTTTCGCCGAGGACAGAAGCGCTCGGAGCCCCGGGCTCGCTCCCTGACCAGCCGCGGCTCTGCGCCAGCCATCGGGATTTACACGCTCCTCCGGCTGCGCCTCAAACTCTTGGGCTTCCTGCGCTGCGCTGTCCTCCGCGGCAGCACCGTTTGGCGAAGAGATCTGTTGTTATAAAGCCTGGACCTCCGGAGGAGATGGAAGTTTTCTCCCTCATCCTGGTCGTGTCCGTCTGTTGGACTCGAACCTGGAAAGCGGCGATTGCAGATTCAATCATTCATATCGGTAAGGGGGTGCTGCGCCTGCTGGTGCTGCTGGACACTTTTCCAGCTCTCCTTTGCAACCTTTCCTCTCTTGGAAGGCTTTCCCCCCTCCCCCCGTAGCCCCCACTGTCTTTTATCGTTTGCTCGCTTGCTTTTTTTTTCGTTGTTTAGTCCTCTCTTATAATTGCTTTCCACCAGGACCTCGGGTGTCCTCTTTTTCCCCTACCGCGCTGTCTAAAGGTTTCTTGGCGGCGGGGTATGTGCGTGCTTTAGACCTTGAGGTTTTGATGAGGCTGATGATGGGGGCGCCCAGGGCTCAGGCACTTCCCTGCTTCCTTCCCGCCGCCCCTAAGCTCCAGCCTGCCTTCCCCCTGCCCCGGCTCGCCCTCGGCCGGGGGACGCCCCATGCCTCCCCGTGTTCCTCACACCAGGGTGACAGCCACGCGAAGCCCCCACCCCCCACACTTTTCCTTCCTTCACCCCCTCTCCCCGCCCTCCTCTCCCGCGGCGGAACAGGTGGTTTGGCAACGTGAGCGCTT